>NC_058130.1:728766826-728878783 GCF_016433145.1 Gracilinanus agilis | reverse complement strand
TCCCTCCCTCCCTCCTTCCCTCCGTCTTCCTTCCTTCCTTCCTTTACCCTTATCTTCTGCCTTAGAATCAATACTGTTTATTGGTTCCAATGCAGAAGAACAATAAAGTGCTAGGCAATTGGGATTAAGTGACTTGCCCAAGACCACTCAGCTAGGAAGTATCTTAGGCCAGAGTTGAACCTAAATCTCTCATCTCCTGGCCTGGCTTTTCATTTTATCTAGTCCTTCTTGAAAGTGCTTAATAAATGTTTGCTGAATGAATGAAACAGTTGAAGGCATAGGTATCAGTTAGCCCTCTCTTTAAGGCATCAGACCCCAGGCCTGTCTAGGACCCAGATACATGCGTCACATGCAGTATTTCTTATGAAATGTGTCATTTCCTGCCATATTGGAATAAGGACAAATTGGCATGGCATATATATGACTGATCACTAGGTATTTATCAGCTCTCAACTATCCAGCCTGGATTATCCCTCTACTAGCCCAACTTCTTCTCCTCTCTATGCTTGTGAGAAAACAAATTGTCCCAGCCCTATATTATCAAAGGATCCTAAAAGGTAGGGAACACACACACACACACATTTTTCTATGAAACATGCCCCAATACCAGGTTCCCTCTACTTCCCATTCTCTCTACCACCCTCCCTTACCTTTCAACTTTACTTTGTGTTGTCTTCCTCCATTTTAATAAATTCCTTGAGATCAGGAACTGACTTTTAATTTTTATTTTATTTTTTTGCCCATTACATGTAAATAACAAATTTCCACACAAGTTTTCCTAAGTTATATGATTGAACTTACCTCCCTTCTTTTCCCTCTCCCAGTGCTAGCAGGCAGTTCAATCTGGGGTATACATTATTAACACATATAACTTTTCTATATTGTTCATTTTTATAAGTGAATAATCTTATACAACCAAAACCCCAAAACATAAACCCAAATAAACAATTGAAAAATTGCATGTTTTCATCTGCATTCTGACTCCCAACAATTCTTTCTCTGGTCATTCCACAATACTGCTGTTACTGTGTACAATGTTTTCCTGGTTCTACTTATTTCTGCCTCAATCCATGAAGGTCTTTCCAGCTCTTTCTGAAATCATCCTCTTCATCATTCCTTACATCATATTCCACACAGTAATATTCTGTCACCATCAGTTAGTTCGGCCATTCCCCGATTGGTTATCCCTTTAATTTCCAATCCTTTGCCACCACAAAAAGAGCAGCTATAAATATTTTTGTACAAGTAAGTCAAGTCCTTTCCCCTTTTTTTATGATCTCTCCAGGATACAAACCTAGTAGTAGTATTCCTGGATCTAAGGGTATGTATGCCTTGTTTTATTGTCCTTTGGGCATGATTCCAAATTGCCCTCCAGGATGTTTGGATCAGTTCACAGCTCTACTAGCAATGCATTAGTGTCCCAATTTTGCCACATTCCCTTCCAACATTTATTACTTTCCTTTAACTGTAATAGTAGCTAGTCTGATAGGTGTAAGGTGGTACCTCAGAATTGTTTTAATTTGCATTTCTCTAATCAAGAGTGATTTACAACATTTTTTATATAGTTATTGATAGCTTTGATTTCTTCATCTGAAAACTTCTTAGTTGTATCCTTTGACCATTTATCATTTGGGGAATGACTTGGATTCTTATAAATTTGACTTCATTCTTTATTTGAGAAATGAGACCTTTATCAGAGAAATTTGTTATAAAAATGTTTTCCCGGTTCTTTCTCTTCTAATCTTAGTTGTATTAGTTTTGTTTGTACAAAACCTTTTAAATTTATTATGTGTATATAATTATTCATTTTATATCTTGTAATGTACTCTATCCTTGTTTGGCACAAATTCTTGCCTTTCCATTGATCTGATAGGTAAATTATTCTATGTTCACCTAATTTGCTTGTAATATCACTCTTTATGTCTAAACCATAAACTCATTTTGACCTTATCTTGATATAGGGTGTGAGATATTGATCTATGCCTACTTTTTACTATATTGTTTTCCATTTTTCCCAGCAGTTTTTGTCAAATAGGGAATTCTTATTCCAAAAACTGGGATCTTTGGGTTTCTCAGACACTTGATTGCTGAGGTTGTACTACCCCTACTCTATTCCTTTGAGGAACTGACTTTCTTAATTTCTCCTCAGTATTTAACCAGTGCCTGACACATAGTAGGTATTTAATAAATATTTATTAAATTGAATCAAACATTTCTCCTCTCCAGCAAACTCCTCTTCTTCGCCTTGGCATAACTTCCTTTCCCCAGCTACCAAATCTATGTCATCTAAACTTAAATGAGCCTTTGATTCATTTCTTTTATTTTTTCCTGATTGGCTCATTCTCCATGCATTGGCTGTTCTAAATTTCTCCATCCTCCAGCCCAGGGGTCGGCAAAGTATGGCTCTTTCTGCAGGAGCCGTAAAGTCCATTTTTTTTTCAGGCGCTATTACAGGAGCGGCACTGTGAGCACTGTACGGCTCTCACGAAATTACATTTTAAAAAATGTGGCCTTTATGGCTCTCACGGCCAAAAAGGTTGCCAACCCCTCCTCTAGTCTTTACCTCACTCATCTTACATCTCTGTCAGTGACTGACTACACCTTCTACTTTTCTGAGAAAATCAAGGCCATCCATTTCTCTTCCACATTTCAAGGTCTCATTAAGTCATTCCCTGTTTTCTTTCTGTTTCTGCCTCTGAGGCTGATATAGTAATTTCCTTTACAAAGGCTAGCCATTTTACTTGTGCCCTTGCTCCCATCCTCTTGTGTCACTGCTGAGAACTTACTCTTCACTCATTAGAAGTCAGTAGTAAGCTCTGTGTTGAGCACTGGAGATACAGACAGAAAATCAAGATGGTCCTTGCCATTAGGGGCCTCGTTCTTATTGGGGGAATTACAGAACAGCTCATATTCTTGTACAGTTCAAGGTAGGTGGAGAGGCTGATGATACTTCAATTTTGACATGTAAAATGACATGGCACATGTTAGTCAATGAGCACTTATTAAGCACCTGCTGTGTACCAGACACTGGCTGAAGTGCTGGGGATACCAAGAAAGGCAAGAAACAGACTTTGCTCTTAACAGTCAAATGGAGGAAATAACATGCAAAGAAGATAATAGACAGGATAAATCAGAGGTAAGCAACAAAGTAAAGAGACTAGAATAGCAATAAAAGGGAATTGGGAAAGATTTCTTGTAGGAGGTAGGACTTGATAATTAAGACTCAAAGGAAGCCAAGGAAACGAGGAGATGGGGAGGGAAAGCAGTCCCGACATGAGGAACAACCAGTGAAAACACTTGTAGCCAGAAATGGAATGTCTTGTTTGAGGAACAGACCTGAATCCAGGCTCACGAGATTGGTGGGGTGGGAGGGGGAAGGATGAAAAGACTGGAAGGAGCCAGTTGTGGGAGGGGTTGGTCTTATAAACCAAGTAGAAGATTTCATATTTGGGCTTGGAAGCAGTAGGGAACAATTGGAGTTGATTGAATGGGGCAGAAAGAGGGAAGTTGTAGCAGTCACAATTGTACTTTAGGCAGATCAGTCTGACAGCTGACATGTTCCTCTCATCTCTAATCTCTTATCAACTGGCTTCTTCCTTATTGTGTAGAAACATGCCCAGGTCTCCTCCTTCACTTGACCCTGTTCCCATCCTCTTCTATCTTTTTACCCATTCACAGGCAAATTCTTAGAAAAGGCCATCTAGACTTGTTGCCTTTACTTCCTCACCTCCCACTTACTTCTCAGCCTGTTGTATGTAATCTGCCTTCTGATTCCACCACTTGACTGAAACTACTCTGTCCAAGGTTACCAGCTATCTCTCATCTGCTAAATCCAATAGCTTTTTCTAAGTCCCCATCCTACTTGACCTATCTACTGCTTTTGATACTGTTGACCATCCTCTTCTTGTGGATATTCTTTTTTTTTCTTTTTTTACATTTTCCTATCTAGATTTTTCTGTGCTTGTGTAACTTCTTTCTTGTTTTCCTTTGCTGAATCATCCAACTCCCCTCAAAACTTGAGTGACCCTCAGGATTCTCTCCTGGGCAGTAACTTTTCTTCATTGCTTAGATTTTTCTTCTTGATGGTTTTATTTCTTTTTTTTTTTTTAATCAGCTCCCCTGACCTCATTGTGGAATCCCCAGTTTCCTTTAAAAAAAAAAATCTGCTCAAGCACCATTAAACCTTTCCTAATTTCCTCACCTGCTAATGCTTCCTCCCTCCCTTATACTTACGAATATATTTTTTTGTCTCAATACCAGCTGCCTGCTGAATATTTTCACTTTAAGTGTCTTATTGATTACTCAAATTCAAAAATTCTAAAATAGAATCAATCATCTTGCCCTCTAAATCTGTTTCTATCCTGCCTCATGAACTTTTTCTGTTAAGGGAATTCCCATCTTTCTAACCAGCTATCAAGTTGCCTCTGACTTTCCTTTCTCCCTTATTCTCTTCCCCTTATGCTTTCAGTTGCCGAGACTTGTTGATGTGATCTCCATCCTGTTTGTTCTATCAGCCCTCTTCCCTTACCACCTAATCTTAGGTTAGTTCCTCTTCACTTTTTACTTAGACTAAAAGACTAGCTTCCTAATTGTTCTCCTTGCATTTCTAAACTTCTTTCTCATCAGTCTTTTGCATGACTGCTGAAATCATCTTTCTAAGGCACAGGTCTGAACTGTGACATTCCTTTGCTCAAAGTCTTCAGTGGTTTTCCTTTGTCTCCTGGATAAAACAGAAAGTCTGGCATTTAAATACCCACATAAATTATTTCCAAGCAACCTTGTATAGCCTCATTATCATATTATTCTCCTTTATACATTTGGTTCCAGTCAGGCAGGTCATTTTAAGTAGTGCCATAGATGGAGTGTAGGGCTTGGAAGTTCAGATGCTACCTCAGACACTACTTAGCTTATGTAATTGTGGTTAAGTCACTTAAACTCTTGTGCCTCTGTTTCCTCAATTGTAAAATAGGAATAATAATAATAATAATAATAATAATAATAATAATAATAATAATAATAATAATAATAATAACTACACTTTCCTCCCAGGGTTGTTATGAATCAACCTATGTCAAATTTATTCTCATACCTTAAAACACTATAAATTCTAGCTATCACCATTTCTGCCTGGAATGCACTTTTATAAAACTATTCCTCAGAAACTGTGTATTCCTTCAAGATACAGGTATGCCTTCCTCTGTGGACTGTTCCCTTCTTTCTTTCCTTTGCCACCACTCCCTTACCCCCAGTTAATAGAAAGCGTTTCCCTTTCTTAAATCAGATAAGTAAATGCATGTACATATTTATTCTCCATCCCTTACCAAGAAAGTCAGCTCCTTGAGATCAAGTACAGTGTTGTGGTTTTGTATCCAGAGCACACAGTAAGCATTTAATAAATATTTGAACTGAATTTAGCAGCATATGGGCTAGATGAGAGGGAGGTCAGACTATGCAAAACATGACCTTTCTAAAGAGGAGTGGAGGGCATATAAAAAGACAGTTTGGGGGCAGCTAGGAATCTCAATGGATAGAGAGCCAACCCTGGAGACACGAGGTCCTGGTTTCAAATCTGGCCTAAGATGCTTCTAGTTGTGTGACCCTGGGCAAGTCACTTAACCCCCATTGTCTACCTCTTACTGCTCTTCTGCCTTGAAACCAATATTTAGCATTGATTCTAAGACAGAAAATAAGAGTTTTTTAAAGAGAGATAATTTCACTTCTCTACCTAATGGAATAGAAGTATGGAAGAGGCGAGACTTAGCTAAGACCATAGATGGAATTACCATGTACAAAAAAGTGGTACCAGAATTCAGAGGAAGGAATGAGGATAGACTTCACAGAGGAAGTAGGATTTGTGGGTGAATATTTCCATCAACTTCCTAAGTTTAAACCTAATGTTGAGAGGACAATATTGGGGGCTCTTTAGAGAATTTGAATCAGGGAAGAGAGGTGGTCATATTATCTGGAATGGAAGATGACAGACAGGTTAGAATGAGAGAAGCTGTTTATGAACAGAGTTATGTTTCCTGGGGTGATTAACACTTGCCATTCAGAGTATTATGTTGTATTTATATGTTGGATCCAAAACAAGTATGGGGAGTAATTGTCAAATTTCTGAAGTTCAAAGCTTTTGTCCTGGTTAAACTTGCCTCTCATTCTTCCCGTCTCATTTTTCAGATTTTCTTTTTTGAGTATACTGAAGTACAAAAACCATCATCATGGATTTTCAACATCGACCTGGGGGCAAGACTGGGAGTGGTGGGGTGGCTTCATCCTCAGAGAGCAACCGTGATAGAAGGGAACGCCTCCGACAACTGGCTCTTGAAACTATTGATATCAACAAGGTAAAATTCAGATTTTTCTTAGTTAAAGGAAACCTGTTGGCTGCCTCAGTTTTAAGAGTTTGATATAGTATTTCATATTTGTGAGTTTGAGTTCCTTCTCCCCTCCCCACCAATCCTTCCTTTGTACTCTTTTCATTTTGAGAAGCACCATGTTACAATAGAAGGACTAGAAGTCAAGAAATTCAAGTTCTAATTCCAGCTTTTTCACTTGACTTGGAAAAGAAAACTAAAGTTTTCTTCTTACCCCTAAAATTGTATGACTGAATTTCAGCGATTGAATTAAAATAAAGGTTAGAAACAGAACAGGCAACATCCTAAGCCTTTTAATAATGAAATATAAGTTCTACCAAAATGCCAATACAAAATTGAAGTCAAGGGTATCAGAATTAAATTTTAAATTCATGGCAACTTAAGCAATGGCACATGCCAATTTCTTCTCTATATTCATTCTATTTTACTGTACTTTTCAGTGTCTGCCATTGACATGGCCTATTGTGTTCTTGGGAGACTTTGGGTTACTTAGGTCCTGCAGTGTGAATGGGGGCAAGTTTTGATCACCTTATCTCAAAAAGTGGAAGAAATAATATAAAATAATATCTTCTTCAGTTTCAAAATCTATAATTCTTTGACATCTTTTTTTGGGAAAGCATGTTTCCTAATCCCTCTTTCTCTTCTAGAGAATAGCAATCTATAAAATGATAATTAACCTAACAGTCAAGTTTAATATCTTTACTTTCCCTTAATAGAATGAGCTACTTTCTCCTTCCTCAAATGTAAGGTCTTTGAGAATAGGAACTGGTTGTTGTTTTTGTCTTTTTGACCTTGGCACTTAACAAAGTTTCATGTACCCAAATAATAAATGTTTAAATAAAACTTGTGTGTAGCCAATGATTTTATTAAGAGATAGCACACACATCCAAAGAAATAGCATAATGAATCTTCATTTTGAGTGCCTAGTCAAAGAAGGATTCTTCCTATAGTTTTCATTATATTAGGTTATTTCAGGCAGAAAGATGAGTAAAGCAATAGTAAGACCAAGAAAAACCAGCCTCTTTTGGTCACAGGCTACTGTTTTATTTGCCATTAAAAAAACCCTTCTGGTATATCAAACATGTTGCCATGTCTATGGTTTTCATTTCGTTGACATGATTATATTTTTATTCTAGGATCCATATTTTATGAAGAATCATTTGGGTTCTTATGAATGCAAACTCTGCTTAACACTTCACAACAATGAGGTGAGTTATATTTTGGCTTTGTATTTTGAATTTGATCATTTCCAATTCTGTAAATTGAGGATAATAGTTCTTTTAGTCATGTTGCCTTTGACCTTTTGGGGGGTTTTTATGACCAGAAGTGAGCAAGAATTCTTGGAGGGTGATGAGAAGCTAGCTGTTGAATACTTGGGTCTGCCTGCATAGTGAGTTGAGACCTGGGCAGCAAACATTCCTTAAGGGCTACATGTAAAGACATTATCTCCCTGATTCCTTTTTGGTTGATGAAACTAGATCAAGTATCCTACAGCTAGTTTGCACAATGTTCAAGAGTGTGAGTCACATTTTCAACATTAACTAAAAGTAGTTAGCCAGTGTTTATGAATTGATCAATGGTCCTTTAGAAGCCTGCAAAATATGAGGTGAAATAAATAAAAACTGTTCCTCCCTCCTGTTAGACCCATTTAGCTGTAAAGGGAAAATCAAAGTCTTCCTTTTAAAAAAACAAATTGATTTGTCAGTACAGTTGGCATCCAGAATAAACTCAGCAGGCTAAATTAATAGGGTGAAGCTAATAAAATGAAATATAATGGGGTTAAATATAAAGTCCTATACTTTGGTTCAGAAAATCATTTGTACAAGTAAAGGATAGCAGATGTGACTCAATAATATCATGTGAAAAAGACCTGGAGTTTTAGTGAACTGAAATTTTAATAAAACTCAGCGATTTGTTTTGGCACCAAAAAAAAACTGATGGGATTCGAAACTATTCATATCAATTTAGTATCATGAATGATAGTCATATGGGACTCTGCCCTCTCTAGAGCCTAACTGATATTGTATCCTGCTCCAGGTAGGGACCAGGTGGAACAGAGGAGGGCATCCAGAATTAGGAGGAAGTGTACCCAACAACAGGTAGATAGAGTATATTAAAGGAATTGAAGGACCCTAGCTAGAGGAAATGTATATATTTGGGGGAAGGGATGGGGATGTGTGTAGTCTTTAAATATTAAAAAAGTTGTCAAGTGAAAAGAATTAATTTTGTTCAGTTGGGCCTTGGAGGGCAGACCTTAGTATTCCTGGTGAGTGAAATTTAAAAGGGAAATAAATTTCAGCCCATTATAAGAAATTTATCTTAACAATTAGGACTCTTCAATAAGAAAATGGATTGCCTTAGGAAAGAGAGAGTCTACTTGTCACTGGAGATCTTTCAGCAGAGGCTTAGTAACTTTTCTAGGCCTGTTGTAAACAGGATTCACTCTTGGGGTAGCAGTTAAACTACATAATTACTAAGGTCTCATTCTCTTGAATTTTGATTCTGTAAGACTTCTTATAATTTAACTTACCCTAATTTATTTTGTGTATTTGTGTATTTTCCCCCTAGGGAAGCTACTTAGCGCATACTCAGGGGAAAAAACATCAAACAAATTTGTAAGTATTTAAACAAACAGTCATTTCTGAATTTGTGAACAAATAACAACCTTTAAGGATTTGAGGTTGAATGGTCACTTGTTCTTAGCCTGGACATAGCTTGTTTAGAATATATATTTGTTTGCTAGTTGTTTTACCCATAAGATTGTAAACTCCTTGAGGGCAGGGACTGTCTTTGGCTTCTTTTTGTATTCCCAGGGCTTCAGTATAGTGTTGGCACTTTGTTGACTGGCTGACTATAGCATCTCATCCCTTTAATTCAATTATTTAGGATTCACAATGCTGATATGAATCACACTGCTTTTATTTAAGACAATATTTTATTTAAGAGTTGAAGCATTTATGGGGTTATATGAAAATAGCTACAGATAAGCATACATAGGTCATTCAATGTAAAAACAATGGGGGGAGGGGGCAGCTAGGTGGCACAGTGGATAGAGCACCAGGCCTGGAGTCAGGAGGACTTGGGTTCAAGATTGGCCTCAAACACTATTTAATAGTTTTCCAGCTGTGTATGCTTGGACAAGTCACTTCATCACAATTTTCTATCTCTTGCCCTTCTGTCATTGGGTCATTACTGAGACAGAAAGTAAGGGTTTTTAAAAATGGAAGGATTGCCTTAAAAACTGTACCCTCGGAAGAAAAATGAAAGTTAGTTGGAAATAAGACTCAGTTGGTCTTGTGACTAATAAGATGTCTTATTGGTTTAGAATGAGCCAGGAAACTATAAGACTCCTAAGAATGATTTTTAAATTTTTAAATAGTTTTATTTTAATTAAAAATATAAAAACCTTTTTTGACTCATTGAAAAATTGCCCTTGAGCAGTAGTTTGTTGATTCCTGCTCTTGAAGCAATTGATATTTGCCCCCAATAATATTTCATGTCAGACAAATTAGCCCAATAAAATATATGTGTAAAATAATGAAGTGGCTATCTTAGTGTCGTGTGCTAATTTTGTATTATAAAAAGATTTTTTTTGCACCAATAGTCATTATAGATAATATGGGGAAATGAGGTTAATCAAAGAGTCATAAAAAAACAAAAATGTTAATTATCTGGCAGTGAAACAAAAAGCAACATTAACTGTCTCTGATTTAGGTTTATACTTCATTTATTTATTTATTTATTATTAAATTCTTATTGATACATTTTGGTTTTATATCTCCTACATTTCTCAAAGTATCCCTTCTTTCCTTACCCCATCTTCTGGGGTATTTTAAGCTGTCTCTTAAAATAAAGAAGGAAAAAAAGAGGAAGAAAAAAATTGAGCAAAACTAAGCCACATATAAGGAAAAAGTCATCTGACGTTGTGCAGGGTTCAGTTCTTATTGTGTCTTCTACCAGGGAGCAGGGGAGGAGGCATTTTCACATGATTCTGCTTTATAGTCCAACTTGACTGTTAACACTTGCACAGAATTCTGTTGTGTTCTTTCCATGTATGTTCTTGTCAGGCTTGTACCTATTGTTTTCCTACTTCTGCTTCTGTCACTTCTTCAGTTTCCACGTCTTCCTCCATTTCTCTTCTATATCTGTCCTAGTCATGTTCCTTATACTAGAATGGTTTTCCAACACACCCACACACGACAGTGTAGTTAGCTAGTAGATCATCCTTTTTGTGCAGTGCAGCACTTTGCATGGTAGCACCGAAATGGAAATTGAGGAAGTGCCCTGAACAAACTATATGATGGGAATGGTGAAATATTTCTGTGCCTTAAGAATTCAGAGAAGTATAGGATAAACTTAGATATGAAAGAATGGAAAAGGAAGTCAGCAGAAAAAAGTTTCTTTCTTTTTTTTAAATTCTTACCTTCTTTCTTAGAATTGATAGTGGCAGTTTCAAGGTAGAAGAGCAGAAAGGGCTAGCATTAAGTGTTTTGTCCAGGGCCACAAAGCTGGGAAGTATCCAAAGCCAGATTTGAGCCCAGCAGGCCTGACTATATCTATTGAGCAACTTAGCTGCCCCTAAATTTACTTTTTTTTTTTTTTTTAAACCCTTAACTTTCGGTGTATTGTCTCATAGGTGGAAGAGTGATAGGGTGGGCAATGGGGGTCAATTGACTTGCCTAGGGTCACACAGCTGGGAAGTGTCTGAGGCCAGATTTGAACCTAGAACCTCCTTTCTCTAGGCCTGACTCTCAATCCACTGAGTTACCCAGCTGCCCCCCTAAATTTACTTTTTAATACTTATATCAGGTTGTTCTTGATGTGTTATGTAGCCAAGTTTTTTTCAAAGCCGTATGATTCTAGCAAAATTACAAAGGAATTTATAAGTAAAACAGCCACTTCAAAAACAACTGTTTTAAAAAGTGGAACTGATGAACTAAGCCAAACCATAATGATGGTTAAAGGGGAAATGAAAATTGTTGTGAATCATCTTAAAAGATGAATTAGTACATGCAGTGTTATTTGCAGTTAAAAAATACTTACTGATGTTATTAGTCACATCCTTTTCACAAAGTTTCTTATAATTTGTCTAACTCTGGAAAAAAATAAGATGAAAATAGTTTGTATTGTTTTGGTGCATTTTTTTTCTAAGGCTAGTGCTTAAAATTTTAAATATTAATGGTTTTATGTTATTTAGTATAACAGTACCAAAGTTATAGTAATGAGCATTTAAAAATAATCTTAAAAGGTCCTCGTCAGCAAGCATTTGTTAAGTGCCAGGCACTGTGATAAAGTGCAGGGAGTACCAAGAAAGACAAAACAGTCCCAGGCTTCAAGGAGCTCACATTCTTATGAGGAACAGTAGTCAAACAACTATATCCAAACAAGATATGTACAGGGTAAACTGGAGATAATCTTAATGGGAAGGCAGTAGCATTAAGTGGGTCCAGGAAAGAATTTAAGCAAAAGGTGTGATTATAGTTGAGACATGAAGGAAGTGGAGAACTCTGGAGGCAAAGATGAAGACATAGAGAATTCTGGATGTGGAGGACAACTAGTGAAAATGCAGAGATTCAGAAATGTCCTGTGCAGGAGTCCACTTAGCAGGCTATTACAATAGTCCAGGTATGAGGTGATGAGGGTCTGCATTAGAATGACATCAGTGTCAGAGGAGAAAAGGGAAGGTTCATGAGAGATATTGCAAAGGTAAAATTAAAAGGTCTTGACAACAGATTACCTGTAGGGGTTTGAGGCAGTAAAGAGTTAAAGACAACACCTAATTGGAAGCTGGAGTGACTTGGACAGTGATGGTACCCTTGACAGAATAAGGGATAAGAAGGAAGATATGGTTTGGGGTGGGAGGGGGGAAGATAAATGAGTTCAGTTTTAAACACATTGAGTTTGAAGTGTCTGTAATATCTTGTTCAAGATGTCTAAGAGGCAGTTTCAGAATGAGGCAGGAAGTTAGGGTAGACGTTAGCTTTGGTAAGAGATCTGAGAATCATCTTCATAGAGCTGATCATTTAATCCATAAGATTTGAGATCACCAAATGAAGTAGTAGAGAGGGAAAGTGGATGAGGGCCCAGGACAGAGCCTCAAAGGGACATCCATGGATCCAAGAGTTCCCTTGAATTTTGTTTAAAGTGCTTCTACTTCTACAAAAAGTTTGAGAACCACTGCTTTGAGGTATATGTCAAAAAGTTGCTTGAAGGCATCTTAGGTCATCATTCAGGTTATAAAAAGCTTTGTCACTCTACCCAATCTGTCCATGAATCCACAGACCTTTGTTGAATCTCTTCAGTTTGTAGAGCCTGTAGAGCCTGTAGATCCCAGAGTTCAGAGCTGCCACAGTCTTGGGGTCAATTTTGACTATCAAAACTTAAGATTCTAGGGTGAAAAAGGAGAAATATATGTCTGAGAGGCAACCAATTTGGAAATAAGATGGGCTTTGGGGTTAGAAGATACTGGTTTGCATCATGGCCTTGCCACTTAATAACTTTGTGATCATAGACCTCCTAGCATATAATGCCTCCCTCACAGGATTTCCAAAGCTACCCCATTTCGCTAGCTGCCCCATAAATATGAGTGAGTGTGGCAAGCCTTTATGGAAGTAAAGATTATACTTGAGCTCTTTCCCATCTCTTTGTAGCATGGGAAGAAAGCTGAATGGGAAAGCCAGAGAACTGGGGCTCATATCCTGCTCTATTACTTGAGCAAGTTATTGAATCTCTTTAGAATCTCCTTATCTGAAAATGAAGAATTTGGGGCTAGATGACCTCTGAACTTCTTTCTCTCTCTCTCATTCAATCCTTTTTTTCTCATTCCATCCTCACCACACTCTTTTCGAATAGACAAAGCAAGGTTTATTATTCCAGTGTCCAGATGAGGTGAAAAAAAAGGTGCTCTAGAATGAGCTGGGAGATCTCCAAGCAAGGAAATCAGGGACAGAGACAGACTAGAACCTGAGCCTCTTGACACCTAGCCCAATAAGGATTCCCCCTTCAGACTACTCAGAGACACAGGGAAACACTGACATTTGACTTGACTGACTGTAGGGCTCGAAGAGCAGCAAAAGAGGCCAAGGAAGCTCCAGCCCAGCCAGCACCAGAGAAAGTCAAAGTAGAAGTGAAGAAGTTTGTGAAAATTGGTCGTCCAGGCTACAAAGGTATGTGATTGGGGGGCTCTCTCAGGCTAACCAGACTTGTAGAACAGTGTAGCAGGTGGTCTCTGCAGCTGCTTTTTGAATTATAAATAAGCTTTTTAGCTACTGTAATCAGTGACCCTGAAACCCTCCCTTTACCTATAGAAAGACTGTTCATCTCTGGAATTCATACTAGGAATTCAGTCAACTCCCAAAAATCTCTTCCTAGCTCTTTCTGTGGACTGTTCTGCCACTTGATATCTGTCTCCCCCTCCTTTGTGAGGTGTTCAGAATTGTTGGCAGTATGTCTGACCTAGTCATGTTTAGTCCCGCCTAGTAAAGTTCCTTTTGGTTGGCAGAAGTGCTTCTATGGGAAACAGTGCTCTATTCATTTTCTTGTAAAAATGTGTTTTGCCAACCGTCCCAGGCTAATGAAAGGCACCAGAGTAACAAATCTGAATATGCTGCTCCCTTCTCTGCCTTTCCATTTACCATTGATTTTAACTTTCTGCAACAGGACTCCCAGGCCCTCCTATAACGAGAGCATGCCTTTCAATATTACTGTCTACATTTTTCCAAAGAAGGCAACACTCAATTTAGAAGTAGTGATCTTTCTCTAGATCCAACACAGAAACTTCCTGGGGTTTTTTCCCTCTTTTATATTGATCTCTGAATGATTAAAGTGATAACCATTCCTCTTCATCCCTTTCCTTCCTAATCCCCAATACCTCAGGTACCTTTCCTTTGAGGTGAAGTTTGGGAGTAGGAGGAGTTTTGTAGGTATATTTTTATTTTTTTATTTTTTTTAAACCCTTAACTTCTGTGTATTGGCTCCTAGGTGGAAGAATGGTAAGGGTGGGCAATGGGGGTCAAGTGACTTGCCCAGGGTCACACAGCTGGGAAGTGTCTGAGGCTGGATTTGAACCTAGGACCTCCCGTCTCTAGGCCTGGCTCTCAATCCACTGAGCTACCCAGCTGCCCCCTGTATGTATATTTTTAAATTATTGTTTATTTCAGAGAAAATTGCTCCCAGGAGAAATCTTGTATAAAGGCTGGACTGCTTTATGGAGCCAGCAGCCAAAAGCCAACCCCTTGACCAAGCAGGTCCTTAAGCAAGCCTGGGACAAAGCCTAGTCACAAAACAAAGAGTGGTTGCTCATCTTTATAGAAGTGCTCTTGACTTTGTGGCAAGATTTGTTGTTCTCCCAGCACACCCCTATGATTATTCTGCTCTTACTTATTTAAATTGATTTTATAGTCGTTTTTAGAAATATCTTCACTCTAAGAAACTGTTATTAAACACCCCCAGTGTGCAGAATTTTGTGTTGGAGGGAGATCAGATAGCCTGGGAGGGAGGGATAAGGCAAACACAGGAAACTATAATATACAGGATTGCATTGGCTTTAAAGAGATATAAAGTAGTGAGAGCTGAGAAATACAGTTTTAGCATTAGTGGTCTCGGAAGTTTTCATGGGGGAGCTGGCATTTTAATTAGGCTTCAAATCATGGGTAGAAATGCATGAGACAATAGGAGAAGGAGAATAGTCCAGGCATTAGGGATGGCATAAGTGCCAGCATTTGAGGGGCAAAGTAACTTCATGGGATTGTGAAGTTATCTGAGACTGGGCTACCCAAGTAGAAGTAACATGAAATAAAGTTGGAATGATAGATTGTGCCAGATTATGGAGGGTCTTGGTGCCTCATAAAGTGAACATTTTCCTTATTGGGCACCAAGGAGCCACAGATGGTATTTAAGCAGAAGAGTAACATGGCCAGAGTGATACTTAAGAAGGGTTATTGGAGGGAAGACATGAGAAGACTTTCCAGGAGGCTGTTTAGCACAGTGTAATACCGCACACAGTGTACCCTTAACAAATACTAAGTGAATGAAGAGGTTTTTTGTTTTGTTTTGGTTTTTTAACCCTTAACTTCTGTGTATTGGCTCCTTGGTGGAAGAGTTGTAAGGGTAAGCAATGAGGGTCAAGTGACTTGCCCAGGGTCACACAGCTGGGAAGTGTCTGAGGCCAGATTTGAACCTTGGACCTCCTGTCTCTAGGCCTGGCTCTCAATCCATTGAGCTACCCAGCTGCCCCTTGAATGAAGAGTTTTTACAGTTGCCTAATAGGCCTTTAAAGTATCAGAGGGTCACTCTTGGTGCTAGGTGGTAGCATAGAGGCCTCCTTTTACAGAGGCTGTACTAAGGTCCAGCAGTGTGAAGTATCCCCTTTAAGTATACAGTTGGCAAACAGCAGTCAGGATTTTATAGCAGTCAGGATTGGAATTCCAGTCTTCTGGCCTGGAAATCCAGTGCTTTTTCCACTGTACTACATTGTCTTTTATATGTAATGCAAAGTGGAGTACACCTATAATAAATGTAGTTACTGTTTTTAGACTGTTTCAAGATACAGAGAACACATTTTAATTTATTTTTTTATCATAGAAAATTTTTTTTCAATGAACAAAAAATTAGGGTTTTTTTCTCTTTTTCCCTCATCGTTAAAAAAAAAAAATAAGAGGGGAAGTCCTTGTAATACATATTCATAGTCAAGGAAAAGTGATTTCCCCATTGGTCTTCCCCCAAAAAGCAGTGACTCGATCTGCACCCCAAGTCCCTTGCATATTTGTGAGGAGACAGGTTCTATGTTTCATCTTGGGTCAGAGGACAACTTCTTTCAAAGAACCAGCATCTGCTTTATTTAGCTTCCATCAGTGATTGCCACCTCCATTCAAGTGGGCAGCGTACATTCAGGTTTGCTTGCATGTGAAATGGCAAGTAAATGTGCCACCCTTCACAGGGGACACTTTGTAAACCTGAGAAGCAAGAATCTGAATTTCTGGAATAACACAGTCAGCTCTGCAAGTGTTAGGATATTGAGGCAACCAGCCTGGCCATGATTTTTGATGCTCTGCCCTCATCATTCAGCAGGCATTATCCCCCCCACCCCCTTTTTTTTTTTCAGTGTGCTCTCTTGGCCAAGTACTGGGCCCTGTAGGGACCATAGAAGATGACACCAGCCTCCCCCTCAAATCTCCTATCATCTATGTAGGAAAATAGTGTAGGACATACTCTTAAGTAGTATAGCTCAAAAAAAGAGGAGGGGTGGGGAGGGCTAAAGCCATTGGGGTGGACTTGGGATTTGGGCTTTGCTAGAATTGCTGACTACTTCTTTGTCTATGCCAGTGACTAAACAACGGGATACAGAAATGGGCCAGCAGAGCCTCCTCTTCCAGGTAAGGAGACCACCTCCCCACATCCTGCCTCCCTTTATGGGTAATCCTGATCCCCTGTGTACTAGTTCTCAGCATGTGATCAGGGTTCATAAGAGCCCAAAGAGCAAACCTGATCTACATTTCAGAGTTATACTACTCTGGCTGAGCTGTCCCAGTTCCTTAGTAGGAATGTGATCACAAAAAAATGAAATCACGGTTAATGCTTTTTCCCTTCCTCCCTTTGCGTTAATTGCAATACTTCATTTTGCTCCTGGGCTTCTCTTTGCAGATTGATTATCCTGAGATTGCTGAGAGCATCATGCCACGCCATCGGTTCATGTCTGCATACGAGCAGAGGATTGAACCCCCAGACAGACGCTGGCAGTATCTTTTAATGGCAGCTGAGCCCTATGAAACTATTGCTTTCAAGGTAATGTAGGAGGGAGCTGGGAAGTTGTGCTTCTTTCCCTTTGCCCTTCTTGTATTGTCTACCAGGTCACTGCATCCTTCCTCTAAAACAGTTTTTCCAGTATTTATTGAGCCTACCATATTTAAATCTGGTAGATTTAATATGTAGATTATAATTGTCATCCCTACTCAGAAACATAGTCCACTTGAGGATATCAGGCATATAAGAGAAGATGCTATAGGATATCAGTAGGACGGTAGATTTAAAGCTGAATGTTACCCCTTACAGCAGCGATGGCAAACCTTTTAGAGACCAAATGCTCCAAATGCAAACTGTGTGGAGAGCCAGAGAGGAGCATCCCTACCCCACATCCTCTGGCTTTCTTGTAATGAACTCTGGCGAACTTTGTGCTGGGGCGACAGTGGGCATACCCACAGAGAGGGCTCTTAGTGCCTTCCCTAGCACGTGTACTATAGGTTTGCTAACACAGCCTGACACTGTTACTTTCTTTCACTCTCTGAAAATTCTTATCTCCAGCCCAAGTCTTCTGAGCTCCGGGCCCACATCCTCAGTTGTGTGCTATACACCTTAAACTAGGTGTCCCATAGTCATCCTT
Organism: Gracilinanus agilis; assembly: GCF_016433145.1. Taxonomy (NCBI): domain Eukaryota; kingdom Metazoa; phylum Chordata; class Mammalia; order Didelphimorphia; family Didelphidae; genus Gracilinanus; species Gracilinanus agilis. The sequence goes on along the minus strand of NC_058130.1, from coordinate 728,861,032 downwards.
AACTCAACATATCCAAAACAGAACCTATCATCTTGTCCTCCAAACCCTCCATTTTCAGGTTTATCATACAGATGAAAAGACCATCCTCCCAGTCAGTGGGATTCATTGCCTCATATCATTTTTGGTGCCTCACTCTCATCTGTTGGCATTGTCCTTTTTACCTTCATCTCTCTCTCACGTGTGCCACTCTTACCTTTGTACTGCTTGACCTTTTCTTTGAAATGCTTTCCTTATTCATAAGCTTTAATTCAAATGGCCCCTGCAAGAGGCCTTTCCCATTCTCCTCTTCTGATAGAACCTTTTGTTACAATTAAAAATGATAAAGACTGATAGTATAAGAGAAATTAATATTATAATACCCATGGCTTTGTTGGTGAAATATATATATAATCACGCTTGACTATCTTTTAAATTTACCGCCAGAGCCCATCCTCTCTCTCTCTCTCTCTCTCGTACGCCAGCCAGCCAGCCACCCAGGAAAACCAAGAGACTTTCTCTAGGCCCTCCTCCGAACTTAAACTGCCCTATGCGTGGTGACGTTTGATGTCCCCATGCCCAAAAACTGGAAACCCATTGGAATCACGGGAAATGTAGTCTCACAGTCCCCACATGTCCATAGGAAATTTGTAACATACTTTGGAATGGCATCTCCCCAATTCCAAACATACACTTTCCCTCTAAGAATAGCTTCCATGTATTCTGTATATATCTTCTGTGTACCTACTTACTGATAAAGTGTGTCATTCCCCCCCCCCCCAAAAAAAATATGAGTTGCATTGGAGTGTAAGTTCTTTGAAGGCAAGAACTATTTTTATCTTTCTTTGTATTTCCAGATTTTCACACAGTGCCTGGCAAAGAGTGGGCATTTAACAAAGGCTTGTTGATCCACTAGGTGTGCCCCTGATGTGATCCTATCTCCTCTTGCCTTTTCCAGTACATTGTCTGCTCCATCATCTCTCCTTTGATCACTAGTTTATTTCTTGCTGTCTTCAGACATGCCTAAGTCACCACCATACTTTAAAAAAGCCCAAGGAAAGATACCAAACTCCATTGGTTTTAGAGACACCTATGAACACTTCTGTTTGATTTTCAAACTCCTTCACAACCTGATCCTAACCATCTTTCCAGCCTCATTGCACCTTATTCCTCTTTTGGAATTCTGTGGTCTTTTCATGGTTCTTCATTCACTCAACATAGCACCCATCTCTATGCCCTGGCACAAGCATTCCCCATGTTGAAAATTCTCTCTCACTTCAGCTTCTTTTTAAGATACAGCTAGAGCTAGAAGCCACCTCTCATACAGTTTTTCCATGTACCTGGCACTTAAATGTTTTTTAATCAGTTGATTGAAAGGACCTTAAGAGTCATTAGTCAAATCTCTTGGTCTTACAGATGAGGAAATTGAGGATCAGAAAAATTAGGGGACTTGTCCAGAGCTATACAGGTGGTCAGGACAGAACCAGGATTTGAACCAAGGTCCCCAATTGTAAATTGAGAACTTTCTCTGTTATACTACACTGCTTTGTAGCCAAAAGCTGATTGTGAGCTACAATCAATAAGTTTCATAGGAATTAGAAAATAGTGGGCTAGAAAGGAGACTTCATGGAATGGCAAGACTTGCTCTGGAGTTTGAAGGACAAATAAATAGTAGCCAGAAGGAGGAGGGTATATGCATCTTGCCTGGAGTGGAGGATTTCTGTCAGAAAAGAATGGGAGATATGGTTATAAAACTAAGATGGGACCAGACTGTGACAATCAGGACAGGTAAACCTTCATAGGTAATAGTGAAATCCTCACTCCAAGTATCTCCATGCTTGCATGTGAAATTCTTTTCCTGGGCTGGGTCAAAAATAACCATGTGACTGGACAAATTACCTGTTGCCATTCCCCCACCAGCATTATTAGATGATCTTTAAGGGCCTTTTAGCACTTATCACGATCCTAAATCTCAGCCAAAAGCAACTCCTGGTCTCTAATGGTCTAAACTAGAAGCCTTCAGACCTTTGACCCCATACGGAGATAATCATGGGATCCATGCATGTGTGATTTTTTTTTTAACTCTTTCTGTTTTATAGTTGATTCCAAGTATCAGTTCCTAGGCAGAAGAGTGGTAAGGGCTAGGCAATGGGAGTTAAGTGACTTGCCCAGGGTCACACAAATAGGAATTGTTTGAGGTCAGATTTGAACCTGAACCTCTTATCTCTCTATCCATTGAGCCACCTAGCTTCCCCTAATAGTGTGATCTTGAAAGATACCAAACCCTCTCCGTCTCCTTTTCCTCTCCCCATTTTTAGCAGCTTTATATATCTGCATGCCTGGAGTGGATATAAACAGAAACCTAAGAGATTATCCCTCAGCTATTCCCTACCTAATCTTTTCCTTCCTGTTCAGGTGCCAAGTAGAGAGATTGACAAGGCAGAAGGGAAGTTTTGGACCCACTGGAACAGAGAAACTAAGCAGGTAACTGATGGTTGCTTACCTAAAAGAAGAAGGAATTGGCCTAGATGATTTTGAGATCTTTTCTGGCCCTAAACTTTTCTAATTTGGAGGGCCCTCTAACCCTTGGCAAGAGTAACCTCCTACGCTAGGAAGTGGTCCCCTTGGTTCCCAGAGGAGTGTACCCTGGTGGTAGACACTTTCAAACCTCTAGGCGTGATCAAATCAGAACTATTTTGTATCGCATGACAAAAAGTGAACTTGTTTGTGTGGAGGCTTCCCTTGCTAAGACTCCCATTCAGCCCCAAGTTTCCTCTTATGTCTGCACCCCACTGTGACCTAGAGATCTCCCTTGACCCAGTTCACCACTACAGCTTACAGCCAAGGCCCTCACTGGGAAGCCGCTTGCTCACGAATGTGCAGCCAAGACAGTTTTTTACTCAGTGAGGCTGTTGGTAGACTAGAAGTCAGGTGGGTCATTTATACCCAGCTAGTGATAGATTAAGATAGTGGCTTCTTGGAGCCATTTTTCCCACTCTAGATTGCAGAGCATATTGGGAAGGCTTGCGTGCCTGCTTTAAAATAAAGAAGCAACTCCAAGGGAAGCTTATTGAATTCCCTGCTATAGGTATGGGAGTCAGCTTGGTGGCTCTTGCAGGATGTCATGTCTCTTAGAGGATTTGCTTCCTCATCTTTCTCTTTTCCTTTTAGTTTTTTCTCCAGTTCCATTTTAAGATGGAGAAGCCTCCTGCTCCTCCAGCCCTCCCTGCTGGGCCTCCTGGAGTGAAGCGGCCCCCACCCCCACTGATGAATGGTTTGCCTCCTCGGCCACCTCTGCCAGAGTCTTTGCCACCTCCACCTCCAGGTGGCATGCCTCTGCCACCCATGCCTCCCAGTGGGCCTGCACCCCCAGGCCCTCCTGGGCCTCCTCAGATGCCCCCTCCTGCACCTGGAGTTCATCCTCCTGCTCCTGGGGTTCACCCTCCAGCTCCTGGGGTTCACCCACCTGCTCCTGGGGTTCACCCTCCAGCTCCTGGGGTCCACCCACCTGCTCCCGGAGTACACCCTCCTGCTCCCGGAGTACACCCTCCTGCTCCAGGGGTGCACCCTCCTGCTCCAGGAGTGCATCCCCCAGCTCCTGGGGTACATCCCCCGGCTCCTGGGGTACATCCCCCAGCACCTGGGGTGCATCCTCAGGCTCCAGGGGTTCACCCCCAGGCTCCAGGCGTGCACCCTCAGGCTCCAGGGGTTCATCCTCAGGCTCCAGGAGTTCACCCCCAAGCACCTGGGGTTCATCCTCAGGCTCCAGGAGTTCATCCCCAAGCACCTGGGGTTCACCCTCAAGGTCCTGGAGTACACCCCCAAGCACCTGGGGTTCATCCTCAGGCTCCAGGGGTACACCCCCAAGCACCTGGGGTTCACCCCCAAGCTCCAGGGGTTCATCCCCAAGCACCTGGGGTACACCCCCAGGCTCCTGGGGTTCATCCCCAGGCTCCAGGAGTTCATCCTCAGGCTCCAGGAGTTCACCCCCAAGCACCTGGAGTTCACCCCCAGGCTCCAGGGGTTCACCCTCAGGCTCCAGGGGTTCATCCTCAAGCTCCTGGGGTTCACCCTCAGGCTCCAGGGGTTCATCCCCAAGCTCCAGGGGTTCACCCCCAAGCCCCAGGTGTACACCCCCCAAACCCAGGAGTACATCCCCCAACTCCTATGCCCCCAATGTTGCGGCCCCCTCTTCCCTCAGAAGGGCCTGGAAATATTCCTCCTCCTCCACCAACCAATTGAAAAGTTTTTCTTCCTCCCCTACCAAGTTGGTTTTTATTTACATTTCATCATTTTCCCAAAGACAAGTTTTGATGGTTTTTGTATAGGGGTTTGGACTCTGTCCTCAAAAGTTGATTAAATAGGTTTCTACCTTGTTTACGTTGAGTGGAGTAATGTGGAAAATAGTCTCGTTAAGCTACAGCACGGTCCTAGGCAGAAGTCACTTGGGAAGTGAAATTCTGCTAAGAAGTGACCCACTTCTGACTGTAAGGAACTTTGTTGCCAAGACCTGGCCAGAGTTCCTTCCTCTTGAACTGTATTTACCAAATATGACCGGGATCTTCCCAGAATTGTGCTTTGTGTCCACTTCTCCCCATTAACCCTAGAATTGAGTTTGTCACCCCAGGCCTGAATCCTAGATTTAATAGGCATTGTTTCCCAGCTCTGGGGGTGTTTTTGAACCTTAGTCAAGGGAAGGAGGGGTGGATGAAAACATCCAAAGAGGTCCTAGCGAGGATACACGTTGCAAATACTCTGGGAGGGCAGTTTTAAATCACTTTATATTCTTGTGGCGTTGTCTGACCTCTTAACTCAATTTGAGCTTGGTTCTAATGAAGCCAATGTCATGCATTCATTTGACAAGCTCGGCCCTGGCCCCAGGCAGGTGTTTCACAAACACTTCACAAATGTGTGCTCAGGTAGCCTGCTACAGAGGTGACAGTGCAGGCCCCTTCCCAAATCCCTCCCCTACCACCTAGCACATATTTCACAGCCCTCCACGAGGCCTAGACTTCAAAGGCCTAGCTCACTGTTCTCTGCAGTTCTGCATAGGTGGACAGTTCCTTACAAAGAACATTGCCTACATATGATAGGAGAAAGACAGGAGGAGATAGTCCCTGCTTGAAAGAAATTAGTTAGGAAAGCAAGATAGATATACAATAGAGGATAATACTGGACGGAAACCAGATTCTGGTTCCAGCTCTCTCACTGGCTTCCTATGTGACCTAAATAGAATCAGGAATTGGAAGGGACTTCAAAGCCAGAGTCCCTTTTAGAACATTCTCTCAAAGTTTCTGTAGCACTCAAGGAAGTCATTGCAGAGCTTCTGCTTGGAGACAATAAGGATAAGAAACTTTTTTTCCACCCATATCAGCCTCCTTCACTTTTGAGGACTTGTTGAACTATTTTTTTCTTGGAGCAAGCCTAACTGCCCGCAAAATTGCTCCTGGTTCTGCCTACACAGCTTCACCCAGGCTGCATTTGGGAAATGGATTTTTTTCAGTCCAAATGTAAAATTTGACTTTCATCCTTGTTAAGTTCCATTAGGTTTCAGTGAACCCAGTTGTACCAAAATTCAGTCTCAATCAAATTGGTCCATCGTCTTGATCCACCAAGATCTTTTTGGATCCTGATTCTCATCCAACATGTTACTAAGCCCTGCCAACTTTGTGTCATCTGTCCATTTTACAAGTGTGCTAGATAAGCCTTCAGCTATAGCATCGTTAAGCATGTATGCTATCCTTTAATCCCCCTACCTCTCCGTCTTGTCCCCGGCATAGCTCGAGTGACTTCATCAAATGTTTTGCTGAAATCTAAGAGTGCTATGCCTATAGCAAATGGAAATGAGGTTAGGCAAACAAACCAACAACTCTTAAGAACTTTTTTTGTTATTCCAAACTTGCCCCAAAACAACAAATAAAACTCTTTCCCCCTACATACAGGAACAGAAAAAGAGAACTGTCTGAAGCCATCAATCTCCCTTCCATAAGCTTGCATTTCTTCTCAAAATTACATAATAAATTTAACACATTAGTTTCAATGCTGTTCTGCTTATATTTGTCGCCTTCTAACCTCTTCCTGTTCTCTTTGCTGCACTTTTAAAAAATGCTGCCGTGGTACTCTCTTATTTCCTCTTTTTTATGTCACTATCACTAGTCCCTCTTTCCCTCCCTCCCCCATCCTTACCCCCCAGGCTTTAAAAAAATAGCCAAAGCAGACTCCAGATCTTGGGAATACACGGCCTATTTTAGTGAGGCTCCTTTGGTCTTTGATAATCGCTCTCCTCGGAAACCATTTTCTTGATATGCTCTAGAGTCTCAGCCGGAGTAAAAATCATGTTTGTAGATTTGGGCCTCTAGAAAAGAAGACATTTTGCTATTGTACTTCTCATTCCCCAGAATTTTATTAAGATCATCATCGACACTGACTCAGCTCTCACATCTGCCTGGCTTTCAGTACACTAAGATTTAATGGTAGATTTGGTGGCCGACTGCATTCCCTTTGTGTCTCTACCAGTAACTTTAAACATCTCAAATTCATTTATGGGGCAGCTAGATGGGCCTTGAGTCAGGAAGACCTGAGTTCAAATCCGACCTCAGACACTTAATAACTGTGTGACCCCAGGTAAGCCACCCAACCTGTATTCGCCTCAGTTTTCTCATCTGTGAAATGGTGATAATTATAGCACCTACCTCCTAGGGTTGTGAGGATTAAATAAGAATATCGTTGTAAAACTTTTAGCACAGTGCCTTGCACAAAAGTAAGGACTATATAAATATTAGTCATCATTATTCATCCCTGCTAGAACTATTTTTTTTGCCTTTAGAGTTTCATGCTTGAGAGCTTCCTGTCTCTTTTGAGCTAATTTCTTTATGAAATATTGAATCCTAACTGTCCTTTCCCTCAATTCTTTGAAATCTGACGTAACACCTAGAATGCATGGCAGGCCACCCAGATTTCATTTTCTTGACCCTGTTAAAGTTCAATGAGAGTGGTTGTTTGCCCTCTGCGCACTTTGTGTCCATTCATACAAGTCTTACCAGGTTTTTTGGAAACTGTCCCTTTAATAATTTTTTTTGCAGCGCAGTAGTATTTGATAACATTCATTTGCCATAATTCAGCCATTTCCCCATTCATGGGTATTCCCTCAGTTTCTAATTCTTTGCCAACACAGAAAGAGCTGTTGTAAATATTCTCACACATATGGGACCTTTCCCATTTTCTTTTGATTCTTTAGGGTATAGATCTTGTAGAGAAATTGCTGGGTGAAAGGATATGCACAGTTTAATAGCCTTTTGGGCATACTTCCAAATTGTGTTCCAGAATGGTTGCTCTAGTTCACAGCTCCACCAGCTACGAAGAGTACATTAGTGTCCCTGTTTTCCCACATCTCTCCCAGCATTTGTCGTTTTCCTTTTTGTGATCCGAGCCAGACTCGGTTCCCCATATATCTTGCTGCTAGGAAGTTTTTTCATTAGTCCTTTGGAATTACAGTGGGTTGTTGTTGATTAGAGTTCCTAGATTTCATCAGTGTTGTTGCTGTAGAAATTGTTTTCCTAGATTTCTCAAATTCCCTTCATCATTTCTATTAGCACAATATTATATTTACCTTGCACAGCTTGTTCAGTCATTCCTTGATTGATAGGCGCCCCCTCAGTTTCCAGTTTGCTACCACAGAAAGCTGCTATAAATATTCTTATACATGTGGGTCCTTTCCCACTTTCTTTTCTCTCTTTGGGGTAGAGAAATTGGGTCATAGGGTATGCCCAATTTAATAGCTTTTGGGCACAGTTCCAAATTGGTTTCTAGAATGATTTAAATAGTTCGCAGCTCCCATCAAGAAGAATGCATTAGGAGCCGCTGGGGACTCAGTGGATTGAGAGCCAGGCCTAGAGACAGGAGGTCCTAGGTTCAAATCTGGCCTCAGACACTTCCTAGCTGGGTGACCCTGAGCAAGTCACTTAACCCCCATTGCCTAGCCCTTAACACTGTGGGACCAATGCATAGTATTGATTCTAAGACTGAAGTTAAGAGTTTTTTTAAAATAATGCATTAGTATGCCTGTTTCCATATCCCTTCTAGCATTTGTCATTTTCCTTTTTTGTGATCTGAGCCAGTCTGATGGGTGTGAGATGGTACCTCTGAGTTGTTTTAATTTGCACTTCTCTTAGCAATAGAGAATTTTTTTATATATAGTTATTGATAGTTTTTATTTCTTCCTTTGAGAACTGCCTATTCATCCTCATAGCCTTGGAAAGTTTATCCATTGGAGAATGACTTATTCTTCTAAATTTATCTGTTTTTCCTTCTGTGAATCTGTCTAGTTTGGTAATGAACTCTTCCGCCAGCCATAGAACTGACAGATAATGTCTTCCATGTTCCACCAATTTGCTTTTGATTTCACCTTGTATGTCTAAATAATTTTGAGCTTATCTTGGTATATAGCATAGTATAAGATGTCAGTCCATACCTGTTTCTGGCAAACCACTTTCCAGTTTTCCTAATATTCTTTATCAAATGGAGAGTTTTTGCCCTAATAGCTGGGATCTTTGGGTTTATCAGATACTAGGTTACTGGGTTATTTGCTTCTGTATATTGTGTACTGTGTGTGTATCTGTTATCTAGCTTTGTTTCATTTCTTCTCTCACCAATACATAATCTTAAAATTCCCCCCACCCTCTTTGAGATCTAGTTCTTTTCAGCAAGAGATGCCATGTTCTAACCAAGTCTTAGTGATGTTGAATTGGTTTCTGAGTTCCTTCTCTGTATTGCCATATCATGGGCCTTCATGGGCTCCATTTTCCTCTGTAAGTTGAAGGTTAGATAGGTGGCCTTTAAGATTCTTTTCAGCAGTAGCATTTTTTAAATGATCAAATGTATAGTTTATGTATTATACTTTAGCAGTTAGATGTATTGACCACCTACACCCGAGGAGCTGCCCAAAGCAAACACTTTCTCCCTCCGTTCTCTCCTGTAAGGTGGGGTTCACAGATAGCTTGGGCACTCGAACTTGTTAAAGGTTCGCCAACGCTGACCTACACCATTATCACTACCATCATTCTCATCCTCTTATTGTAAAATGTGTATCTTGTGTCACGGATTTTAACATTTAGTTGTCGTTGTGGTCTAGACCGTTACCACCACCATTCTTAGTGTCCACTTTTTCTAGAATCACTGCTTAGCCCTCTTGTCATTCATGATGGCACCTTGTGAACTGCCCAGTTGGGCTGCTGGGATTTCTGGCTTCCCGAGGCAATCCTGAGTGATGAGGCAGGGGCCGTGACTGCTTTGGATAGCAGAGGATCCAAGTTCAGATCTCGTCTTGGATCCCCGCCACCTACGTGACCCTGGGCAAGGGATGAAGAGGTTCCCAGCCTCCCTGGCTTCTTGTTAAATCCCTCAAATCCTTCTACAGAAGGCCTTTTCCCTGGTTCGTTCCCTTCCAATTCCCCCGGTGCCAGCGCCCTCCCATTTCTGCTGTATTTACCTTGTATGAGCTTGCCTCCCGCATTACTTTGGGAGCTCCTGAGCAGGAGAGGCCCTGCCTTTGCCTTCCTTTCTGTATCTGCTGCTAGCCTGTCCCTGGCACAGAGAATCCAGAGTTACTGCTCGGTGCCTGACCGGCTTCGTACATCTGGAGCTGGAAGGAGCCCCCACAGCCCATTTAGTCTAGTCACTTCCCTGTACAAATGAAGACACCGAGGGCCGGGGAGAATGAGTGGCCTTCCCTTGGTCAGCTAGGCTGTCTGCCTCAGGGTCTTTGGCCTCAGAACCAGGACTTTCCAGGTTACCTTTGAGGTCCCCCTTTGGCCCTTTGGTTTCTCTGTCGCTGTCCCCAGGAGAGGGGATTTTTTTGTTCTGAAAAAAAGGCTAATTGCCCAGTGTGACAAAGCAAAGCTTCTAGCTAGGTGGTGTCCCTTGGGGGACACTACCTGGCTTCTGAGTCCCCAGCAGAGTTTCCCAGAGGCTAGGCTTAACACCTCCCGCCCCCCCGGCCCACCTTTGCTAGCTCGGGCCCTCCGCCTTGGTAGAGCTGCCTCCTCCCCACCCTGTTTGTTCCTGGGTCTGCCTTCACAGTGCCTCCCAGCTCCAATTCCCACTCATATTTTTTACAAAACCAGTCAAGGACAGCATTTTGACAAATCCGGTCAACAGCCTGAAATTTATATCACTTCTAAGAAGCAAGATACCCAGCACAAAAATAGAACAGAAAGCCCTTTGAAAAGGCCTCCCCTCACACTCAGACGGCCGCTCTCCCAGGGTCCCAAAGGGTGTGCTCTGCATTGTCCACTCAAGGTCGCCTCCATTGGGAAGAGATAGTCGTCCTTCCCTCCCTCACAAACAGTCTGCAGAAGGCATTTCTGCCACCTTCGTCTCATAAAAGCCCCAGAGAGCCGACGCTCGGTCACAGCCGGCCCAAGATGAAGGGGTCCCTTCTGGTTTTGCTCCTGTTCCTGCCAGGGATGCTTGCTGTGCTGAGAGAAGAGCCCCCCGAGAAGGGGGGGCGATCAGATGCCAACCCCAGACTCCCACCACCTCTGCCCAAGAGCCCGGTGGCCCAGGGCCAGAGGAGGGAGAAGGTGGCCAAGTTGGGGCTTCCTGATTCAGCTAGGGCCGATCCTCAGGACGGAGCTGCATCTTTAACGAGCCAAAAGGGCCCCGTGAGTGAGGTCCACCTCCCTTGGCTCTTGTTGCCCCAGAGCAATGGCACCTCCGACGGATGGACCGGGCCTAAGCCCCATCCTTGGCCTCTGGGGGGCCTCAAAAACCCAGTGTGCTGGGTTGAAGTAGGTCAGGGTGAAGATGGGGTCATGGGCCCCCTTCAGATGGTGGGGGCTCTGAGTGCTTATGAGAGGGGCTTTGTGGAAGCCCTGAGACAGGCCCGCTGGGACCGCCGAGGCCTGGCCACCTTTGGGATCTGCCCCCCGGGGGGCACGGGAGTCGCTCACCTTTCTCTGCAGCGCCTGGGGGCATGGCTGGTGGAGCCAGGCGGGTGGCGGCTCGTGGTTCTGCACCTGGAAGAAGGTAGGTGTGCCCCGAGGCCCAGGCCGCGGGCACCTCAGAAAGAGGCACGCCCTGAGGGTCCCCCAGGGTGGCAGCATCTCCTTTGGTTCTCCGGGCCGCAGCGGGCTCGGGGTTCCTTGTTCTGCACGGCTCTGCCTGCCTGGGCCCATTTTGTCTTTTGTGGCGAGAGAAGGGACAAGACGCACTGATGTCCAGCCCCAGAGCCTACAGATTAGGATTCACGGTGCCCCTTATTGAGGGTCTTTGATGGCACTGAGGATCTCCAAGGGTCTAAGACTGGGCTTTAGAAGGGATTTATCAGGCCTTGGGGGGAGACGAGGGGTGGGCCAGTGGGAATGGCTGGAGCAAGGCTGGGCTCCCAGCCTAGCCGGCGGCACACCAGGCAGCCTGCCCAGGAAGCTGCCGGGCTTGCCTTTGTCCAGGATGACCTAAGGCCGGCCTCCTCTCTTCCCAGTCCCCGGGCCTGGGAAGCGGGAGGTGGGCCTCCCTCAGTGGCTGACCAAGCTCCTTCTCTAATCCTGGCCCATCTCCCCAGCTATAAGATAGGGGAAACCAGTCCCTTCCTGAACACGCTGGGAGCCGTTAGGAGAGACTAGCCAGGGCCAAGGTGGGCTGGTGAGGAAAGAGCACCTAATCGTGAGCTCCTCGTGTGACCCTCCCGGGCCTCCTCTGTCCAGGGAAGCCGTGCGGCCGGCCCTTCTGGCCCACAATCGGCTCTCATCTCCCACCGTGCTCCCAGGTGTAAGGCAAGAGGAAACGAGTTAAAATCTGGATTCTTCAGAGGGCAGAGACCGACGTTTGGGATCAAGAGCTAAAGGGACCCTTTTACAGATGAGGGAGCCGAGGCCCAGGAGAGGGCAGTCCCTTTGCCCAGGCTCACCCCAGACAACTCCGGGTCCCAATCCATCGCACCCCCGAGGCCCCCGGGGGGCTCCCCCCTCCCCTACCCACCCCCTCACACCTGCCCACGTCCTGCAGTGACTTGGGAGCCGGAGCTGAGCCTGTGGTTCCAGGAGCCCCCGCCGCCGCCGCGAGAAGCGGGTGCCCCAGAACTGGCCCTGCTGGTGCTGTATCCCGGGCTGGGGACCGGCGGAATCCAGCCTGGGCAGCGGCAGTTCTGGGTCACCGGAGCCGGACTGCCCCCCCAGCAGGTAACCCCGGGGAAGGAGGCTGCCACTGACATGCTCACTCATGAACCCGAGTTTTCTTTTCACTTCAGCCTGGGGAGCTCCGGGGAGCCAAGCCTCCTCCAGAAGAAGCACTCGAGAGAGGCCTGGGCCAGAGGACTAGGCTTAGGCCAAAGGAAGGGGCCAGAGGGCCAGGAGAAGGGCCTTGGCAGCCCCAGGATTGGAGTTCGGCCAAGCCCCTGGCCCAGGCCATCTTCCCTCCCCGGCACAGGGTCACAGAGAAAGGGATGGATGTGGGGGGGGCCGGGCTCTGGGGGAGGACCACTGGCTGGTGATCACTGATGCAGTACGGGCGGGAGCCTCCGAGTCTAGGAGGCCCAGGAGTGGGGGGTGGGAAGGGCTGGTCAGGGGCAGGCCGGGCACCCCCTCTCCTGCATGTCCCCTGTCTCTGTAGAGCCTCTGCCTCTCCTTGGACACCCGCTACCTGGTCCTGGCTGTGGATAGGATGGCCGGCGTCGGGCTGTCCCTCGCTCTGCGGCCCCAGGGTGGAGCTGGTATGGAGGTTCAGGATGTGAGGGTGCCCCCAGGGGGGAGATGGGCCTGGGAGGCTGGACGGGAGAGGTCTCTAGCCTGGCCTGACCCCTCACTGCATCCCCATGTGCCGCTGCAGGGCCCTCTCTGGCCACCCCAGAACTCCAGGCCCTGCTCTTCGGTCTGGATCACAAGTGCTATACAAGGATGACTCCGGTCCTGCTCTTGCTGCAGGGGCACAGCTTGGGGACGAAGCCCAAACCCGGGCCTCTCCCTGCAGAGGGCCGGCTCGATACGGCGCCGTACCCATTGCCCAGGTGTGCAGGGCCCAGGGGAGCGGGCAGGCCCTTTCCCACCTCCTCCTCGGATGGGGGGGGCACGGAGAGCCCCAGGGAAGGGAGGTGGGTGTTTCGTGCCTCATCTGTCCCAGTGCTGCAGGCCAGGCCTTCTCCCGGGGGCTAGAGCAGACTCCCCCGCCTCAGGCTTTCCCTTGCCCACAGGCCATCCTCCCAGCCGCCAGCCACAGAAGCCACCCCACCAGGGCCCACAGACCCCTTCCTGGAGACCCTGACCCTCCTGGTCCGCAGAGTCCTGGGCCCTCCTCCTAGCCCCGGCCCGCTGCGGCTGGCCTTGGATCCCGAGGCCCTGGAGGCCCTCCCGCATCAGGTTTTCAATCTCTCGGACCCTGCCACCCTGGAGCAGCTGGTGGAGTCGGAGGATCCTCTGCTGCTCCTGTTTCCGGTGGGAAGCCCAGCCCTGCTGGAGGGCCTAGCGGGCCGGTGGCAGGCCCAGGAGGGTCCAGCCCAGCGCCTGGCAGGCAAGCTGCAGTCTGTGGCAAAGGAACTGCTGAAGATGCCCGCTTTGCAACCCCACGCGGGGCTCCTCCGCCAGCTCCTGGCCCTCTGCCCAGCTCCTACCAACAGCAGCGGAGAGCAGGCGGAGGCCCTGGCCGCGGGCAGCCAGCTCCGGGCCCTGCTGCTCCTGAAGGCCCTGCAGAGCCTGAAGGCCGAGTGGCGGGAGCGCAGGAAGACTTCCCGGGCCCTCCGCAGTGCCAGGCTTGGAGGGGACAGTCCGTGCCGGCTGCAGGAGCTGAGCGTGGACCTGCGGGCCGAGAAGTCCATCCTCATCCCCGAGACTTACATGGCCAACAACTGCCAGGGCCCCTGCCACTGGCCGCAGTCTGACCGAAGCCCCAACTACAACAACCACGTGGTGCTGCTGCTGAAGATGCAGGAGAGGGGAGAGCCGCTAGGCCGGCCGCCCTGCTGCGTGCCCACGGCCTACGCCGGAAAGACTCTCATCAGCCTCTCGGAAGAGGGCCTGAGTGCCCGCCTCATGCCCAACATGGTCGCTACGGAGTGCGGCTGCCGGTAGGCTCCCGTCCCCAGTGTCCAGCGGCCGCCGCGGCCCGGGGAGCTAAGGCTGGCAGCCCCGCTAGGATGCCTCCACGTCCCTGCCCCGGCCCCGGCCTCGCTCCGGCCAGGCCTTCCTCTCCCTGCCTCCGTGTGCCTGACCACTCCTCGACACCCTCCGCCCGGCTACGTCCCCACCGGAGCCCCATCTTCAGCCCCCTGGGTGGGCAGGCGAGGGCTTCTCCCCTTCCTGGGCCCTGCAGGGAAGGGGAGGCCGTGGGGGAGGGCAGGCGAAGGCCGCAGCCACGCAGGGCACGAGACGGGCACAAGATGGGCACGAGAGCAGCCCGGAGCACGGCCGTCACGGGAGGGAGGTGGGATTGGGCACAGAGCGCGTCGGGCCAGCACCCAAACAGGATCCTCGGCCAGGAACACACAGCTCGGCTCCGGGCCTGGGAGCCCAAATGCTGCCTCGTATTTATTCTGACCAAAGGCAGCATCATCCGATAAAGCAGGGCACTTGGCAGCCTCGGCCGGGAAGGGGAGGAGCCCAGGGCAGAGCCCTGGCCAGGAAGGAGGGAGGAGGGAGCGCCCCGGCCGAGAGGCGGCCTCCAGCCCGTCCCTCCTCCCGTCCTGGCTCACCCGGGCCTTCCTCCCACCCCATCACACAAGTGGCTGGGAAGCGGCGCCGGCTGAGGCAAAGAAAGCCACTTCCAGAGGCGCCCCTAGAGCCCTGGAGTGTCCTCGAGGCTGGGCCCGCACCTCCTTCCCTTCCCCCGACATGCTCATCAGTACGGGGAGGCAGCCCTGGCTGAGCCTTGGCCCTCGGGGCGGCCCTTCCCTGGGCGTGGGAAGCCCAAGAGGGCCCCGTGTATGCTTGGCGCTCACCTGCAACAATAAATCTGAAGCATGGCGTTTCTTTTCAGACGTTCACTTTAATAAACTCAGACAGGCAGGCCTCGAGCCTGGGGGAGGGAATAGAGGCTGGAATCCGGGGTGCCTCCCTCGCAGCGGAGGCCGGCCCAGGTGGCAGGTGGGTGGTGGTTCCATGGCCCTCCTGGAAAGGCCAGACACGCCTCAGACCTTCAGGGCAATCACGTGCCAGGGGCAGCCTCCACCCCCTTGTCATAAAGGGGGAGTCAGACTCTTTACAGAAGGGGAAACTGAGACCCAGAGAGGGAGTTTAGTCTTGATGGAGTCACACAGGTAGTAACTGTCAGGGCCAGGATTTGAACCCAGGGCCTCCGGCTGCCCTGGGCCTGGGGGTGGGGGCTGGCAGAGGGCCTCCCTCAGGAGCCTCCTCAGTCCCTGCGCTTGCCCTCCCGGTACTTCTGTTTGGGGAAGAACCTGGCCCTGTCCTCCTGCCTCCGCTGCTCCTCTCTCTTGCTCCTGGCTCCCTCCCGGGGTGGCTTCTTGGAGTCCTCCCACCTGCCTGCGTGGTGCTTGTGCTCCCAGGGCCGGCGCGGAGCCTCCTCGGCCCCTTCTCTGGGTGGCCGCGGCCGGCGGCCTCCCTCTTTGCGGTCCCGTCGGGGAGGCTCAGCTCTCTCCTCCCGGGAGCCCTTCTTGTTTCCAGCCCAGGACGGCTTCTCGGGCCTCTCCGGCCTCTCGGGCCTGGTCGCTTTGGGGCCCACCCCAAGGTCCTCGGGCAGGGTGGCCGCTTCTGGGGCCCTGGCAGGGCCCGCCTTCCCTTCTTCCTGCCCCTCTGGCTCCAGCTCTTTTGGTGGGGCCTCCCCAAGTCGGGCGGCCTCGGGGCTCTCCTTGGCCAGGGGCTGGGACCCCGGAGGTGGGGCTGATGCCTTGGCCCAGTCCCTGGGCTTGGGCTATTGGAAGAACAAAGGCCCAGGCTCAGCTAATGGCAGGGGCCAGGGTGGAATGGGGGAGAGGTCAGCAGCCGCCCAGGGGGAACAGGAGGGAGACCAGAGGGAGGCCCAGAAGCACTGCGCGGGCCTCCGGGTGGCAGGGTAGCAGCGGCTCCACAAGGCCGGCAGAGGCTCAGAGGCCACAGAGGAGGAAATGGACCCCCAAAGGTTGAGGAGATTTCCCTGAAGTCCCTCAGCTAGGAAATGGGGGGCTGGCCCGAGACCCTGAGCCGGCCTTTCCTCCGGCCCCTTACCAGTTTGGGACCCCCGTCCTTGGGGGCGCCGCCGCCTGGCCAGGCCCACAGTGCAGGGGCAGCCTCCGGGCCCTCCTCCTCGCCATCAATGACATCTGAGGAAAGAGAGGGACGCTTGGGTGGGGTCCTGGGCTGGGCCCCGGCTAGGCCTCGGCCTTCCTACACCCCCGCCTCCCAGCACCTCCCAGCAGGCCAGGCCCCATCACCGCTCATTCAGCCAGGCCGAGGCATAGGCAGGGGTGGGGCCAAGAAGTGATAGGTGTCCTAAGGGCACAAGACCTCACCAGGGTCACTTCACCCTGGGGCTCCCAGTCAAATCCAGCAAAGGTCTGTTTAAAGCTGACCATCTCCACCCCCAAGAGCCTGCCCCCCTCCCCCCTCCAGGCATCATGGGACAACGGGCCCAGGGAGGCTGGGCCGGGGAGGCTGGGCCGGGGAGGCTGGGCCCAGGGTGCTTACCCTGGAACACCTGGAAGGCCATGCTCAGGACGGCCACAACGGAGGCCAGCGCCAGGCACTTGTTGAGGGTGATCTCTCCCCAGGGCAGCTCGTCGCTCCCCAGCGTCCGTGGCTGTGGCTTTCCGGGGGGCTGGGCCTGGGCCTTGCTTTTCTTCCGAGCTGGGGCGCTCTTAGGAGCTGGGAGCCAAGGAAGCGGGAGTCAGGCAACACCCCCCCATGGACAATTGTACCAGAAAAGACCTCCCCATTTTACAGATGAGGACCCCAAGGCTGAGAGCCACCGTGTGCCTTGTCTGACCCGGACCCAGGGCTCCCTGACCCCAGCGAGACAATCCGGGCCTCCTCCCCGGGCCGCCCGCCTCTGCTCCCCCGAGGTCCTCTCTCACCTGTGGCCGCCTTCCCGCGCTCCTTTCCGGGGTCCCCCAGCTCTGCCTTCGCCTTCGAGGGCCCAACGCCATCTGGGGCCTGCTCGGGCGCTTGGCTCTGCGCATCCTCGTCCAGGCCCTGGGCCAGGGGAGAAGCCAGAGGAAGGCCGGTGAGGCCGCAGCGGGGCTCCCCTTCTACACATTCCCCCCGAGCTGAGCCGGGAGCCCCTGCTGGGCTTACAAGGAGAAAAGCGGCAGCCCCGCCCTCGGGAGACACAAAATAAAGTGGAAAAGGGAGTCTGGAGGGAGGCCAGGGCGGGGGCTGCTGAGAAGGGCCAGCAGGCCGCCTGGGCCTGGATCCATCTGCTGGAGGTTCTCTATCATCTCTGTTAGAGGTGAGGAAAGCCGAGGCACACACGGGATAAGGGGCCTGACCACGACCCCAGAGGCTGGATCTGCCCTTGGGCCTTGCTGCCTCCGTAGGGCCTCGGACCCGGAGCAGCAGAGTCCTGGGGGTGTCTCTCCCAGTTGGTTCACCCCCAGGACAAGGCCAGCCTGAGGCGGGGCCTCCCTCTTGGTCCCGGGGTTCTCCTCTAGGCAGCTCCCAAGAGCTTCCTAGCACCCTCTCCGGGACTCCTCTCCCAGCCTGTCCCTCCTCCTCCTCCCATCCTTAGGGAAGCCCCGCTGGGCTGGAGCCAGGCCTTGAGGGTCACAGAAGTCCGGGGCCTTCAGAGCCGGCAGAGGCCCGATCCAGCCCCTCAACGGGCCCCCAGCGCCCTCTGCCGTCCATCCAGACGCCCCTGAGGGGAGGCCCATCCTCCGGGGAGTCTGTCCCATTTGGGGGCGACTCCCCTCAATGACGGAAAGGGAAACTGAGGCCTGGGAAAAGGACGGGCCGAGGTCTCCGAGTCCTCCTGGGAAGGCTGCCCAGCCAGGGGACCTGACTTTGCAGGGACTGGAGGCGGGAAGCAAAGGCCACCTTCGGGCCAGGCACTTGCCAAAGGCTTTGGAGCCTCACCACAACCCTGGAGGCAGCTGCTATTAGTCACACCTATTTGTACAGGGGAAATGGAGGCGGGCAGAGGTAGAGTGACTTGTCCAGGGCACCGTGGGGAGTCCATGTCTAAGGATGGATTTGAACTCCGGTCTTACCAACCCCAGCGTTTTATCCAATACACCTCCAAGCTGCCCAAGAGCTGCCTATGCTATTGCTTTTTCTATTTTTTAATCCCTTACCTTCCCTCTTAGTATGAATTCTAAGGCAGAAAAGTGATCAAGGCTAGGCAATGGGGGCCAAGTGACTTGCCCAGGGTCCCCCGGCTAGGCAGTGTCTGAGGCTAGACTTGAACCTAGGACCTCCAGTCTGCAGGCCCGGTGCTCTATCCACTGAGCCACCTGGCTGCCCCTTTTTCTTCTTTTTTAATCAGTTCTGTGATTTCAGGGGGGACAGGGACCTCATTGGGGGGGCAACTCCCTCCCCTGGGGTGGATCAGCCCTCCCCAGCAAATGTGGCAATCCAGGGAGCTGCCCCAGGACTCTGAGAAACCGTGTCAGAGGCCGGATTTGAACCCAGGGCTTCTTGACTCTGTGACTAGCTTCCACGCCTCACTCCCACCCCACCTCTCCTCATGCTAGCAAAAGGGAAATATCCTAAAGAAGGAAAGAGACTGTGCTCCTTAGGGATGCTTGTGCCCACCGCGGGGAGGCTGGGGCGCTCCGGCCCCTCTGGGGCTTTCCCTGTCTCCTCCCTGGCTGAGCCGCAGGTGCCTTGGCTGGGCAGGTGGGCTGGGCCTGGGGTTGGGAGGCCGGAGGGCTTGCCTTACAGCTGACATCCTTGGTCGTCCCTCAGGGACTCCCCAGCCTGGGCCTCTCTATTCCGGAGCTTTAGACACTGACAATAAACCAGTAGAGCAGCTTTTGTCTTCTTCTCCCCCACAAGCCCTTTGTGTGCCTCCTTACCTGGGCCTGGCTGCTCGCCTCTTCGCTTCTTTCTGCCCTCTCACCACCTAGGGGAGACACAGAGCTGGGTACATGGAGGCAAGGAGGCAAGGAGCGAGGCTAGAATGCGGCCCTGAGCAGCCTGCACGCCTCTGCTCCCTGCCCCATCCTCTCCTTTTTCTCCATTCATAGTTCAAGGACCAACAAAATTCCACAAGGGCCTGAAGCCAGGGACAAAGAGAAGTGAGATGAAAGGCTCGAATGAATCTGGGCCTTGAATGCCAAGCCCTCTGTGGCCAGATGGTTCAAGTGGAGGCCAGTGTGCAGTAACCACAAGATGGAGGCCTCTGAACCCTGCAACTTCTCCAACCCCTCTAAAATAGGAACTATCACCCAGGAGACAAATCAATTCCAGCTGCTCCCATAGTAGGACATTATGAACCCTATCAAGGTAAAAACCCAGTGAACTAACATCAGAGAGGGCTACGCTGTGAGCCCTCAGGCGCCCCTCTGCCCACAAGGAGCCCCAGGGGCTTCAGCTCTACCCCATCCTTCTCCACACACCCCCAGTCCCTTCCCACCTACCTTCCCTACCTCAGAAAACCAAAAGGCAGACACTCACTCTGCCTGGGCCTGCAACAATACCCAGAGAACAGATGAACAGAGATTGGGGACAGGATGCCAGAGTAGGTGTAGATCCCCCAGGCCTGCCTGAAGCAGAGCCCAAAATCCAATTGGGGCCAGTTCTGTCCCCCCAGAAGTCAGACAGAGACTGAAGCAGAGGCTGAGCCTGGTGAAACGTGAATTAACAAGAATGACTGGGACAGAGATGGCTTTGAGGTCCAACCTCCAGGCAAAACACAAAGGAAAAGGAGTCAGAAAGTGAGTAACTGAGGAATATTTAGGAAAAAGGCTAAAATGACCAAAGATCTCAGGTGGGAGAAAATTCAATGAAAGATCTTGAGCATAAGTAGACAAACCAATAGAGGAAAAAAATTAATAAAAGAAAAGGAATATGGCCTCCAGACCAGGTAAAAGAGATCAGGCATATGTGAAAAAAATATTGCAAAACAAAGGAAAATATATAGATACACGATGGGACAGTGTGTCTTTCCAAGAAAGCATGGAACCCCACCAGGATGTTCCCAAATGGTTTAAAAGAGAAACAAGAACTATGAAAGCTGAATCTATGGCTGGCACAGAAGAAATAAGTGGCAGAATAGAAAACCTTGAATCTGTAGTCATACCAAAGAAACACGAGAGAGAATAACAGATTGGGAACGCAAAGAAGCAGAAGCCAAGGACAATCACGAAGAAGAAAGGCAAAAAAGGAAGAACATTAAAAGGAAACATGATCTCCATACAAGCCAAATGTACCAACCTCAAAGACAAGATGCAAAGAGACAAAGATCTCTTAAGGGATCTGAGATAGCCCAGAAGAACACAAGTTAAAACAGCAACAACAACAAAAACCCTGAATGCTTTGATGCAGGAAAAAAATAATACGTGAAAACTGCCCAGAGAAAACACAGTACACCCATTGAAAGAATTTACAGATCATCTACAGGAAAAAGAACAAACCAAAACAAAAACCATGCTACAGAGTGCGTGACTCATAGTCGTTAAATTTAACAACCACTGAGAAATGACATATTCTGCGAGCAATCAGGAGAAAGGCTTTCAAATATAAAGGAAAGGAAATCTGAAATACACAAGACTTTGGTACCCACCAGAAACCTCAAGAGGGAATGGAATAATGTGCTCTGAAGGGCAAAGGAGCTCAGGATGCAACCCAGAACAACATACCTAAGCCTAACCATTAATTTAAAAAAAAAAAAAAAGAAAGAAATGTGTTCAATTAAAAAAAAAAAAAGACATTTGAAGCTCTCCTACAGAGAAAACCAGATCTGAACAAATGACTTGCTCTTCAAAAAACTCCAGATGACAGAACCACAAGGAAGGTCAACAAATACTGCAACTGAGGCCAATAGAAAGAGATTTCTTCCTAAAAGTACGAGAAGAAACGAGGCTGAAAGCAGTAGTCAGAAAGAAGTGATGGTGGAGAAACAGGTCTAAAACATTACAGACTAAACTTCCCAATGCCCTGCCTACAGGTGAATCACCATTTTTGTGGGCTTACGTTTAGAATGGGAGCAGGCCTAAAAGGGGAGAGGGGAGTAATAAGAGAGAGAACATGTGAAATACACTGATCAAAGGTTAACAATGAAGGGGAAATAATCTGGACAATCTACAGGTGAATGGGTAAGAGGGAAAAGGGAAGGATCAAAACAGAGAAAAAAAGGGAGAATCTTGTTTCAGGAGGGGGATAGGGTACCAGTGATGAAGCCCATCATGGAGGAAGAGAGAGTCTGTCTATACAGGGATCTTAAAAATGGGTATGATCTGTATTTAATCTGCAGACTCTTAAACTGCAAGTACTTAAACAGCATGTATCCTGCCTTAGGAGAAAGGGCATCACTGATACCCCAAAGTAGGAAGGCATGGACCTAGAGTGGAGATTTCACAGCAACTGGAAAGGGCAAAAAAAAAAAAAAAAGGTGAAGCTTAATAATGAACTACACATTCAGGGACAGGAGAAAATTTCTACCATTGTCTCTAACACCTGAAGGAGTTGGTATTTCTAGAGTGAAACACAATAGGGAAAGGAGAGACCCATAGAAATCGTCTAGAAGAGAACAAATAGGTATGTTTGGAATCTTTAAATCCATGAGAACTTTAGAGACTAAAGATCTAGTAAATAAAAGAGCTTTGGGATGAATCAAAGAATACTAGGCAAGATAAATAATGCAGAAAATGAAGGAGAGAAATCTTTTTCATAAAAAGGCACAGAAAATGAAAATTAATGAACAAGACAAGTTGAAATAGGCAGAAGGGTTTTTCTTGACTACTTAACTAAGGGGGAGGGAAAAATTAAGTAACAATAAAAGGAAGAAAGAAAAAGGAACTAATAAGATAAGCAAAACTCTAAAACTAAGGAAAGGGGTAACAACTGGAGGAGGAAGGATGGGCCTTGTGGATGAGGGGAAGAAACTGATAGGAATGAAGCTGCTTTAAAAACAGATTAAACTAAAGTAACTGAAAAGACAAAATACTGTGTTTAAGAGGAAGAGTCGGGGGAAATCCTAATTCAGAACAACAATGTTAGTGATAAGTGGAGGAAAATATAAACCTCTTATCACTTTAATTAAGGCATTAAACAAGCCCATAAAATGAAAAAAGAAAAGTGACAGATTGCTGAACTAGATGGCTTCTAAGGTCCTTTCCAATTCCACCCTCAGTTCTGTTATCCTAAAGGTTCAAGATTCTACATGAAGAAGCAGGTGTAGGAAAACTGTCATGGAGGAGATGATTACAGCATCTCTGATTTAAGAAAAGATTGTGGCAGAATTCCACTTAGCAGAGAGCTCAGAATATGGCTTCACTAACAAACTTTTCAGGAAAATTACTTTTATACAAAGTAACAGCTGTTCACCAATATGAAATATTCCAAGTATCTAGGTACCTCTGGCCTTCTCCTCCTGTAACTGTTTCCTTGATTTCTCCATCAACATGGCCAGCTCCTCCATGGCCTCGGGGCAGCCCAGACCCCTGTCTGGCACTTCAAGGTCTCCTGTTGCCATGTTGAGGCCAGGCTCCTCAAAAAGCAGGAATTTGTGGCTCAGAGGGGCATCACACGCTTCTCACGTAGACCTTTTCCTGAAAGGAAAGTTGGCTGTAAACAGGGAACACTTGAGTGTATTTAAAATAAGCATGGGTTGGGGGGGGGGGTGTTGTTTTTATTTTTGTTTTCAAACCCTTACCTTCTGTCTTAGAATCAGTACTAGGTATTGGTTCTAAGGCAGAAGAGTGGTAAGGGCTAGGCAATGGGGGTGAAGTGACTTGCCCAGGGTCACACTGCTAGGAAGTAGATGAGGCCAGATTTGGATCCAGGACCTCTAAACCTGACTCTCCATCCACTGAGCCACCCAGATACAACTCCCCTCCTCTTCTTAATTAGAATTAAAGAAAATATGGGGAGCCATCTAAGCGTGGGATACTGACCCCTCTGTGGCCTCACAGCTCCAGACACCATCTGAAGTCTCCTACTGGCTGCCCCAAGACGGACATTACTGGGGGCAGTGCTGAGGTGGCACCAAACTGGGAGCAACTAGGTAGAATGATGGCTAAAGGGCCAGGAATTCTGCTTTTTGTAGCTAGGTGACCTTGGACAAGTCACTTAACCTCGGTTTCCTTAGCTCTGAAGTGGGTATTGTAATGATGGCACTTCTAGTTGTTAGGGATCAACCCCCAAAATGTAAGGAAAGTACTCAGTCAACTTTGATGCTATATAAATATTGTTTTTATCATCATTATTATTGATCTTTCCTGAGATTCCAGAGGTAAGCCAAGCAAAAGGAAAGAAGAAAAGAGCTGAGATTAACTACAGGATAAGAGCTCTAGAAAAGGTTCTCCTAGGAACTGGGGCAAGTTCCCTCCCCATCTGTGGAGGTGAGAAGCCACAGGAAGGAGCGAGAAGAGCCCAGGCCCTAGCCTGCATCCCCACCTTGTGATTGAGGCCAGGGACTTCCCTCTTCTGGGCCTGTTTGTGCCTCTGTAAAATGAGGAGCTCAACCAGATGACCTTGGAGATGTTCCATGCCAACATTCTGGGTCCCAGGCTCCAAAGTCCCTTTCTGGGCCTGCCATGTGGGGGTCTCTGAGCTGCTCCTCTGCGAGCTCTACCTTACCTCTCGGTGTTGAGAGCCCCCTGTGGTCCTCCCCTTATGCCTCCCCCCCCCCCCATTCTCCCTACACACACACAGTGGGAGACTGAATCCTTCTTGAGCCCTTGTCCACCTTCATAGTTTCACTCATTTCCTCCCTTGGCTTCCTCCTGGGCCCTGAAATTAAGGCTCCTTCCCCACCTCAGGGCACCTGCCAGGGTCTCTCCCCCCTTCCTTCTCCCTGGTAAAGGGGAGCAACTGATAGACACTAGAGGCAACCCAAGGGTGCAGGGTAAGGGGCCAGGTTGCCTCATGTCTATCAGTTGCTCCCCTTTACCAGGGAGAAGGAAGGGGGGAGAGACCCTGGCAGGTGCCCTGAGGTGGGGAAGGAGCCTTAATTGTCTTAATCTTGGTTAAAGTGAAAAGACGGGGAGCATGTTCATGCTGGAAGGGGCCACTGGGGTTGTCGAAAGTGACTCTTCCCTAAAGAATGAATCTCCCTTACAGCCTTCCAGACAAGCACTTCTCTGTCCCGGTCTAACGCCTCTAGTGATAGAGAACTCACTCCATAGCCTTCACTGTCTGATAATTCTGCTTGTTAAAGTGGCTCTTCCTGGCCTAGTTCAGGAACCTGCCTACCTTGGGGATGGTGGGAAATGGGTGGTGGGGAAAGGGCTGAGAAGAAAACTCATGGAAATAACCCCCACACTGGCCTGACTTGAGAGGGAAAATATACTGGCTACAGACAGGGGGACTTGAGTCTCACCCCTAACATGGACCCACTAATTGTGTGACCTTGGGCAAGTCACTTAACTTGTCTTTTCTCTTCTGTCAATGAGGAGGTGGAACAAGATGATTTTTTAGATTCCATTCAACTGTAAATCCTGAGGTCTTAGGAACTCTGCCCAGAAATGCTGTCTAGAAAACTGGGTTAATCTAACTTGGGGATTCAATCCTAGTAGCCCAGAGGGACCTTAGGAGAGAGGATGTCAAAAGCTGAAAGGGACATGATTGAACAACTACCTCAGGAGTCACCTACACATTTTACAGGTAAGAAAACTGAGTCCCAGGGAATAGACTTACCAAAAGTCAAACAATAAATCAATAGCAGAGCCAAGGAAAGATGCCAGGTCCCCTCCTTCCCAGGACAACCAAGAGTTCACCCAGTGTCAGAGCTAGAAGGGATTTTGGAGATAAAATAACCCAATCCCTTGGTTTTACTGAGAAGGGGATTGAGGCCCAGAGAGCATGAGGGGCTTACCAGAGGCCAAACAGTGAGTCAGCAGCACATCTGGGACCAGAACCTGACAGAGCCTTTACTATAGACACTCTGGAGATAATAATCCCTACCGCTTCCTTTCAGGCAATGCCTTAAGGGAAAAGGGAAGACTCTCCCAGAACTTCCTTCCTGGTGCCCCTGCCCTGACCAGGTGAATCAGTTTTGAAAGAGGGGACACCTGGAAGGATTCCTCCCCCCCCCCCCCCCCATCCACAAGCAGGGATAGGATCCTTTTAACCTGAAACTTCCAATAAGACAATGAGGAGGACTGGAAACGCAAGCTTCTCAGTGCTGCATCTTCTGAAATAACCCCAAATCTGTCCATTGGAGTTGTAGGGTCTAGACGGCATGAAGCCCAGCCAAGCCTGGGCATGTCCAAACCACCAGAACCAGGGGCTCCATGGGGGTGAAAGGAACACATATGCCCACATTTTCCCAGAGGGAGTTTGGAGGCTCAGAAAGCAGCAAAGGCCCACCCTTACCTGGGGGCAATGGGTGCCGGTGGTCCAGAAGCTAGCCTTGGGGGTGAGCCTCTCTTCTCAGTCTGCTCCTAGGGCAGGACTGGTTAAGGACAGCAACAGATGGTCACCTCAGCTGGGACAAATCCTAACCAATCCCCGCAGGCCACGGCAAGCACAGTGCTCCCCCTGGGAGGGGGAGTGAAGAGACTGACATCAGGGTCCCTCAGGTCCTCTGACGAGGAGGCAGCTGTCTTAGGCTGGAGGAAAGACACTAGCTTATCTCCTTCTCTGTCCAACTGGCCAAGGGAGTGTCAGTGGAGAGGAATGAGGGGCCGAGTGCCAGGCAATAGGCAGAGGGAGGCCTGCGGGGCCCAGTCAAGCCCATAACTTCCCATCCTAGCTGCTACATGTCAGCACGGGGTTTGTAGGGCTGGGGAATTCCCTGAGTCTGATTTTCAGCTTCTGTCACACCTACAGGCCATCCCTGGGCCCACACTCAAAGACTTTGCAAGGAGGAGGACCAGATAATCCTGGACTCCATAATGGCCTCTGAAGGTTTCCTTTGTGCCTTGGGGGATGGAGGGAACACTGGAGGAGGAATTTGCTGGAGGCTACCCCCAATTTAATAATAATAACAATTTACATTTGCTTAAAAAATTCAGTAGAACATAAGCCACAGAATATTGTAGTGGGCAGAAACTGAGAGGCTGCCTAATGCGGTTCTCTCCTATCACAGATGGGAAAGCTGAGGCCCAGATCACAGGTCCCAGAGAAATGTGGGAGAAGAGGCATGGTAAAATAGGAATGATACTGGATTTGGAATCAAAAGGTCTCTTTGAGCTTTCTGGAGCTTCCTTTTGTTAGGCTCATTAGTCCAGGGCCTTGTCCTTATGTTTCTGAAATTGAATTAAGGATAATAATCACACTTGTACCTACTTCCCTGGGTGACTGAGGAGAAAATGCCTTGTAAGCCTTAAAATGCTTCAGAAATAGCAATGATGGCCCCTACTGGGCCAGGCCAGGCCCATTTCCACAAAGATTCCTCCACAAAAGGCACTAGTAGGCACCTTGGGCTGATTGCCCAACAGATCAGTTAGCTTTGCCACAGACTAAACCTCTAAGCCTAGCTGGCCTCTATGGTCACCAGGCAATGGAGGAGAAAAAGTAGAAAGGATGACTGGGGAGCATCACCCTTAGGAATGCAATCTTCCTTTCTCCTTTCTTCCCCTCCTCTTTCTCTACTTCTCTTGTCATATTTCTGCATCTCTTGCTCTCTCTTCTTCTCCTCCTTCTATTTCTCCTCTCTTGCCTTTCTCTTCCAGTCTGTCTCTCTCAGAATATTCAGGAATAAGTATGAGTTGGGCATTGTGGGAGAGAAGCCTTGGCTGGAGCAATTCCTCTTCTTTTCAGCTGTCAATCTTTCAAGAACATGGGCCTGACCCAGTCACTCCCCTGTTCAAGCAGTCTTCCTCTCTAGGATAAAGTCCCCATGCTCCTGCTGACAGTCTGGCTCTAGCTGCTGACCCAGATTTATTTCCCATTACTCCCCTTGCACACTCTCCATTGCTGTTAAACGGGCTCATTTTGCTGTTCTTCAATCTTGACTTTCTATTTCCCATCTCCACACCCTTGCATGAACAATCTTCCATGTCTAGGGTGCCCTCCCTGGAACCCCTCAGCCTTTTCCAGGTTCACTCCGGGAATACCCTGCTCCTGGAAACCTTTTGTAATTTCCTTTAGCTGTTTGTGTGCTTCCCCTCCTAAAACAATCTTGTGCATGCTTACGTGTTATATGTTACACCCTCCTCTAGCATATAACCTCTCTGAAGGCAGACATATCTTGTTTTTTCTCTTTGTATTCTCAGTGCTTTATACAAATGAAGACTGGGTAGGGCAGACTTGGGAAATAATCTTTGATATTTCCAGTCTCCAGCTGTCCACTACCACAAAAGTTCATCTTTTTAAGATAAATATTCTCCTTTTGATGCTACAGAACTACTAATTTTGGGAAACTATCTGAAGAATCATGACAGCACAGCAAGTAGGCCTCTGCCAGTTACCAGCACTGACCCTTAGCCCAGAAGGGACACCAAAGGACTTCCATGAAAATGGCAGTGTGGAATGTCAGGGAGGCACATAGCCTTCCCACACACACTCCAGCGGTGATCTCAGAAGGGCATCAGATCAAATAACAATCAGGAAATCCAAAGCAATAAGTTCCTTCAGAGTCAAAAAGTCATGGGTCTTGGAAAAAAGATTTTCACTGGGGAAACCAGAATGAGTTCTGACGACCAGGCAAGGAACCTGTAATGGGGGACCCTGGGGTAGGGTGGGGGGCATGAAAAACCTCAGCATCCCCCTGATTGTGGGAGCTTCCAGGAGGACAGGAGCTCAAAGCAGAACCTAGCATGGGGATACTTCCAGAGACCAGATGCCTGCAGCAGCAGGGACCAGAAAGTTGTGGAACTATGACTGGGATCACAGAAGCTGGTCAGGAATCTGAAGCCCAATACAACTAGGGAGTTGTAAACCAGTGGGAATGTTCCAGGAAATGAGGTCAGGATCAAATAAGGCCCTACCACCCCATTCAAGAGTTTGGAAGGGTCCTGGAATCAAGTCCCAAATGAGGGACTGAGGTCGACAGAAATACATAGAAAAATACACCAAATACCATCAAGGAATAATATGAATCAAAAGACATCCATGAAATTAGCCCATAAAAAAAGATTAACTCCATAACAACTATACACATGGCTTCAAGGGGGGGTGGGGGGAAATGGCTTGGTCATGAGGTCTACAAGAGTATCTAGAAGAAATGAAGCAAGAGATTTTTTTAAAAGGAAATTATAAGTGAACTAATAGCAATGGGGGAAAAAACTAAAAGGAGAATAAATCACTTAGAATCAGAAGGTAAAAAATCTTAACTCAAACAGCAGACTCCCCAAAGACTTAGAATGGACCAAAATTAGAATCATCCTTGAATACTTTAAATTAGAAAGTTAGAATGACCCAAATGGAACTCAGTGGCTCCTTAAGACCATAAGAAATATTAGGATAAAATAAAAGTATTAGAATGAAATTCAAACAATTGGTTAGTTATCCAAAACAACTGACCAGGAAAACAATCCAAGAAGAGACAATTTGAGAATCGCTTCCTCCTGAGGCCTACAAAGGCAGAAGTCTTTTCATTTCACTTTTGCTCTCTTCCCTCATGGGATTTCTTAGCACAGAACTCCTATACCTTTCTCTTTCATCCTTTAGGGGAACTGGATCATACTTACAGCATGTATAAGTGGTGAGTGGTTTAGTAAGCCCCTTGTTTAATGGTGGCAGAAAGTTGAATAGTATTGTTTCCTTCTTTACTCAGGCTGAATAAAAAAAAAAATTTAAGGGGGGGGAGGATTTTTTTTAAAAGAAACATTCATTTTATTAGGATTATTTCTAAGGGAAGAAGAGATGTTAAGGTCCTTTTCTTATTATTTTAATTATTAAGTATTATATAGTAATAATTATTAATTTGTTTTTAAAGTTAGTATTATTTTAATTTTCTTATTATTTAAATAAAAATTCTTCCGTTTGGTCATTGTATTAGTCAGAATTCTCTAGCCTTCCAAAGTAGTTTGCTTTTACCATGTTGTTACTGTATAGATTATTCTCCTGGATCTGCTTACTTCACTCACTTCTCGGGTTTCTCCAAAACTGTACTCTTCATCATTTTTTATTTGCATTTCTTTTTTTGCATTTTTTAAAATTTGCATTTCTCTAACTATTGGTGATTTACTTATTTGTTTGTTTAAAAAAAATTTTTTTAAACCCTTACCTTCCGTCTTGGAGTCAATACTGTATATTGGCTCCAAGGCAAAAGAGTGGTAAGGGCTGGGCAATGGGGGTGAAGTGACTTGCCCAGGGTCACACAGCTGGGAAGTGTCTGAGGCCAGATTTGAACCTAGGACCTCCTGTCTCTAGGTCTGGCTCTCAATCCACTGAGCTACCCAGCTGCCCCCCACTATTGGTGATTTAAAACATGCTTTCACATGGCTAGAGATAGCCTGGATTTCATCCTCTGAAAACTAACTTCATATTCATTTACCATTTTCCAACTCGGAAATGTTTATATTCTAATGATTTTGAATCAGTTTCCTAAGTATGTTGGACATTATACACTTAGAGAAATCTGACTCTCCTTTTCTAATCAAATTTTATATTATCAAAATTGCCCATTGTCTCTTCTGTGACCCTCTCTTGGTATTGTTTGGTTGAGGGCTGTCCCATCCAGAAATCTGAAAGGGACCATTTTCTTTCTTCCTTTATTCATGATGTCACCTTTTATGTCCGGATCAGATACTTATTTAAGTGTGAAGGGCTGGTCTATACTTAGTTTCTGTTGGAGCAGTTTCCCAATTTTGGAGT
This sequence comes from Gracilinanus agilis, assembly GCF_016433145.1. Taxonomy (NCBI): domain Eukaryota; kingdom Metazoa; phylum Chordata; class Mammalia; order Didelphimorphia; family Didelphidae; genus Gracilinanus; species Gracilinanus agilis. Next base: position 728,831,273 of record NC_058130.1, on the reverse strand, counting down.
AATGTTTGTGGAATAGCGAGAGAGTATTGAAGCCCCTTAGCAGGGTCTTTGGGTTTATTAGATGCTAGGCTCCTGCATATCTCTCTCATTTTTTCAACCAACATTTATTGACCCTTTCCCTATGCAAGGACAAATGCAGAGCTGCCTACAAAGCAATACCTTATCTGCAAAGGGTTCCAAACCTATTAGTTTATAATCCCTGAATCTTCCCCCTCAAGGTCTCAGAACTATGTGGAATGTGTCACATCCTGAAAGGCCCTTTGGACACAATGCCAGAATGATGATGGTGTGTAACCCCAGAACACAGAACTTCAGAGCTTTGAGAACCCCTAAGTTCAGCTCTCTCAGTTTATATCTGAGGATTCTGAAGCTCAGAGAGGGAAATGACTTGTCCATAGTCACAGGGTCAGCAAGTGCAGACTGGACTTTTGAGGCTAGATGGTGAATGGCATGTAGGCTGTAGTCTGAGGTCTGTCTGGCTCCTGGTGGTTAATTTACTCATCTTCTATGAACAGACAAGACAGTCCCAGGGGCATGTCTAAAGCTTTTGATGGATTCCTCAGGGGATCCCAGGTAAGAGATGCTGAAAGCATGACCCAGGGTGGCAGCTCTGTGAGAGAAGAGAAGATGGAGGTGAAAGGTCTTGGGAGGCAGAATAACAAGATCTGGCAACTAAATGGGGATGAGGGGTGCGGGAGGAAGGAGAGAACCCTCAGCCAAGCTCTGTATCCACCATGTTGTTTTGAAGTAGAAGGGAATTCAAGGGAATAGTCGTCCAGTCTCCAGGGCTGTGGCTCTCACTACGTTCTGCTGGAACCTCCTAGTAGGGCCATTCGGAACAAGTCTGGCCCCTCTTTCACACCATAGGGCTTCCAGTACTTCACCACCCTTTGCAGCTGCATCCAGGCTCCTGCCCCCAAAGGGAGTTTTCTTAGAGCCCCTTCGGCCCTAGGGGTCCCCAGCTTGGCAAGGACGGCAGAGCCAACTGCAAACGGAAGTCCTTCTTACCCTTGGAGGTCAGGTTCAGGAAGCTCACAGGCCACCCCTGGAAAACGAGAGCCAAGCTTCTTTCCCATTTCCCGTGGTTATTCCGGGCTGATCTTTTCTTTCCCCACTAATTAGTGCATGAACGTCAGAGTCGAGTCACTTCACTTGATTAGGCTCTCACCCAACGGACAATAAGGGTTCATTGCACCCCTGGTCCGTCCCCAAATCCTATGGAGGGCAGAGTCACTGCCTCCCCCCTCCCTCCTCCCCTCAGAGCAGCAGCGCTGGCCGGCTGGAGCCCCAGGAAATGTGGGAGACCAGCACAAAAGGGCACTGACGGCCTTCTGGAGGAGGTGACGTTTGAGAGGTCAGAATCCAAAAGGCGGGGAGGGGAACCCTTAGTCCAGGCCCGCAGATGGGGGTGGGAGGTAGGAGAGAGCAAAGGTCGGAGTACAGCGTATGGGGGCGAGTGTGGAGAGCGGGTTGCATGGAAGGGAGGAGCGAGCATATATCAGGCTTTCGATGACCTCACAAGCACCCTGAGAGGAAGGCACGATTTTTAGCCCCATTTTACGTATGGGGAAACTGAGGCGGAGAGCTATAAAATGCAGGTAGAAGGCGGGAATGAACCCGGGTCTTCTGACGCCGCTGCGCCCCCTAGCGGCCTCTGCAGAGATAGCGTGGAACAAGGCTGGGAAGGTGGGCAGGCCCGAAGGGGAAAAGCCTGGAGTTCTGGGCATGGGGTTCCCGGCCACAGGGACCTCCGGAAGAGGTGGGGGGAGGCGGGGGAAGTGGCACGACCAAACAAGTGTAAAGACGCAGACTGTGGCAGCAGGGGGAAGAACGGAAGGCCTGGGGGAGGGCAGGAAGGACAAAGGCACCTCCGCAGCCGGCAGGAATCCTTAGAGCCCTCCCCCACCTCCCCCAGGCACCCGGGAGGGGCTGCCACCTGGGGCTGCAGAAAGAAGGGCGGGCTGGCCCGGGTCCCCAGGCTGCTCGGAGGGAGGGGCGGGGCGGGGGAGAACATACGGGTACTGGTCAGCTAAAGGGGAAGCGATAAAGGGCTGGTCCAGAAGGGGCAGGCGGGGGCGGGGCGGGCTGGGGGTTCTTGCCTTCAGGACCCCGGAAGCTTCACTGCGTTCAAGCACAGGGGGCGGAGCCGCCTAGGAGGGGGGAATCCTGGGCTTGGCTTGGGGAAATGTTAGAAATATATGGCAAGTCTGGTCCATGAGCACTTGGCTCATTAGAGTCGGCTTTGGAACACATCTTTAGTACCTTCCTGATTCGTTATAACTAAACCCTTCACTTGGTACCCCGCTCAGGCATTTTCCAGGGCCCGCCGGGGGCCTGGCGGAGCCCCAAAGCCTTGATCCCGTCCACAGCCCAACGCATCACGCCTACCCAAAGAGGCAGTTGTGTGCAACTTCAGAATGTAGGACGAGAAAGGTAGAGTTACAGGAAACAATCAGCAAGGTAGCCCAACGGGTAGGGCGCCAGGCCCCGCCTGAAGAGGTCCTGAATTCCAGAGTGGCCTGAGACGCTGCTTAGCTGGGTGACCCTGAGCAAGTCACTTCAGCCCCATTGCCTAGGCCCCGCTGCTCTTCTGTCTTAGAATTGATTCTAGGGCAGAAGGTAGAGGGTTTGTTTTTCTTTTTTAAAGCAGAGGCCTTAGAAGACAGAGTTGTTGGAGCTGGACGGCAGCCACCAGGGATGTTGGAATATAGACTTTAAAGAGCGAGGGGGGACCTCAGAGACCACTGGGCGCAGCGGGGTACCCCACTCAGGGGATCCTTCATTCTCCCAGGGTGCTTGACTGACTCACTTCAACCTTAGACACGCTTCCTACCCTGTGCAATGACAGCCCCAGATTGCCTATGTCATGAGCCTATAATCATTGATAAAGGTCCCGGGGGCACCCACTGGATGCCTCTGGCCAGGCAGAGGGTCCCCCATCTGCCAAAATAGGCTCTGCTCCTTATCCACAGGGAATCAGTGGCCCCACATGGGACTCCAGAACATCAGCGGTCTCTAGTCCAAGCCTCCTCCTTTACAGAAGAAGAAACACACCCAGAGGCCTGCCTGCAGCCAGGCCAAAAACTTCATCTCCAGCCCCTGCACCTGTCCTTTCCCCTGCCCTGCCTCTCTACACCGTGGGACTGAGCTTTATTCTGAAAAGTAGGTCAGGCCAGTCCCTGGGGGTGCCAGGCCATCAGAGCTAGCTTCTAGGGGCCCTTCCCGGGTGTTGGGGCCCTGGGGTACCCCTGGGTCTGCCTGCAGACCCTCAGAAGGGTTTTCAAAGCCCCCAGTGAACGCCAGGCAGCAGGGCCCCAGCCTTGGTCCCTGCCGCAGCACCTGGGCCTGTTAATATCTCACCAGGCTCCCCAGGGGTCACAGGGGATGGAACTCCCCAAACAGGATTTTCTCTACTTACCTGAGAGGTGGGTGGCCCTGCCACAGATCCCCTGCGGGTGGCAGCTGCCAGGCGGGCACTGGGGGGAGGGGTGGGGGTGGGGGTGGGGAGCCACTCTGCTAGGCCGTGGGAATCAGGTTTCCTTCTCTGAGTTCAGAATCAGCTGCCTTAGCCTCAGGCCCCCTACTGGCAGGCCACAGAAGCCTGCTCTGACCACCTTTGACCAAAGGGACCTGAAGCCCATCCAGGCCAGCTGTCTGGTGGCTGCCCACTCCCCTCCCCACCCCATTTAATAGAGAAGGAAACTGAGGCTCAGGGACTGAAACTGCTTACAGTCATAGGCTTAAAGCTAGAAAGACTGGCAAAAAGCATGGTTGCTGATTCTTCTTTTTTTTTTTTAAGGGGATTATAAATGAACCAAACAAGAGAACTTTCCCATGTATAAACTACAAGAGAAGAATGGGATTGTGTGCGAAATCAGTGATACAGTTTGCTTCTTAAAAAAATTATATCATAGATTTAACATGTTCTTCTTGTCCTAACTCTGGGATTCCTTTGAAACTTGATTCTGTTCTCTCGAGACTACCTTCAAGGTGTAAATCTGCTCAAATCCCAGCTCTGGCACTAGCTCTGTGTCCCTGGGCAAGTCATGCAACCTCATCTGCCTCAGTTTCCTCATCTGTCAAATGAGCCAGAGAAGGAAATGGCAAAACACTCCAGTTATCTTTGCCAAGAAAACCCTAAATGGGGTCACCAAGAGTCAGACACAACCAAACAATAGCAGTACAACTACTGGATGAGCATAGATGAGTACGTTAGCTGTGTAGACATATACATATGCACACACACGAGGGGATATAGTCTTACATCTGTATGTGTCACACATATGTCTCCTAGAGGCTCACAGGCAAGTACAGCTACATACAGCAGCATAAAGAGATGCTTGTCTTTGGGGATATGTGGGAGAATATGGCACAATATAGCTCAGCATATACAGGTACTTGCATGCGTGTACGTGTGTGTGTATGTGTGTATGTGTGGTTTTATATAGTTTTTTTTCCTAGATAGAGAAACAGATGGATGGATGGACAGATAGATAGATAGATAGATAGATAGATAGATAGATAGATAGATAGACAGACAGATAGACAGGCAGATAGATAGACAGATGGATAGGTAAGTAGATAGATAGACCAAGAGACAAATTGATGGATGGATAGATAGGTAGAAAGATGGATGGATGGATGGATGGATGGATGGATATATAGACAGACTCCATAGGTATATGCTTGACCCAACCTGGCAGTGGGCCAAATTGGCGGCTGGCACATTGGCTGCAGGCATGGGGCAATGCTGCCCTGGGTGAGGAGAGGGTCTGTAGCAGCTGCTTTGGCACTGAGCCCACTCTCCCCAGGGACCAAGGTGGTAGAGAGGGGAGTGTAGCTCCCTTGTCTTCTCCCTCTATTCTATTTCCCCTGTGATCTCATTAGCTTCTATGCATTTAGTTTCCATCTAAATGGATCTTGTCTGGGCCTTCATGCCTCACACCCAGACTCTTGCTCCCACTCGGCCTGCTTGCCCCCTCAAGTGTCTCCTCCAATTCCAAACCCTTCTCCATCCATCCACTAAAGTGATTTACCTAAAGCCTGTCTTCACTTCTCTACTCAATAAACTCCAGTGGCTCCCTGTTGCCTCCGGGTACAAATACAAAGTACTCCATTTAGCATCCAAACCCTTTCTAACCCAGCCTCCTCCTGCCTTTCCAGTCTTCTTATACCTCCCTGCCCAACATGTACTCTGTGACACAGTTCTATGAACAAAACATTTTCTCTGACTGTCCCTAATGTCTGCAGTGTCTCCAGGAAGCCTTCCCCCTTCTGATTGTTTCCTATTTATCTTTTTTTATAGCTTGTTTTGAATAGATTCATTTACACATTGTCTCCTTGCATGGACTACAAGCTCCTGGAGGCCAGGGGCTGTCCTTTGCCTTTTTGTATCCCCAGCACTAGGCACAGTCTGGTACATAGTTGGCACTAAAATATTTATTGATTGGTGGGGAGAAGAGGTGTGTTTGCACTTGCTAGTTTCTCAGTAAATATCCCTTGGGAAAAGCCAACCTATGTCAACTGCTTATCGATGCTATTGAGGAGATATCAATTGCTTGACTGATTTTGGGGCCACGGATTTAGCAGTGGCAATTTATATTGAGGACACTGCATCGAAGCAGAAGCCCAAGCTGACAGCATTGGGAGAATTCCATTGCCCCTCAAAGTATTCCTAAAACTGGGTGCTTGGGGGACTTGACCCAATAGGGCCTAAAATTAGGGCTGGGAGGGTGAGCTCCAGAGCCTGCTACATTATGATGGGAGGGTGGGAAGAGGAAAGAAGAGAAACTCAACCCTCTCATTTGCAATAATTCTAGTGAATCCTGTTCAAATTCTACCTCAGCCTGACTACCTAGGCCCAGAAAAGAACTGCCCAGGTTCAGGGAGTACTGATCCTATGGGGAAGTTCACCAATGAAACAGAATGTTTTAGGATGGAGCCACTGTTTCTAAAAACATGCCACTTACTAATGTAGCTCCTTTAGAAACCAGCCTTTTGGCACGGCTCTCCTTTAATAGTCTACTTACTTAAAGGTATCCTTGGCTTCACAAATGCTGGCCTTTATATGTGGGCTTTGTAGCAACCGCTCCCTTACAGCAAATTAGAGAAGCTTTCTTAGCTCCTCTCAGGCTCCTGGACCTCATCAAGTACTTGAAGGAAGCGGCAGATGCTGGATCAGGAGAGGCAGAGGAGCAACTTGACGAGAGCACTGGATCTGACATGGAGCCTTTGGACACTGGACACTGGACAAGCCATGGACCCTCTCCTCTTCTCTCTACACACCCTCCCCCTTAGTAATTTTGGCTATTCCCAGGAGAACAACAATCACTTCTATGCTTACATGTCCCAGATCCATATACATGCAGCCCAATTTTTCTCCCAAATTCTAGTCCAGTATCTCCAACCTGTTGCACATCTCTACTGTGATATATTCTTATATCTCAAACTCAACACATCCAGAGTGGAAGCCATAATCTTCCCTAATAAACTTGTCCTTCCCAACTTCCCTGTTTTAGTTGAAAGTACCACCACCCATCCAGTTCTGAATTTGGAAGCTCTGAGCTATTCAACCCTTACCTTCTATCTTAGAATCAATAATAGGTATTGGTTCCAAGACAGAAGAGTGGTAAGGGTAGGCAATGGGGGTTAAGTGACTTGCTCAGAGTCACACAGCTGGGAAGTGTCTGAGGCCGGATTTGAATCTAGGATCTCCCATCTCTCAGCCTGGCTCTAAATCCACTGAGCTACCCAGCTGTCCCCTGAGTTATTCTTGAGTCTTTATTTTTCCTTTTCCTTTCCCCAGCCCATATCCAATCTGTTTTCAAGTTTAAACCAATATTCAATTATTGTGTCTACTATTCAGAAGATATAGAGCCAGGGGCTTGGGATACAAAAACAGAAATTAAAAACAGACCTATCTGTTCAAGATCTCTTGCAGCCATTTGTTCTTTGCTCTCCCATGATGCTCTCACTACCTTAGTTCCTGCTCTTATCTTCTTGCCTAATCTATTGTATTAGTAAAATAATGGGCCTCCCTGTTTCTGTTGTCCTCTCCTCCAAAACCCTCTGCTTTGAAAACTGATTTCATTTTAGGAACTGAAATATTAGAATCCAAATATGGTGGTTCCACTGTTCCTGGTGAACAAAAAGAATTTGTTTTAAAAATACTGACAGAGCTCTTTCACTTTTTATCTCTTTTGTATCCTTCCATTATCATCTATAAAAGATCTTGGGATGATGATCTAGTTTAATTGGGCTTTGTACCAAACTTTCTGCAAACATGTTCTCTCTACCAATTCTATTTTATGAGGCAGCACTGCTCATAATCTTTCACCATTGTCCTCCATAAAGTCTTGAGAATTAGGTTATATCCTAACTGGTGTTGCCCTTGGCTCCCATGTCTCTTTGCTTGACGAGGAAACTAAATGTTTGCTAGTAGAGGCAGTTTCTGAGCATTTGGGGGGCTTCATTGTGCTGTTTTACATGGGAAATTATGGTAATCTGGGTCAGTGTCTTCTATTTAACCATTTCCTATATTTGTCAACATCAGGTTATTTGAATAGGTCAAGTTGGAGATGTTTTACTTTATGTTAATTTTATTTATATCTTTTGTTTTTTATAACACCTTCATTTTCAAATACAATCCTTTTCCCTACCCTCTTTCCCAGAGAATCATCCTTTGTAAAGTAGAATATAAAAGGAAAAAACAAAACAAAACAGTTCATCCAAACAAATCAACCAACACATCAGTTGTATTTGACAGTCTCTAAAACATACCCTATTCATAGTTTTCCATCTCCACAAAGAAGGGAGGTAGGTAAGTGTATTATAATTATACAAAATTATTTTTTATTCTTTCCATTTTCATTTTTGTAATCATTGCATATATTGTTTTTACAATTCTGCTTACTTCACTCTGGATCAAATGTTCCCATGCTTTTCTAAATTCTTATTTATTGTTTCATACTATATAATAATATTCTATTACTGTCATAGACCACAATTTGTTTAGCCATTCCTCAGTGGATGGGCATTAACTCTATTATAGAGCCATCCAGGTAGCACAGTGGACAGAGTGCTGGTCCTGGAGTTAGGAAAAATAATAGTCAACATTTATATTGTGTTTACTAATGTTCTAGGTACTGTAAGTCATGAGATCAAATCCTACCTTAGACACTTATTGTGTAACCCTGAACAAGTCACCTAACCTCTGTCTGCCACAGTCTCCTCATCTGCAAAATGGGTATAATAATAACATATACCTATGGTTGTTATGAGGCTCAAAGGAGATAATATTTGTAAAAGTGCTTTATAAATTTTAGAGTGCTATTATTTCCACTTCTTTGATAACCATGAAAAGTGCTGCTATGAATATTTGGATATATGTGAGATCTTCCTCTCTTTGGTCTCCTTGGGCATAGTCTAGCAGTAGGATCTCTGGGTCAAAGGATATGAATATTTTAATCACTTTTTAAGCATAATTCAAAATTGTTTTCCAGAAGGGCTGGGCAAATTCATGGCTGGATCTATTTTAATTGCTCTGTCTTCTTCTCACCTTTATCCTTTCTTCTAATTTGGTGTTGATTCTTATCTTTGTTCTAACAAGCTGACAGCTTAACTGTACACAAACAGTTGATTTGGAAATGGTTCCTACATAAGAAACCAGTCATTTCATGTAGGGTAGGATTCTCTATGGTAAACTGCATTTTTTTTTTTTGACTCTTACCTTCCATCTTAGACTCAATACTATATATTGATATGGGTAAGAGCTAGGCAATGGGGGTTAAGTGACTTGCCCAAGGTCACACAGCTAGGAAGAGTGGGAGGCCAAATTCGAACCCAGGACCTCCCATCTCTAGGCCTCTCTCTCAATCTATAGAGCCATCTTGCTGCCCTCTCCAACTCTTTCTGAAAGATGTAGTCATGATATAAAAACATGAAGCTCCTGGGAAACCCACCACCTTACTCTTCTGTTTATTAATGAACCGTAATTCCCAAGCTATATTACACTATCCTTCCCTGTGTCAGTCAATTAGTCAGTTAGCATTTATGAAACAACTCTTCTGCGCCAGTCACAGTACAAAGACTTGGGGGTACAAAGAAAAGGCCGAGTCCTCAAGGAGTTCACAGTCCAATGAGGGAAATAATTACAGACCACTATCTGGCATCAAGGGGGACGAGGATAAGTTTCGTGTTGGAAGTAGGATTTTAGCTAGGACTTGAGGGAAGCTGAAGTCTGGAGGCGGGGATGAGGGACAGAATTCTAGGCATGGAAGACAGCCAGTGAAAATGCCCAGAGGCAGGAGATGGAGTGTCACATATGAGGAATAGCAAAGAGGCCAAGGTCACTGGATCACGAAGGCACAGAGGAAAATAAGATATAAGAAGACTAGAAAGGCAGAAAATGATCAGGTTATAAAGGGCTTTGAACATTAAATACCCAATTTTATAATTAAACCCGAGGAAACAGAGAGCCACTGCAGTTTATGGAGAAGGGAACTGACATGGCCAGACCCATGTTTTAGGAAGCTCCTTTTGATAGCTAAGTGAAGTGGGTCAAGGCTTGTAGCAGGAAGACCAACGAGAGGTTATTCTGATAGTCCAGGAATAATGTGATAAAGACTCAGACCAGGGCGTTGGCAGGGTCAGAGAAGAGAAGAGGATGTACGTGAGAAGGGTTACAAAGGTTAAATCAACAGGTCTTAGCTCAAGATTGGACATGGAGGTGGGGGGGAGAGAGGATGACTTTTAGGTTTTGAGAAGATTTGGATGTGACTGGGAGGATGGTGATGCCCTCCATTGACAGTATTAGAGATATGAAGTAGAGGGGAAGATTTTGGGGAAAAGATAATGAATTTAGTTTTGAACACATTGAGTTTAATCTACTGGACATCCACTTCCACATATCTGAAAGGCACTTGAAAATTCAAGATTGGAGGTCAGTAGAAAGGATAGGGAAGAATAAATAGATTTGAGAATCATCAACATAGAAATGAATTGAATCCATGGGAGCTAATGAAACCTCCAAGTGAAAAAGTATAGGGAGAGAAGAAAAGAGAGCCCAGGACAGAAACTTGGAGAATGCTCCCCATTAGCAGGTGTGACCTGGACAAATATCCAGGAAAAGAAACGAAACTGGGCAATGGTCAAATAGGCAGGAGGAAAACCTGGATCACAGAGTGTCATAGAAACCTGGAGAGATCTTATCAAGGAGAACAGGGTGACTGGTTGTGCCAAAGACTGGTTGCTGTCCTTTGTACTCAAAGAGGACCAAAATGGCATCATTATGTCAGGATGAATGTAGAGTGTGTCCAACTGTAGCTGATCAGACCATACAAGCTTGGGAGACTCTCCCACAGGCCAGGCACAAATAGCCCCTGTGTGAATATTTGGGACGGAGACGCCTCTAAATTCATACATCTCAGGATTCTTTAGAAATTAATGAAATAGTCAAATGGTACGAATGATATCTTTGGATTCATACATAAATTGGATCAAGCTGAGGCAAAGTTGTGCACAGTTGTCAGTGTCACTCTCTCTTCCACAGTCATCTAGGTCCAGTGTCAAATCAAAACATAATACACTCTCACTTCATTTTCTCACACTGAATTTAACCCTATGAAACCAAAACATTCTTACACTTTACTACTTTCTCATGTTAGACTTGTCCCCCTGAATTTGGGGGTTCTCACACTCTGATCCACTTTTTTTTTTTAAACCCTTACCTTCCATCTTGGAGTCAATACTGTGTATTGGTTCCAAGGCAGAAGACTGGTAAGGGTAGGCAATGGGGGTCAAGTGACTTGCCCAGGGTCACACAGCTGGGAAGTCTGAGGTCAGATTGGAACCCAGGACCTCCTATCTCTAGGCCTGACTCTCAATCCACTGAGCTACCCAGCTGCCCCTCTAATCCACTTTTGAAATATATTGAAGGTTATTTTACAAAAATAAAACTTAGATAACATAAGGTCTTGGTAGCCTTGAGGACTGTTTAGACTAGGTATAGGTAGAAATACGTTTTGCATGCCAAAATTGTATGTAAACAAGTATAATCTTGATTTTCATTTCTCTGTTTCGAATTTGAAATGTAAATTTTCCCAGCATTTGTGTGACTGTGAGAGAAAGGTATAAAATAAAGATTCTACAGGAAGTAGAACAGAACAGCTTCCGGAAAATCCACTGTGTCTCTGACTCTCTTTTTTCTCACTAAACTGTACACCTTTCCAGACCCCTGGAGCCGCTGGCTGGCTTCCAGCACCTATGTATAAAAGGGTTATTCTCCAGGGTTCTTTCTGCTGTCTTCTAGGGTCCCTCCCAGCTCTGACATTCTATGATCTCAAATGGGGATAATAACACTTAACTATCTCCCTGGGTGTTGTACAAATCAATTATAGTTTATTAAAAGGTTTAAGTTCTTGGAAGAAAACTGCCATATAAAAGTAATGACGTTTTTGTCTTTATTGGGATAAAACAGAAACTGAGACCAGCGAGCAATAAAAAAAAAAGAAAAAAAGAAAACCAGCTCGTTTTATGGGCTCGTTCAAAGGCAACATTCTGCCCACAATTGTGCATTTGTTGGAAGGGTGTTTTCAGTTGCTTCTTTATTCTGTGTGAGGAAGAGCAATGATTCGTATATAAATTCAGATTAATTAAAGCTCATGACCCTCCTACCAAAAGGGTGCGCTTACTTTTTCCATTTTACAGGAGGGAAAACTGAGGTACCCAAAACAGAGTCAGTGGTCTGAGCAACATGATCTGGACAGTCCTCAGTGCCAGAGTCTTGATTTGGACACAGCTCCTTCTTCCCACTGACCAGACAAAAGTGTGTGGGAGGTGATGCACCCTGGTGGGAGGAACCCTGACTGTGGATCCAAGTCCTGCCTTAGACCTTACTGGCCGTGTGACCTTGAAGAGGTCTCTTTAATCTCTCTGGGACAGACAGCCAGGCCTAGAGACAGGAGGTCCTGGGTTCCAATCTGGCCTCAGACACTTCCTAGCTGGGTGACCCTGGGCAAGTCACTTGACCCCCATTGCCCACCCTTACCACTCTTCAATCTTAGAATTGATAGGAAGACAGAATGAAATTAAAAAAAAACATACCTCTGGGCCTCATTTTTCTCCTCCACAAAATCCTTGGAGTACCTGCTTCACAGGGCTGTGGTAAGGCTCAGGAGAGGATGGAAAGTGCCCAGTAAACTGCACGAATGTTGGCTCATATCACGATCACCGTCGTTATTTGGGGGGGAAAGCCTTGCCTTTGTCTGTTCTCACTGGCTCACTCCCACCTCTCTCCATTCCCCCTGTAGTGGTCCTTGTTCAGGTTTTTATTTCCTGCCTGGACCATTGTAGAGCTTCCTCCGCAGGGGGGGACCCGGAGCTCTCCCGTGCCCGGCCTGTCCTCCACAAGGCCGCCTCACACACCTCGGTGGCCACACAAGGAGGTTCTAGGTTCAAATGTGACCTCAGAGGCTTCCTAGCTGTGTGATCCTGGGTGAGTCACTTACCATTATTACCCTTCTGTCTTAAGAGTTGTTTCTGAGATAGAAAGTTAAGGATTAAAAAAAAATGTTGAAAGCAAAGACTAGAGAAGACATCTGCACCACTAAGCAGCCTGGCTGGCTGCCAGTGGGGGACCAGCTCGGCTCAGCACTGAAAAGATCCTTCTGACATAAAGGCCATCCATACCCATCGGGGACTTTTTCTGAACAATTTTTTTTTATCCTGCCTCTCATTTTATTTTATTTTACAATTTATTTATTTTTAAAATATTTTTCCAAGATTCCATGATTCGTGTTCTCTCCCTCCCATCTTCCCTTCCCCCTACCAGAGCTGACAAACCATTCCGCTGGGTTCTACATCCCTCATGACCCATTTCCATTCATTTTTGCAACTGAGTCATCTTTTAAAGCCTAGACCTCCAGAAAGTTCTTGGGACCTCAGATTAAGAACCCCTGCTGTGAGGCCTGAGAGTATTTTTGGAGCTGAAGTCTTACGCAGGAGTTCTTAAAGAAACAGAGTCTCCCAAAGGTTGGAGGAAACAGAATCAGAAAATCAAGTCCCTAAACAGCACTGCCAAGCCTGAGGCTCCCAACTTCAGGGTGAGCTCTGCCTCCTCTCCCCTCTATGGCATTCTAGCAGACATCACCCAGCAGCCCCCTCGTTTGGGTCTCCATCCCCTCTCACTCGGGCTATTAGACTGGAGGTCCTGGGTTCAAATCCGGCCTCAGACACTTCCCAGCTGTGTGACCCTGGGCAAGTCACTTGACCCCCATTGCCTAGCCCTTACCACTCTTCTGCCTTGGAGCCAATACACAGTACTGACTCCAAGACGGAAGGTGAGGGTTAAAAAAAAAACAAAACTAGTCTAGCCACCTTTCCAGAAAGATGAGAGAAGCGAGAATCGAGGATGCCCATTATGATCACTACTGTTTAATACTGCACTAGAAACACTAGCTACAAAGGTAAGAGCAGACAGAGAAATGGAAGGGATTCGAATAGGCAACAAGGAAATAAAACTATCACTCTCTGCAGCTGATATGATAGTAAACATAAAGAATCCCAGAGAATCAACCAAAAAGTTAATGGAAACCATAAACAACTTTAGCAAATTTTCAAGATATAAAATAAGCCCACACAAATGGTCAGCATTTCTATTTATCACTAACAAAGTTCAACAATAAGAGATAGAAAAGGAAATTGCATTTAAACTAACTGTAGACAATATAAAATACCTAGGGCTATACTTAACAAAACAAACCCAGCAACTATAGGAACACAATTACAAAACACTTCTCACACAAATAAAGACAGACCTAAACCCCTGGAAAGATATCAGTTGCTCATGGATACATCAAGTCAATATAATTAAAATAACAATCTCACCTAAATTAATTTGCCCTCTCCCAGGACGAAGCACCCCACTGTGGCCACCCCTGATGAACACTGCCCCAGAGTGGCTAAGAAGAGCAGCATTTAGGCTGGTGGTGAGTGCTTTCCCTTCTCTCCACCACTCCCCACCCCAATCCTCCTTGGTTTTTTGTTTGTTTGCTTGCTTTTTTTCGGGAAAACAAGTTAAGTTGACTTGAACAACCTTCTTTTGCACTGGGAAAATGAGCAGTGTTATAGTTGCTCAACCAATAGGAACCTCTAGCAAGTATTATATCTCTAGTGTATCTATACCAACTTTAATATCATCAGTGCACACTAATCTAATGAATGTTTAACTAGACTATCATTTCTGAGCTTCTGTTTAAAAATGTACATTCAGTGGACCAATGTGCTATTAAAAGTACATATATTTTATTTTTAAAAATTAATTAGTTAAAAATTAATTAGTTATTAATTAACTTATTTAGTGCCATACCCATCAAATTACACAAAAATTATTTCCAAGAACTAGAAAAAACAAGAACAAAATTCATCTGGAAGAATAAAAGGTCAAGAATATTAAGAGAATTCATGAAAAACATAGGAAAGAAGGCCTAGCCATACTAGATCTCAAACTATATTATGAAGCAGTAATCCTCAAAACGGGTACTGGCTAAGAAATAGAACAAGTGGATCAATGGAATAGGTTAAGAAATCATCATATGGTAGTTAATGACCATAGTAATCCAGTAGTAGATAGATTTGAACCAAATTACTAGGAGAAGAAATGATAAAAACTGCTGGGAAAACTGGAAAACTATATAGCAGAAACTAGGCATAGACCAACATCTCACACCATACAGCAAGATAAAGTCAAAATGGATACTTGATCTAGAAATAAAAACTGATAGCATAAATTAGGGGAATGCAAACAAGTTTGCCTTCCAGACTTATGGATAAGAAAAGAATTTGCAACCAAACAAGACATAGGAAATATAACAAAAATGAAATGGATAATTTTGATTACCACAAATTTAATAGTTTTTGTACAAAGAAAACCAATGTAGCCAAGATTACAAGGGAAACAAAAAATTAGGGGAAAATTTATAACAGGCCCTCCCCTCTCTCTAAGGCCTTATTTCTCAAATATTTAAAGAACTGAGTCAAATTTATAAGAATAAAAGCACTCCCCAACTGAAAAGCAGTCAAAAGAAATCAACAGACAGTTGTCAGAGGAAGACATTAAAACTATCTTTAGTCATATGAAAAAGTGCCCCAAGTCACTACTGACTAGAGAAATGCAAACTAAAACACCTCTGAGATACCACCTCTCACCTATCAGACTGGCTAATTTGACCTAAAAGGAAAATGATAAATGTTGGAGAGGATGTGGGAAAATTGGGACACTAATACACTGCTGGAGGAACTATGAACTAATAATATACCATTCTGGAAAGCAATATGGAACCATAGCCAAAGAGCTGTAAAACTGTGCATACAACTTTGACCCGGTAATGCCACTACTTGGTCTATATCCCAAAATAATCAGAGATAAGGGAAAAGGACCTGCTAGTACAAAAAATATTTTTAACAGTTTTTTGTAGTGGCAAAAAATTGGAAACTGAGGGCATGTCTATTCATTGGAGAATGGCTGAACAAGATGTGGTATGTAGTTGTGACAGAATATTATTGTACCATAAGAGATGACCAACAGGATGAGCTTAGAAAAGCCTGGAAAGGCTTACATGAACTGATGCAAAGTGAAGTGAGCAGAACCAGGAGAATAGTGTATACAGTCACAGAAATATTACACAATGATCAGTTGTGAGGAACTAAACCATTATCTGCAAAACAAATTCTCAAGATAACCCCAAGGGATTCATGACAAAAAATGCCATCCACGGCCAAAGAAGAAACTGTTAGAATCTGATTGCAGATCAAAGCATGCCGTCTTTCACTTTATTTCCTTCATGAGTTTTTTTATTGTGTGTGTGATTTGTGTCTTCTGTCATGGCATGGAAAATATGGAAATATGTATTACATGAAATCACTAGAGTAACCTATATCAGACACTTTATCACAGCAGAGAGAGGGGGAAATGGAGGGAGGGAGAGAATCTGAATCACAAAATGTCAGAAAACAATTGTCAAAAATCATTTCTACGTGTAATTTTAAAAAATTACCAAAAAATAACCCTAGTCTAACCATCTTTCCTTTCTTAGCATCAAAAATCACAGGATGATAAATCACAGTATCTGGGACTTAATATGTGTTTATCGAATGGTTGGTTGACTGGCGCAGAATTCCAGACACAGAAGGGACTTTAGAAATAATCTGGTCCAAATGGGACCTGAACAAGTGCCTTCTCTAAAAGTACTTACCGACCTATCCTTCGCTTGAAAGCCTGTAGTGAAAGTGGCACTCACCATTACCTAATCATCTGATCCCACACAGGAAAAGGCTTGTGGCCAGCTGAATCTGACACAACTCCAGACCTATGTCTAAAACTTCAAGCCAGTTCAAAAATCACAGATTCCAGCTTCAGATCAGTCAATTCCAGAGGTGACGGACTCCTGAGAGAGTCTTTGGAGGGGTTGGGGATGGAGGGAAGAATGTGTTTCTCTTCTCTCTCCAATGACCTCATGAGCTCCAAAAGCTCAAGATCTGGCATGTCTCCTGAAGCGGGTACCAGTGTTCCTGGAGCATCAGTGGCTGAAGGCAACTTCCCATTGGGAGCTAAGAAAGGTATCATGAAAAGGCATTTTGGGGACTCTGCAAGAGCACTGACCATCAGAGTCCAGCAGAGACCTACACCTAAGGGGAACTTCAGGAGTGCTGCACAAAGTGGAAGGAGGACATCCATTAACTAGAGGCTGTGCCCTGCTCCTTGGGCACATGTGTTCTCCTGGTCTGATCCTGCTCTCCCCAAGGACCTTATGGATGCAAGGGAAGACTTGACCCTCATTTGGGGGAGAATGTGCTATACTTGCTTAGTTATTACCCTTCCAAAAAGGTCATTAAGTGAGATTGATACCCAAAAGGCGAGAATGTTCACAAGTGACAGTATCAGAAAGCCTAGGCCCTCAGGGTTATCTAGGGACCCAACCCAACAATGTGAGTTGGAGGTGGGCATTTAGCCATGGAGGGGGCACTACAGGTTGCTGCGCATCAATGGAATGTGTTCCCTTTTCAAAGATCAATGCAAACACCACCTCCTACAGGAGCCCTTTCAGGATCCCCTTAGCATCCAGTGTCTCCCCACCATTACCTTGAAATAATTTTGTATATATTTTGTATACATGTATTTAGTATCTTTGTGCCTGAAATTTCCTCCTGTAAAATGTAAGCTTCTCAAGGGCAAAATTTCATTTGTGCCTTTAAATCCCTGGCACATAGTAGGCACTTAAAAAACAATTCTTCTTGGTTGATTGATTTAATGTGAGCCAGCTGATGTGCTATGGCCTTCCCGAAAGCTAATGCAATTCTAGGCTGAACTGAGAGATTCAGGGTTCCGAATGAAGGAGATAATCATTGGTGTATATTCTGCTATGCTCATTTTGGGCTACCATATATCAGGAAGCATACAGACCAGCTCAAATATTTACAGAAGAAAGTGACCAAGGCTGAAAGAGAACCAGAGAGCATACCGTAAGTAGATTAGTTTAAAGGAACTGGGGACATTTGGCCTAAAAAAAGAGTATGTTTCCCAGAGGAAACATATTATTTCCTATCATTTCCTATATTACTTCCTCTAATTTCCTAGAGGAAATGTACTACCTGCCTTCACGCCTTTCCTGATTCCTTTTCCTCTCTCTCATGTTCCTCCCCCTAATTGTTAGTTTTCTCCCTTTCCTCAAATTATCTTGTATTTCCTTATCTAAGGGTCACTGACTTTGTATAATATCAAGAAAGAAGGCCCTGAACACAACGGGGTGAACCAGAGAAACATGGCCAAGCACTGCAGAGGATGAGACAGCAAGGATAGTACTGGGCACCTTAGGGAAAGGACACTCATGTCAGTGAGACCGTGGATGCATCAGAGTATAAAGGGAAGTGCATACTGTGTTCCCTCTCTCAGGAGAATGTGAGCTCCTTGACGGCAGTAACTAATACTTTTTTTTTTTTACTTTCTATATTCAGTGCTTTGTATCAAGTATTCACTTAGGCTTACTGAAGTGAACTGGAGCGTTTGAAGGAATGCCATATGGAAAAGGGATGTGGCTTCTTGGGGAAGAAATAGGAATAATGGGTATAAGTTATAGAAAGGATTGAGTTTTTATGTCAGGAAAAACTTCCTAACATTTAGAGCTACCTAAAAGTAAAATGAGCCTCCCTAGGACTACATGGGGGGCAGCTAGGTGGCTCAGTGGATTGAGAGCCAGGCCTAGAGACGGGAGGTCCTAGGTTCAAGTCCGGCCTCGGACACTTCCAGCTGTGTGACCTTGGGCAAGTCACTTGACCCCTATTGCCCACCCTTACCACTCCTGGGCCAAGGACGGTTCCTAGCCCGGATGAAAAAAGGAGGAGGGTTGGGCGTGGGGCTAGCAACCCCACCCTGTAAAAAAAAAACAAAACTATATCTGCTAAAGAAACTGCAATCTAAAGTAGGGGCAGCTGGGCTAGCTCAGTGGATTGAGAGCCAGGCCTAGAGACGAAAGGTCCTAGGTTCAAATCTGGCCTCAGACACTTCCCAGCTGGGTGACCCTGAGCGACCCATTGCCTACTGGTTGTGGCCCTATGCTCCTAGAATGGAGTCCCAGGATTAAAAAAAAAAAAAAAAAAAAAAAAAAAAAAAAAAAAAAGGACTACATGGTGAATCTTATCTAGCCTCCTTGGAGGTCTTCAAAGACAACAGGAGGAGAATGTGAATTAGATTTGGGTTGGACTCTTTGATTCCTTTCAGCTCTTAGATTCTGTGAAATGCAGAACATTTTTTTAAATTATGGATTTAGGGGACAGTCAGGCCTAGAGATGGGAGATCCTGAGTTCAAATCTGGCCTCAGACACTTCCCAGCTGTGTGACCCTGAGCAAGTCACTTTGCCCCCATCACCTAGCCCTTACCACTCTTCTGCCTTGGAACCAATACATAGTAATGATTCTAAGACAGAAGTTAAGGGTTTGAAAAAGTAAAATAAAATTATGGATGTCTTTTGTTTTTAACCATGGTCATTTCCCAATAACCCTTCCTCCTAATCCGTCTTCCTTTATAACAGAAAGAATTAAACAAATCCAACTGACTTTATCTGACAGCATAAGTAATATTCTACACTGGTAGTTCAGGTAGCTAGATGGTTCAGTGGATAGAACACCCAGCCTGGAATTCAGAAGACATCTTGCCTCAGACACTTTCTATGTGACCCTGGACAAGTGACTTAACCTTGTTTGCCTCATTTTCCTCATCTGTAAAATAAGCTGGGGAAGGAAATGGCAAACCACTTTGCCAAGAAAACTCCAAACGGAATTACAGAGTTGGACGTGACTAAAAAACAACTGAACAACCAATAAAAGAAAGGAAAGTGGGGCTCATGGGGTCATTGTGAATAAAGAGAAAAATGAGGACCAGGAGAGCATTTATAGCAAAATCATAAAGCAGGAGAAAGAGAAGCAGATCAAAAGTAGAGACTTGGGTTCGAAGCCTGACTTGGCACCAACCTGGGTGACTGAGCCAGTTGTTTCACCTACCCACCCCATTGCAATGTTGTCCATTGTACTGGAAGAGGCCCAGTGGCATCACTGGTGATGTCTTTTGACTCATGCACGAATTGGATTTAAGTGAGGCAGATGAGGCCAATGTCATCAGTCTCACTCTCTCTTCTGGAGTCATCCAAGCCCAGCGGCAAAACAAAAGTCAGATGAACGGGCCATGGCCTTGGACGCAGCGGACAACCTTGGCCTCTTTGCTGTCTGACCAAGCACTCCAGAGCCTGCTTCAGCCGCCTTCATGTCTGTTGGAACAAACTGTTCTCATCTGACCATTCCACTGGAGGAAAAGTCTTCCCGTGTCTGGGGCAGACATCCCCCAACTCGCCGACAATTCTCAGGCCCCTTTTTCTCCTCTGATACTGCCATCCCCTGGTGCACCCCTGCCTACATCATCTCACACTTGGACTGGTCTCCCTGCCATAAATGTCTCCCCACTCAGTCCATCTTCCACTCAGCTATCAAAATATTTTCCCAAAGGTTAGGTCTGATGATATTACCTCTTTATTCAACAAATTTCAGTGTTTGCGTGTTATCTCCAGCATCATATACAAAGTCCTCTGTTTGCCTTTTAAAACCCTTTTTAGCCTGGCCTCTTTCTACCTCTCCAGATTCTTACGCCTTACTCACCTCCAGGAAGTCTTCAATTCAGTGACACAGGCCTCCTTGCTGTTCCTCACACAAAATATTCTATCTTGGGATGTTACATTTTTAGTGTCTGTCCTCTCTCATCCCTAGAATTCTCTCCCTCTTTATCTTTGTCTCCCAGTTTCTTTCAGTCTCAACTCAAATCCCAACTTCTACAAGAAGCCTTTCCCAATCCCCCTTAATACTAATGTCCTCCTTCTGAGCCTGCCCCCAAGTTATCCTGTATTTTTCTTGTTTGTATATAATTTGTAAATAGTTGTCTGCATGTTATCTCCTCAGTTAGATTGTGACCAAAACACAGTGCCAGGCACATAGCAGGTGCTTAATAAATCTTTCTTCTCTTGACTTGTTAGTAGTTTGCAATTTTTCTTTCATAAAATCTCATCTTTTTCACACTGTTCTGTTCTGGTGATGCCATATGGCTGCATATCAAAAATATCCCATTGGATGTCCCTCAACTGGGGAAATGGCTGAACAAATTGTGGTATATGATAATGACGGAATACTATTGTGCTGAAAGGAATGATGAATTGAAGAATTTCTGTAAGAACTATGTAAGGGTTAAATGGTAGGACTTTGACAAAAAGCAGGGAGAGCAGTTTGATAAAAGTTTAATTTGAGAAGTACAGATAGAAAATAGAAAGGAGGAAAGAGAGATTATTATTCTAATATCCTATGACTATACCTAAATTCTTAACACTATCTAAAATTTCTAAAAAACCTACTCTGTCTTCAAGGACAGGTGCTTCTAACCTAACCTACACTACCTAAAATGTATTCACTAACTACCTATCTATACTAATAAGTCAACATTCACCACCCACAACCTCCTTAAATAAGGTTTTATCCTCCAACTGTCAGTAGCCGAAACAGAACCTGCTCCCTCAAGGTCCAGAGGTAAAAGACCTCAAAAGGCCAACTGTCCCTTCCTTTCACTCCCTTATCTCCTAGGTAACCAAATCTTCAGCTCCCTCTAACTGGTACCTGCGGGCTCTCTTTACTTAGAGATCCTGCACTCTTGCCTCTTAAAGAGACAGAGGGATAGATTAAGAAAATCCCTTTAATAACTAGAAAGACCTACATGAACTGATGCACAGTGAAATGAGCAGAATCAGGAGAACATTATATACAGTAATGGAAACATTGCTACTAATGGCAAAACAAAGATCCTAGACAACTCTGATGAACTTATAAAAAGAAGGCTATCCACATCTAGAGAAAGAACCATTGGAATAGAAATGCAAAAGAAAACACATGATTTATCACTTGTTTATTTGGGTATAGGATTTAGGGTTTTGGTCTTATAAGATGACTGACTCTATTACAAAAATGAATAATATGGAAAACAGGTTTTGAGTACATGTATAACCCAGTGGAATCACTTGTCAACTCCGGGAAGGGGGAGGGAAGAGAGGAGGGAGACAACATGAATCATGTAATCTTGCAAAACTTATATGGAAATTTGTCAGTGGAATAAAATAAAGGGGAAAAAAACCCTAAAGTATCCCATAATCTCTGGGAAATTAAAAGAACCAAAAGGCAATGAAGACCCCCATGATGATGTCAAAAGGCAACAGCATCTGATACATTTTAAGTTATGTACACAAAATGATATCAATAATAGAGAACTAGAAATAGAAAGAACAAATGATAATAAATGCACAGCCTGAATGCTATAGTAGTTCCTATAGAATGAATTCCAAAGAGTAAAGACCCCAGGGTCAGTTAGGTGGTTCTCTGGATAGAGAGTCAGGCTGGAGATGGGAGATTCAAATGTGATCTCAGACATTTCCTAGCTGTATGATCTGGTCAAATCATTTAATCCCAATTGCTTGGTTCTTACCGCTCTTCTGCCTCCAAGACAAAAGATAAAGTTTTTTTAAAAAGCAAAGCCCCCAGCCTGTTGGGTGGACTCCCTGACAAGTGTAGAGCAGCATGAACAGTTATAGATGGGCTGGGGTCTATACCATGAAGGGGAGATCATAGACTTAAGTGAGAGTAACTACAATGAACAGATCACTTACTATCCAAATGGTGGCTACACATGAAATATTTTGGGGCTTTTGAAAATAGTTTTGGCTCTAAAGGAGTTTAAACATTCCTCCTGAAATCTTGATGACACACCTATCAAGGCATTCCTCCAAGGAATTCAGAGAGAAAGTGTAGCCCAGGCTCTATAGAATTCTCATAAATTTGGAATCAGTGAAGCCTGAATTAATGAAGTTTTATAGGATTACTCAAACTCCTCACTTTCCCGTGTTCTTTATCTAATACTTATAGACAAGGTAGTTTAGGAGAAAAACTGAAGCTAGGAGACAGGGGTTCTAGTCTTGCCATTAGTTTACTGTGTGATGTTGGACAAGTTATTTCCCTTCTTTGTACAACAGTTTTCC
The DNA here is from genome assembly GCF_016433145.1 of Gracilinanus agilis. Lineage (NCBI taxonomy): Eukaryota > Metazoa > Chordata > Mammalia > Didelphimorphia > Didelphidae > Gracilinanus > Gracilinanus agilis. Next base: position 728,808,662 of record NC_058130.1, on the reverse strand, counting down.
CTTCTGTAAAATGAAGGACTTGGTCTAGATGATTTTTAAGGATTCTTCTAGCTCTGCCATTATTCTAAGATCCCTTCTACCTGTGATAGACTATGTCCTATGGTCCTTTCCAGTTTTGACATTCAATGTTCTATGTGCCAAGGTCCCTTCCAACTCCGATGTTCTATGTTCCATGTTCTAAGGCCTCTTTCACCACGCATTCTCTGATCTCTTCTATCTCTGATGTTCTACATTCCACATTCTAAGGTCCCTTCGAGCTCTTAACTTTTTAAAATCCCTCCCAACTCTGAAGTTCTATGTTCTATGTATTCTGGGCCCTTCCAGCTTTGACATTCTACGATGCTATGTTGCCACTCATTCCTTTCCCCAGAATTCTGACTCTCTCCGTCCCTGCTTTGTTGAGGCCTGGAATAATTTCTATCTCCAACTAATTCTCAAAGTAAAAATATAGCCTCTAGCAGGGTTCAGCAACCTTTTTGGCCGTGAGAGCCATAAACGCCACATTTTTTAAAATGTAATTTCGTGAGAGCCGTACAGTGCTCACAGTGCGGCTCCTGTAACAGCGCCTGAAAAAAATGGACTTTATGGCTCCTGCAGAAAGAGCCGTCTCTGGCCCTCAAAAGATCCAGATATGGCTCGAGAGTCATACGTTGCCGACCCCTGGTCTAGCCTATCCTCAGCCTATCAACAAACACACATTCCCCTTCCCCAGGGGGCTCTTTTGAGGGCCAGATACGGCTCTTTCTGCAAGAGCCATAAAGTCCATTTTTTTTCCAGGCGCTGTTACAGGAGCCGCACTGTGAGCACTGTACGGCTCTCACGAAATTATATTTTAAAAAATGTGGCGTTTATGGCTCTCACGGCCAAAAAGGTTGCCTACCCCCGCCCTTCCCCATAAGAGTGTTTCGGAGCAGCTATTACTCACACACAAGAAGGCAAGCAACGATTCAGTGTTTCCCTTTAACTGTACTAATACAACTAATTTTCCATGGAAATATAAATGAGGCTCTGATTCCCATCATTAAAATATTTCCCTTGAGCACTCCATGTTAATTTATTATGTACATAAGCAGACTCTATGCCAAAACCAGTTTAATCTTGCTAAGGATTAATTTTGCTCCGGTTGGGAAGGAAGGTGGGGGGCAGGGGCAGGGCTAGGGCGGAGGTGGGGTAATTGAGGGCACCCTCATTGCATCACCTGGGCCTGGCCTGAGTTCCTTTGGTCCTGCACGTAGGGTATGTCTGAAACTGATGTCTGACTCACACATCCTCATCCAGTCAAAACACAATTCTGGCAAACAGTCAAAAATGTCCAGGTATATTTTTTTCTTTTCATGGGGAAAAAAAGACTATTTCCTTTTTTCCTTTTAATTTTATTTCTCTCTTGTTTTTACCCAATTGCATGTAAAGGGAGGCTACTTTCTTAATGGAGCTGTAACAACAAAAATAATTCAAAGGGGGCAGCTGGGTAGCTCAGTGGATTGAGAGCCAGGCCTAGAGATGAGACATTCTGGGTTCAAATCTGGCCTCAGACACTTCCCAGCTGTGTGACCCTGGGCAAGTCACTTGACCCCCATTGCCTACCCTTACCACTCTTTCACCTATAAGTCAATACGCAGAAGTTAAGGGTTTAAAATTAAAAAAATAAAAAATAATTCAAAGGTTGAACCAGGTTTCTTCCCTTTTTTTTTTTAGTTCATTTATTTATTTAATTTAGGCTATTTTTTCAGGGTTACATGATTCATGTTCTTTCCCTCCCCTCCTCCCATCTTCCTCCAATAGCCAACAAACAATCCATTGGGTTTTACAAGTGTCATTGATCAAGACCTATTTCCATATTATTAATATTTGCATTAGAGTGATCGTTTAGAGTCTACATCCTCAATCATATCTCCATTGAACCATGTGATCAAGCAGTTGTTTTTCTTTTGTGTTTCTGCTCCCACAGTTCTTTCTCTGGAAGTGGATAGTGTTCTTTCTCATAAGTCCCTCAGAATTGTCCTGGATCACTGCATTGCTGCTAGTACAGAAGTCTATTACATTCAATTGTGTCCCAGTGTATCTATCTGTCTCTGTGTATAAGTTTCTCCTGTTTCTGCTCCTTTCATTCTGCATCAATTCCTGGAGGTTGTTCCAGTTCACATGGAATTCCTCCAGTTCATCATTCCTATTAACACAATAGTATTCCACCACCAACAACAGATACCACAATTTGTTCAGCCATTCCCCAATCAAAGAACATCCCCTCATTTTCCAATTTTTTGCCACCACAAAGAGCATGGCTATAAATATTTTTGTACATGCATTTTTCCCTATGATCTCTTTGGGGTACAAACCCAGCAATGGTATGGCTGGATCAAAGGGCAGGCAATCTTTTAGCGCTCTTTGGGCATAGTTCCAAATTGCCTTCCAGAATGGTAGGATCAATTCACAACTCCACCAGCAATGCACCAGTGTCCCAACTTTGCCACATCTCCTCCAACATTTATTACTTTCCTTTGCTGTCATTTTAGTCAATCTGCTAGGTGTGAGGTGGTACCTCAGAGTTGTTTTGATTGCATTTCTCTAATTATAAGAGATTTAGAACACTTTTTCATGTACTTATTGATAGTTTGGATTTCTTTATCTGAAAATTGCCTATTCATGTCCCTTGCCCATTTATCAACTGGGGAATGGCTTGATTTTTTTGTATAATTGATTTAGCTTCTTATAAATTTGAGTAATTAAACCTTTGTCAGAGGTTTTTGTTATATTTTCCCCCAATTTGTTGCTTCCCTTCTAATTTTGGTTGCATTGGTTTTGTTTGTATAAAGCCTTTTTAATTTAGTGTAATCAAAATTATTCATTTTACATTTTGTAATATTCTCTGTTTCTTGCTTGGTCTTAAAATCTTTCCTTTCCCATAGATCTGACAATTATACTATTCTATGTTCCCCTAATTTATAGTTTCCTTCTTTATATTTAAGTCATTCACCCATTCTGAAATTTATCTTGGTGTAGGGTGTGAGATGTTGATCTAAACCTAATCTCTCCCATACTGTTTTCCAATTTTCCCAGCAGCTTTTGTCCAATAGTGGGTTTTTGTCCCTAAAGCTGGGATCTTTGAGTTTATTGTACGATATCTTGCTGAGGTCATTTACCCCAAGTCTTTTCCACCGATCCTCCCTTCTGTCCTTTAGCCAGTACCATATTGTTTTGATCACCACTGCTTTATAGTACAGTTTAAGATCTGTTACTACTAGGCCCCTATCCTTCACTATTTTTTCATTAGTTCTCTTGATATTCTTTAACTTTTGTTGTTTTATTTTTCCTAGTTCTATAAAATAGTTTTTGGTAGTTTGATAGGTATGGCACTGAATAAGTAAATTAATCTAGGTAGGAATGTCATTTTTATTATGTTAGCTCATCCTACCCATGAACAATTAATGTTTTTCCAATTGTTTAGATCTAGTTTTAATTGTGTGGAAAGTATTTTGTAGTTGTGTTCATATAATTCCTGTTTGTCTTAGCAAATAGATTCCTAAATATTTTATATTGTTTAGGGTGATTTTAAATGGAATTTTTCTTTCTAACTCTTGCTGCTGAGATGTGTTGGAAATATATAGAAATGCTGATGATTTATGTGGGTTTATTTTATGTCCTGCAACTTTTCTAAAGTTGTTGATTATTTCCACTAGCTTTTTAGTTGATTCTCTAGGATTCTTTATTATTTTTTATTATTTTTATTTTTTTAAACCCTTAACTTCTGTGTATTGGCTCCTAGGTGGAAGAGCAGTAAGGGTGGGCAATGGGGGTGAAGTGACTTGCCCAGGGTCACACAGCTAGGAAGTGTCTGAGGCCAGATTTGAACCTAGGACCTCCCGTCTCTAGGTCTGACTCTCAATCCACTGAGCTACCCAGCTGCCCCTCTAGGATTCTTTAAATAGATCATCATATCATCTGCAAAGAGTGATAGTTTGGTCTCCTCATTGCCCATTTTAATACCTTCAATTTCTTTTTCTTCTCTAATTGCTACTGCTAGTGTTTCTAGTAAAATGTTAAATAATAGAGGTGATGATGGGCATCCTTGTTTCACTCCTGATCTTTTGGACCAGGTTTCAGTTTAAGAATAGCCTATAAGCATTTATTGAGCACTTGCTATGTGCCAGGCACTGTGCTAACCTCTGGGGATACAAAGCAGGCAAAAGGCAGTCCCTGTCTGGAGGAGCTCACAATGTAATGGAGGAGTCAGCATACATACAACTATGCACAAACAAGCTACATGCAGAACAAATAGGAAATAGTTAACAGATGGGTGGCCCAGTGGAGAGAGTGCCAGGCTTGGTATCAGGAAGATCTGGGTTCAAAATCTTGCCTCAGCTACTTCCTAGCTGTGTGACCCTTAGAACTGATACTAGGACAAAGGAGGGAGGCAGGGAGGGAGGGAGAGGTGGGGAGAAAGAGAGATTAGAGGGAGAGGGAGAGAGAGAGAGAGACTGGGAAAGGTTTCATGTAGAAGATGAGACTTGAGCTGGGTCTTGGAGGAAGCAAGGGAAGGCAGGAGGTAGAGATAAGGAGGGAGAAAATTCTAGGCATGGGGAACAGTAAAAGAAAATGCCCAGAGGTAAAAGATCAGTGTTTTGCGCATGGAACAACTAGGAGGTCATAAAACAGAAGAGGACACTTCAGGAGCTTAAAGACTAATATGGCACAAAATAGGAAAAATCCTATATTTAGGGTTCAGAAGACTCAAGTTTGAATTCCAGCTTCGATACTTACTAGCATCTATATAATGTTACACAAATCACTTCTCATTTAAAAAAAGAATTTAGAATCAGTGTCAGGCACTATGCTAGATTCTGGAGATAGAAAGACAAAAATGAAACAGGTCCTGCCCTCAAAGACCTTATATTCTACTGGAAGGAAACAAGTAGACAGATAAGTAAATCTAATACATAGAAAGGAAGCCGGAAGTGATTTTTTTGGGTTGGGGGAAAGGTGCATTTCAGGAGTGGCACATAACCTATGCAAAAGCATAGTGATGGGAGGTATAACATCATGTATAGAGAATAGCAAATATATTTGTTTGCTTGGGTCATATGGTATATGGAGAGTGGTATGCAATCTGTCTGGGAAAACATAGAGCATTAGACTGATCAGGGCTCTAACAATAAAGGAGTTTGTCTTTCATCCTATAGGCAAGAGAGCCGCTGGAGTTTATTGAGCAGGGGAGTGACATGGCCAGCCCTGTGCTTTAGGAACACCAGTTTTGCAGTGATATAGAAGATACAGGAAAGACTCCTGAGACAAGGAGGCCAGTTTGGAAACTACTGCAATGACCAGTGCAGGTGAGGGGCAACAAAGAGGAGGCCAATGCTATTATCTGAGGATAAAGAGAGGGATGGTGGTAGAGAAGAAAGTCCATAGGATCTGCACAGAGGATAAAGGCACTTGTGAAAACTCTGGCCTTGGTTTCCTCATCTGTAAAATGAGACAGTTGGATGAGATGCCTCCAAAAGTATCTCTCACACTTCTATGATCTGAGGCTTTCCAGGGAAGTCCTTCCCTAAGACTTCATCCTGCTTTGGAGGTGATGCTCCATGGCCTCTCCAGGGTCTCCAATGGTGCATCCACTGGGGAATGATTTCTCATCCTCAGCAGCTCCCAAAGGTTGTCTGGTAAGAATCAGAAGCAGTCATAGAATCATAGATTAAAAATTTCAGAGAAGAGATCCAAGGAGATAAGGTGACTTGAGGGTTGTCAGTGGAGGAGTCAGAATTTGAACCCATGTACTGTGACTGTTCTTTCCAGTGACATAACAGGCATTAGCAGAAGAAGGACCCCACATCTAGGTGGCAGGTAGTAACATAAGAAACAGAATGTGGGGTTAGGAAGACCTGGGCTCACTTTTGACCTCAGATGTTTCCTAGCTGTGGGAACCCAGGCAAATCAATTAAGCACTGTCTGCCTCGGTTTCCTCATGTGAAAAAAGATAACAGCATTTACCTCTTAAGGTCATTGTGAGGATAAAACCGAGTTAACATTTGTAAAGTGATTTTCAGACATGAAAGCTCTATATAAACAACCTAGGGCAGTGATGGTGAACCTTTTAGAGACTGAGTGCCCAAACTGCACCGTCACTCCCACAGGGAAGGGAGGAAGAGCTCCCATTGGGCTGCTGGGCAGAGGGGTGGATAATGTGAGAAATATCCTCAGGCTTGGTGGAGAGGGGGAGGGGATCAGCCCCCTCCTGCACGTGTGCCATAGGCTCACCAACATGGCCCTAGGGAGTCCCTGGTCCCTGAAGGTGTGAGGCTCCAAAGAGATGATCTAAGGAGAGTACTTTGGAAAGGGCTTACTTTTACTTGTAAGGTATTATTATTCCTATTATTTTATTAGTTCCCTGACCTCAAGCCCAAAATGAGAGCACCTTAGGCCATAATATATCACTGAGGCAGACCAGGGTCTGATTAGGTTTCCAGTTTGATGTTGGAAGATTCTTCCACTTTAAAGCATTTTTCTCACTACCCTTAGATCCTTGGCTCTCTGGGCCATCTTGGGGACATGTTCAGCTCTTACAAGCTGCAAGACAGCCAGCAAGGTATTTTGGTGTCCTTTGAAAGGGAAATGAGCTTCCTGCATATAGAAAAGCTAGAAGAGGAAGGAGGAATCAAGGGATACTTTTCAACATGACTTGATAATTGTGCATTTTTCAAGTATTCATGAGTCTAGACTGAAAATCAGAAAACCGGATTTATGGTTCCAAACTCGCCAGGCTGAACTGGGAGAGCCAGGGTGAACCAAGGATTGCATGCTCACAGAGGTCTCTGTGTGCTATCTTTGGTACACATGCCATAGGTTCACCAATCCCAGGTCTAGGCCCTCTGGTGACAGTTCTGTCTTGCCTGCAGCCAATACAGCTTCATAGTCCTTTCTGGTGATTTACCAACAACATCCTGTGTGACTGTAAGCAAGTCACCACTTGACCCCCCTGGACCTCAGTTTCTTCCTCTATTAAATGAGAATATTGATTTCTAAGGCAGAGACTAGCTCTGATTACTCTTTAAATTTTGAATCTGAAGAGTCCAAGGAAAACTGGAAGGTTACAAACCTTAATCAGCAAGTCACTGCTCCAAGATAGCTCAATTACTGGGGCACTCCTCCCTTACCTCCAATTTGCACAATCCTTAGTTTCCTTCAAAGCCCAGCTCAGGGGCTATCTTCTAGCTGAGGCCTTTCTCCATTTTCCCCATAATTAAAGCTTTCTCTCTGAGTTGTGCTATTACTTTGTATTTACTTCTCTGGGTATTCATTGCACCTCCCTAGTGGAATGGAAGCTCCCTAAGGGCAGATGCCTCAGGCAAAGTACCTAGCAGTGGTGGATTCTAAGGAAATATTTGTTGAATTAAGCTGAATACTTTGACTTTCTTCCTTTATGGCATGGGATATCCCTGCTAAAAAGATTGTAACTAAAAAATGGGCTCCCCCAACCCATCACTTTACATCCAAAGGTCCTGGAGTTTGCCAACCAAGCTGGATATCATTTTGCCAGGGCTTGATCCCAGGACTAGGATTGATGGCTCCTTTGAGAAGGCTCTCTTTAATTATCTTTGAGTCTGGGATGCAGTGAAATACAGTGACCATCCCAAGGAGGGAAAAAGAGTTGGGTGGGGAGTTCAAGGGGACATGTACACAGTAGGTGGTTAATACATGTATAGTGAACTTATTGGCAATGATTCGGGGGTGGGGTGGGGTGGGGAGTGGAACAGCTAGGTGAATCAGTGGACACAAAGAATCAAAGTTCCTGGGCCACACTGGACACAGAAGACACATTCTATCAGCAAAGAGCCAAACTGCTGGCAGAGTAAGGGGGATCTGGAACCGCAGGGAACCAACTGGAACACCTCCTGCAAGCGGCACAGTCATGTCTGGCTTAAAACTCAGTTCAGGAGACCCCGAGCTGGACTAGGAAGAACAGGGGGCCCTCTGGCTCCTCTGCCACCACAGAGGGCAGGAGGACCTATGGATCCCGACTCTTCTCCTCCACATTTTTGCTAAGGCTGCACCTATGCCCTGGAATGACCCACCCCACCCATCTGTTCTGTAAAGGCATGTTCAAGTTTACCTCCTCCAGGAGGCCTTCCTTGAATCCTCGGCAGGTCCTCAGCTGGAAGGGACCTCTCCCTCATATAGTTTCAAAACTCTTTATAGTCCCCTAACAGGATGATCAGATCCTTCTCCGTGTTCTATTTGCCTATGTGCGTGGCTGTCCCCCTCAGAGGACAGGGACTGTGGTCAGAGACAAATCTGGCTCCTTCTCTTGTGGCGCGGTGCGGTCATTTATATAAAGTAAGCATCGAATAAAGAATGGAAAGAATGTTCATTCTGAGCACGTGTATCAGAGAGAACCCTTAGGGAAAGGCAAGAAACCAAGCATGTGGCAGAGGATAAATGAAAGAATTCCTTCTCAGGTCTCTTCTAGGGCTAAACCCTGAACTGAGGCCTTTCCTTCCCTCCTTTGTTTATGAAAAGGGTGATGGCTTGCCTTGGGTGTGAATTGGATATAAGCAGGGCCTCACTCTCTCTACCAGAGACCCAGAAGCCTGGTGGCCTGAGGATGGGCAGGCAGGCAGGGGAGCTCTTCAGGCTACTCTCCTGCCTCTGGTGGTTGCCTTTCACCCCTCTCACCTGTGGCTCCAAGAAGCCGCAGCATGCACAACAGCCACGCTCTGGTCAAATCAGAGCCTGGCTAAATCAGGCCGGGGGTAACCCACCGGCCTCAAACCCACTGGTGAGTTAGGGGGCGGCCTACTATCCTGGCATGGGAAGAATTCCCCAGGCAGAACAGGAGGATGAGAACAATTGGTTCAGATGGCCATGAAGGCGGCTGAAACAGGCACTGTAGAGCGCCTAGAGCTTAGCTGGACATCCAAGATGTGCTGTCCCTGTAGAGATCAGATAAACACCCTCCTTCCTCCCCACGATCACACACAATAGTTATATTTGAGGCAGATTGGCCTGGGGGAGCTGGAGTGAGCCCCGACGAACTGTTCTGTCCTTGGTAACCTCAGTTTTGACCTCTTCTCACTTGTGGAGACCCCTTGGATCTCATGATCTCACCCCTTTCCCACCATCAAGATTTTCTCTTAAGAAAAGGCTATACTCAAACAGCTAAATAGTGCCTGGTGAGGGACTACATCTGGCCCACGGGTGCAAGAAAGCAGTTTTTAATGGTGGTAATTCAGGCACCAACTAATCAGTGAATAGTAGAAGTATCTGGGACTTAGTTACCCATAGACAGTGAGAATCTCGGCCCCTTCGTGACTGCTCTCTCCGTCTGGCATAAAGACAGTGTTTAGAGAGACAGATCCAATGCCAGGGCACTCTGGTGATCTGATAGGCTCTAAGGGTATCTGTTGAAGTGGGAGATAATTCACTAGAGCTCTCACTGTATTAAAAAAAAAAAAAAACAAAAAAAAAAAAAGGTGGAGGAGCCAGATGGCTCAGGGGATAGAGAGCCAGGCTTAGAAATGGGAAGTCCTCATTCAAATCTGGCTTCAGATATTCCCTAGCTGTGTGACACTGGCCAAGTCACTCAAACCCAATTGCCCAGCTCTGACCACTTTTTTGCTTTGGAACTGAAACTTAGTAGTGATTCTAAGGCAGATGGTAAGGGCTTAATTTAAAAAAAAAAAAGAAAAGGAAACCAAGGAGTATACTATGACACTCTTAGAAGCCACATAAAAACTAGACAAACCTGCCAACCCATGTGTCAAAGTGCACAGAGTTCCCATTTCAAAGCATATTAAAAATACCTTCCGCTAATGACTAATTCCTGGTGTGACCCTGGGCAAATCACTAAATATTCCTGAGCTTCAGGATCTCCATCTGTAAAGTGAGGAGGCTGGACTAGCGGATCTCTAAGGGCCTTTCTAGCTGAGATATTCTAGGCTTCTTTAACACTGATTCTTTGGACTCCAGTTTTCCCATCTGTGAAATGAGTAGATGGCTAGATGATTTTTAAGGCCATTTCAAGCTCTGGAACTCTGCATTTCTATGGATACTTCCTCAGAGGAAGTGGTTCAATTCACTTGTAACTGCAAGTGCCATTTAGGAAATAGCAACCCTATAAGAAGTGCCCAGTCTAACAACATTGCCTTTTTTTTTCAGGATTTCTGCTAGCTAGAGTTGAATATATTTTCCCCAGAAGGCACTAATTTACCAAGCAATGACATGTTCTCTCTTCAAAAGAAAAAGCATCGTCAAGCTCAACACATTTCAGTTTATCACACTCTCGTTTATCAACAAAAAGTCCAAATGCTTCAGTGCCCTGGAGTCCTGGGAGTGTCTAGGCCTTCTTGTTAAATTATAGACATTTTGGCTAACCTGGGGCAGCTGCCACTTAGTGATTTAAGCCTGTTAGGAGCTAACCTGAAATCTACCAATTATTTTGCCCTAAACAGTCAAAAGTTACAAATCAGGAACACTAATACATATATACATACAGAGAGAACATTTGCATAGTTCTCTAAAATTCAAAAAGGGAAATTCAAGATAGTATCACATGCAATCATGTGAAGTATAATTATTATGTTTTATTTCCCTGTTTTACAGATGAGGAAACTGTGGCTCAGTGAGGTTCAATGACTTTCTTGTCCCTGATCACCCAGGTCATTTCGAAGACTGGATTCAAACTGATTTCACCTGGCTCAAAGCCCAGTGCTCCTTTCACTATATTTAACAGGGCTGGATGCAGAATGTGCACTGCTCAGATGAAAAGGCACTTGGATGTACAGCCTTTTGAGCTTGTCTGTCATTAGGTATTTCTTGGACAGGTACTACACATGGCCAGTGGGGGTTAAGGGTGGTGTGTGGTTGCTGAAATACAGAGGAGGAAGAGCTCATCACAGCTGGGAAAGTGTATACACGGCTGCTGGAATGACCCCAACCTGCTTCTTCTTCTTTTTTTTTTTTAAAGAAAAATTTTTTCCATGGTGACATGATTCATGTTCTTACTCTCTCCCCTCTACCTCTCCTCCCCCCACCGCCCAGTAGCCGATGCACATTTCCACTGTTTTCTTCCTGTGTCATTGATCAAGACCTATTTCCATATTATTGATAATTGCACTAGGGTGGTCATTAAGAGTCTACATCCTAATTGTGTCCACATCAACCCGTGTGTTCAAGCAGTTCTTTTTCTTCTGTTTCCACTCCTGTAGTTCTTCCTCTGAATGTGGGTAGCGTTCTTTTCCATAAATCCCTCAGAATTGTCCTGGGTTGTTGCATTGCTGCTAGTAGAGAAGTCTGTTATGTTCGATTGTGCCACAGTGTATCTGTCTCTGTGTTTAAGGTTTTCCTGGTTCTGCTCTTTTCACTCTGAATCACTTCCTGGAGGTTGTTCCAGTTCACATGGAATTCCTCCAGTTCATCATTCCTTTTAACACAATAGTATTCCACCAACAACAGATACCACAATTTGTTCAGCCATTCCCCAATCAAAGAACATCCCCTCATTTTCCAATTTTTTGCCACCACAAAGAGTGTGGCTATAAATATTTTTGTACATGTATTTTTCCCTATGATCTCTTTGGGGTACAAACCCAGCAATGGTATGGCTGGATCAAAGGGCAGGCAATCTTTTAGCGCTCTTTGGGCATAGTTCCAAATTGCCATCCAGAATGGTTGGATCAGTTCAAAACTCCACCAGCAATGCATTAATGTCCCAATTTTGCCACATCCCCTCCAACATTCATTACTCTCCCCTGCTGTCATTTTAGCCAATCTGCTAGGTGTGAGGTGGTACCTCAGAGTTGTTTTGATTTGCATTTCTCTAATTAGAGTTTTTAGAACACTTTCTCATGTGCTTATTGATAGTTTTGATTTCTTTATCTGAAAATTGCCTATTCATGTCCCTTGCCCATTTATTAATTGGGGAATGGCTTGATTTTTTTGTACAACTGATTTAGCTCCTTGTATATTTGAATAATTAGACCTTTGTCAGAGTTTTTTGTTATAAAGATTTTTTCCCCAGTTTGTTGTTTCCCTTCTGATTTTGGTTGCAGTTTGTTTGTACAAAACCTTTTTAATTTAATGTAATCAAAATTATTTATTTTACATTTTGTAATTTTTTCTAACTCTTGCTTGGTTTTAAAAATCTTTCCTTTCCCAGAGATCCGACAAGTATACTATTCTGTGTTCACTTAATTTTCTTAAAGTTTCCTTCTTTATATTCAAGTCATTCACCCAACCTGCTTCTGCACAAAAGGTCTTCCCTAATATGCCTCCATAATGCCATGTGGCTGCACTATGCAGTGAGTGTACCTGGCATGTTAGCAATGATGACTTCTTCAAGAAAGGCCAGAATCTGGGTACACAGAGACTGATACAATGTGGTAAAATTGAATGTAATGGAGTAATGCAATGACCCAGGACAATTCTAAGGAATTTATGGAAAAGAATGCTACCCACATTCAGAGGAAGAACTGCAGGAGTGGAAACACAGAAGAAAAACAACCACTTGAACACATGGGTTGATGCAGACATGATTGGGGATGTAGACTGGAAAGGACCACACCAATGCAACTATCAATAATATGTAAATAAGTCTTGATTGATGACACATGTTAAAACCAGTGGAAATGTGCGTTGGATATGAGGGGAGTGAAGGGAGGGGAAGGGGAAAGTAAAAACATGAATCATGTAACCATGGAAAATTTTTCTAAAAAATAAAATATTTAAATAAAAAAAAAGAAAGGCTAGGATCCAAAAAGGAGAAAGGGCCCTCCTGGCCCTGTGGGCAGAGGGAAGGATGATCGAGATCCCCCCTTAGGCCTGCACTGGTCCTTGGGGGCATTAAAAGATCTGGGGAAAGGGAGGCCTCTGATGGCCTGGGCAGATCCTCCATGGAAGCTTTTAGGTGGAGGAGGGACCTATGCCTAGGAGGTCTCAGAGCTCAGGGGCAGCTGGGTAGCTCCATGGATAGAGTGCCAGGCCTAGAGACTGGAGGTCCTGAGCTCAAACCTGGCCTTTGACACTTCCTAGCTGTGTGGCCCTGGGCAAGTCATGGCATCGCTTCGAACCCAAACCCTCATTACCCATGCCTTACTCCTCTTCTGATTCTAAGACGGAAGGAAAGGATTTAGTAGATATCTACATATCTCTATCTGTGTGTGTGTCTGTGTGTGCTGGTTGACTAGAAAGACAATTGAACTGGGAGCCGGCCTGGGTTCTAGCTCAGGCTCTGCCTCAATCCAGTGTATGCCCATGGGGCGCTCCCTCCCTATATCTGGGCCTCACTTCTTCATCTGTGAAATGAAACTACTGATAGCGATAGCCACTCAGATAATTTATGAACCATGTTCTAAGGCCTCTTCCAGGTCCAACGCTGTATGATGCTACTACCAGTGGCTTCTTCCAGGCCACAGCAGTCAAACGTTCTAAATGTTTCACTTCAAGGTATCCTAGTGGCCAGAGAATGGGATTGGAGGCAGGAAGACCTGGGCTTGAATCCTGCCTCAGACATTAACTTGCTGTATGTCTATGGGTAAGTCATGGCTTCGCTTTGTGCCTCAGTTTCCTCATTTGTAAAATGGGGATAATGATAGCCCCCATCTCCCTGAATTGTTGTAAAGTTCTTTACAAACCTTTAGGCATTTTCTAGATATGGCTACTAGTGCCATAAGCATCCCATCAGCCAACAGCATTTGGAATGTTTATCCCTCCATTCTGAACAATGAAATCTAAGCTAAACAATCTCCTCTACCTGGGAGGTTTGTTCATTTTGTTTATGGGAAAAGGTGCTCATTAATGATATTATCATAGCCTTGATCTGTTGGAGGAAGATAACTATACATTTTAATAAGCTCTTCTGAAAAATGAACAGATAGAAATGACTCTAAACATGTTTTTTGCAGATGATTTGGCCCAAGCTGCCTGGCTCAGACAGCTGGCATCCGGTTGTTTTGATAACATTTTAAGTGAAATTAAAGAATTGCAAAAGTAAGTGTGAACTGGGAGCTTCCTCATCACTCAGTAACCTCACCCTCAGGTACCTGACTCATTACTTTACACTAAGTCCTTTAGCAAAGCAGCTTAGAGATCAAGGGCACCTCCGTTTGATGCCAAGTGGAAAAAAAAAATCTCTCTGTGGAAGAGAAAGAAGAGTTTTCTCTCTATTATGCAGTTCCCTCATTGTACAATGATCTCGAAGGTCTCTTTCAACTCTTACATTGTATTTTCTCATAGTCTCAGGTCTTTTTCCACTCCATCAATCTCTGGTCTATGTTCCAAAGTCCCTCCTAGTCCCAAGACACTGATTTTTGATGTGCTGAATACCTAATATTCACTAACTAGATCAGGCTGTTGTCAGCCCTCGCTTGTTCCAAGAATCCCAATAATTAACTCCTTTCCTGGGGACAACTTAGAGATCTCTGGGAGATACTTTAAGACCAGTGCAAGTCTGCAAGGTTGGAAGTCTTGAAGTACTAGCCTTGGTTAGGGGCAGCTAGGTGGCTCAGTGAATTGAGAGCCAGGCCTAGAGATGAGAGGTCCTGAATTCAAATCTGCCCTCAGACACTTCTTTTTTGTAGTTTCTTTTTTAGGGCTTCTTTAAATAAGGAAAAAGGAAGAAAGAATGAGAAAGAAACAGTTTAATTAAAAAGAATGTAGCAGGGATTCTTTTTAGGAGTATGGGTTAGACTAGATGGCCTCTGAGGTCTCTCCCAACTCTAAAATTCTGTGCTTCTTGCCTCAATGTTGAACCCTCAGTCTTCCTTTGGTTTGGTTTACACTGTGTAGTATCTCAGACGCTTACTGAGAAAGCCTTTCAAAAGAGAAATTTCACTAGATACAAATGTGTTACCTCTAGAGGAAAAATATAAAACATCTGAAATAAGGTAATTAAAATAAGAAGTTAAATGAAAATGTTTACTTTGGGTAGAAGTGATGACTTATTTGATGATCCAGGCTCATATGAAAAAAGAGAAGTCACAGAAAATAAAACTTGTAGAGATTTATCTATAAAGGATCTATCATGTAGCTAAGGAATCTCTAATGTCATCTAAAATCCTGGTGTTCATAAGGGAATGCATAGATTCCTTTATTGGGAGAACTGAAAGAACCCTCAGAGATCTAATCAATCAATCAATCACTTATTAAGTGTTCACTATGTGCTATTTCATAAAGATAGAGATTAAGATCCAGAAAGGACAAAGGACAAAGCACAATGCCATACAGCTAGGTGGTGTCAGAGCTGAGATTCAAACACTTCTTCCTTTACTGAGAAAATGAGGTTCCTTCTCTCTCTCTCTCTCTCTCTCTCTCTCTCTCTCTCTCTCTCTCTCTCTCAAGTCCTTATTTTCTGTCCTTTTAACAATTCTAAGACAGAAAGGCAAAGGCAAGGCAAATAAGGTTAATGACTTGCCCAGGGTCACACAGGCCAGATTTGAACCTAGGTCCTCCCAACTCCAGTCCTGGAGCTCTACTCACTGTACTGCCTTGCTGCCCCTTTTCTCTTATTTTCCTCATCTCAAAAGCCCTTTCCATAATGCCTCACTCTCTCCTCCTTTCTTCTGGTCTCCGATAAAGAGGTGGCTCTTCTCCTTGTCAAAGCCAGCCCTTCCCCAAATGACTCGATTCCCCTCCCATCTTCTCCAGCAAATTGTAACCTTAGTCATCCCTTCCCTCTCTCTAAGCCCTATCTATGGCTCCTTTCCCACTGCCCTCAAATTTGCTCATCTCCTTCATCCTTAAAAAAACTTTCACTAGACCCTACCATCTCCTCATGCTACTCTCTAGACCTCCCTTTCTCAGTCAAACCCTCCACTATACTCACTGCTGCCTCTGTTTCCTCTCCTGTAATTCACTGTACCCTTTGTAATCTGACTCCTGACCTCATCACTTGACTGAAATCGCTCTTTCTAATGTAACTGATGATTTCTTAGTCGCCAAATTGATGGCTTTTTCTCATTCTTTTTTAAAATTAAATTTTTTATTTTTTCAGTTACATGCAGAAACAATTTTGACAATTGTTTTCTGATATTCTGGGATTCATATTCTCTCCCTCCCTTCTAACCACCCTCTTCCCAAGGCAGTAAATAGTCTGATACAGGTTATACCAATGCTTTTGTGCAATACATATTTCCATATTCACCATGTTGTGAAAGAAAATACGTATTACATATACAATAAAAGACTCATAAAGAAATTAAGTGAAAGATGGTGTGTTTTGATCTGCAATCAGACTCCAGTGGTTTCTCTTTGGATGTGGATTGCATTTTTTCATCATAAGATTTTCAGAACCTTGTTTTGCTGATAATAGTTTTAGTCCTTCGCAACTGATCCTCATACAATATTTGTCAGCATTCTCCTGGTTCTGCTCACTTCACCTTGCATCAGTTCATGTGAGTCTTTCCAGGTTTTTCTGAATTCTTCCTATTCTTATGACACAACAGTGTTCCATTACAACCATATACCACAGTTTGTTAGGCCATTCCCCGGTTGACAGTCCTCATTCTCCTTAACCTCTCTGCATTTGGCAATGTTGACCACTCTCTCTCTCCTCTAGGAGTTGCTGTGATCCTCCTCTCTCTTGATTCCCCTCCTGTTTGTCTGACTGCTCCTTTTCCACCTCTTTTGCTATCTCATCATCCACATCTTAGCCCCTAACTCTTGAGTATTTCCCAGTGTTCTGCCTCAGGCCTTATTCTCTTCTTCCTTCACTCTCTCATTTAGATCAACTCCCATTAGTTTAACTGTCTTCCCTATGACTCCCAGATCTATATATAGCCTCAGTCTCTCCTCTGAGTTAGATCCACATGACCAATTATTTATTGGATATTTCAAATTGACTGTCCCATGGGTCCCTCAAACTCACACAGCCAAAACTAAATAAACTCTTTATGATCTTATCATCATTAGCCTATTTGCCCCTTAACCCTCCTCTTTTAAAAATGTCCCAAATTCTGTCAAAGGCATCATCACGCTTTTAGACTTCCAGGTGCATCTTCTCAGCATTATCTTCTTCTCAATCTCCCTCATAGATGCAATCAATTTTAAATATTGCCATTTCTATTTTGATGACCTTCACATAGCCACCATCTGAGTTCAGACCTCATTGTTTCTCACCTAGATTATTCCAGCAGCTTCCTTATTGTCTCTGGCTTCAAGTCTCTGCCCTCTCTAGTCCACCCTCCACACTGCTGCCCAAATGATTTTGCTTAGGCACATATCACTCCTCTGTTCCATTAACTGCACTGGCTCCTTAATGCTTCCAGGATAAATTATCAATTTTTCTGTTTAGGTTTTGAGGCCCTTTAGGATCTGGCTCCAATCTAATCTTTCCATTCTCATTATATACTAACCCTCCTCCCACACTCCTAATTTAGCCAAAGTGGCATTTTGTTCTTCACACATGCTATTCCATCTCCCATCTCCATGCCTTTGGCTATTCCCTGTGTCTAGAATACCCTCCCTCTGACCTTATTTCCATCTCACAGAATCTCTTTCTTCCTTCAGGAAGCAGCAAGTACCTCTTTCTATCTGAAGCTTTTTCTTGATCTTGACAGCTAGAACCTTCCCCTTAAGCAATAATAACAGTTAGCATTTACATAGCACTTCAATTTTTTTTTTCATTTGATCCTCACAACAACTTTGGGCAGTATTATTATTATCCCCATTTTACAGCTAAAGAAACTGAAGTAGATAGATGTTAATGACTTGCCCAGAGACATATAGCTAGTAAGTATCTAAGGCAGAATTTGAAGTCAAGTATTCTTGACTTCAGGTCCAGCACCCTATCCACTGGGCCATCCAGCTGCCTCAACACACAAGCTTGTGTTAAATTACTTCAAATTTACTATCTTTATTTGTTTTGCATATACTTTTCTAAGTCCTGGCTATCTCCTTCATTTATTTATTTGTTTATTTATTTATTCATTCATTCATTCATTCACTCATGTATGTTAATAAGAAATTCCCATGTAAGTTTTCTGAAGTTATATGACCCAAATTGTTTGCCTCCCTTCTTCCCTCCCCACTCCGGGAGCTGGCAAGCAATTCAATCTGGGATATACATGTAATGGTTGTCTCCCTAGTAGGATGTCAATTCCTTTTGAGTGAGGATTGTTTCATTCTTTGTACTTGTATCCCTAGTGCCCACTATAGTGCCTGGCTTAATAGATATGAATTAAGTAATTGACTGATCTCCTAATTCCTCATCCATTGCATTTTCTGTTATACTACAGATCAACGAATGTTAAAAATTCAACCAAAATGTATTGAATGAATGAGCAAGGTGTTTATTGTGTTAACTAGGTGCAAGTGCTAATTGGGCAGCTAGGTGGCACAGGGGATAGGGTGGTAGGCCTGTAGTCAGTGTAAGGAATTAAATTTAAGAGTTATTGATTAAAATATGAGAATTCTATATTAATATTGTGGTCACCAATTTAAAGTATTATAGCTCAAGTAAAACTTACTTTTAATAACTTTTATTTACAAAGAGGTGGAAAGAGTGAAAGTAAAGAAATACAAAAAGAGGGTAGAGAAGATGTCTAGTCTATCACATTAAATATTGCTCCAGTGCTTGGCTTAGCCCAGCATCAGAGGACCGGGAGTTCCAACCATATGGCCTCCTCCAAGAAGGGAAGGTCTCTCTGAAACTAATCTCTCTCCAGAAGCCAGGAAAGGAAAGGGGCCAGCTACTTATTCACCCAAGAAACAGTCCAAAAGCCAAGGTCCAAATCCAAAGTCACCTCCAAGAGGCAGGTCACCAGCTGAAGCTCCAAGCTGAAGATTCAAGCCAAAAATTCAAGCCAAAGATCAAGCGGAAGACGACCCCCTAGCCAAAGAAAATCAGATTTTTATAGTCCTTTTTGTCCCTTCCCCTCTTCACAGGGGCCAATCACAGCTTCCAAATTGCCTAGCACTGTCCAGGGGAGCAGTGTCTGTGGGATTCATACCTCTCATGCTCTGAAGGTGTCAACTCTTATCAAAAGGATTCACGAGTTCCTGACTGATTGAGTTTCTGAACTCTTTAAGTGACTTGTAAATTCTCTTACTTGTTGGCTAACAAAGTGTTGAGTAGGATTGTTTTCAGTTTTTGTTTCATTAAATTAAAACAGCTTCTGACACTTAATTGCTATTCAGCTTGTTTTAAGTGACCAAGTTACTTAACCCTGTCTGCCTCAGTTCCCTCCTCCATAAAATGAACTAGAGAAGGAAATGGTAAACCACTCTAGTACCACTGCCAGGAAAACCCCAAAAGGAGTCACAAAGAGTCAGATAGGACTGAAAATGACTGGATAACAACAACTTAGTGCAAAACAGTAGGACACAAATGGGGGAGTAAGACAATCCCTGCCTTTCAGTATTTCAGTTTGTAATAGGGAAGACAACACCACAGGGAAGATTCCAGGTGCCAGTGGGATGGAGAAGTCTTACAGTCCTTAGTGGGGTACTCAAAAGCATGTAGTGATACCTCATATTTTATGCCATTTCCAGTGTTAAAACCATACAGTTTCTGATGTTAAACCATGTGACAGAGCCAAGGACTTGAGCGATAAGAACCTTTCTTTCAGGGTCTTCAGTAGTCCCTCCCTGCAGTTGCAGCTCCCAGCTACTGTGCCAAAACCCTGTGCTTGGATTCTTGGGGAAGACACAAAATTCAGCAAAGCACAATCCTTGCCTAATTTACAAAAAGTCAATTGTAGGCATGGCCCACCTAACATTGATTAGTTATGTGAAAACATGATTCTAGGTGAAAGGAGGGCAGTGCACCGAAAACAGGCAACATGGTAACTCTGAGAACTCCTCAAGTACTAGCCCTCTGTTACGAGCACTTTAATTTACACCTCAGTAATAGCCCAAATGTCAATACTGAGAAGTTTCCAACCTCAAAACTGAAGACTGGTTATAACATAGTCTTCTTGGTTTTAGCAAACAAGACATTGTCCCTAAAGTACCTTGTAACCTTAAAGCATTATATAAATGCTAATTATTATAAAACAACATTAATTGGAGCAATATTCTATTAGGTATGTTTCTCTTTATACAAGTTCACACAAATGTATGTTGTCATAGCACTAAAAAGCATGTTTTAAGCAATTGAGCAGTTTCATATCCCCGCAAATATATGTTGTTATATTATTTTTTTAATAACTAAATAGGAGCCTAGAAAATACAATGGAAATTCCCCAATAGGAAGACACCAAATTGCATAATACAAAAATGCTGTCTATATAGGATCTTCTTCCTCTCGTGTGCTATTCTTGTCCTCCCCTTGGTCCAAGAAATAGAAATACTGTAGTGGGTTTTTTTGCTATCCTTGTCATTCTTTTAAGTGGAGATAGTTATGTATTCACAGATTATTAGGGCTAGAATAACCTTAGAACGTAATCCAAAAAATGTAAATGTTAGAAAGAGACCTTATAAAAGAGAATTTGGAATTCAAGGCCTGGAAGATATCTAGGCACATACAACCAAGCGATGCTCAGGCTGTACAGAACCTTGGATCATCCCATAACTTGAAATGCTCAGTATAATAACGTGAAACCAGAGGATATTTATTCAATGAAATATCTGCTGACCACAAGGCAATTTAGAGATCACTGGTAATTTGGAGAGAGCAGTTTCAATAGAAGACAATTGAGAAGAGTGTGAGGTCAGGCCTGGAGTTGGAAGGACCTGGGTTCAAATTTGATCTCAGATTCTTCCTAGCTGTATGACCCTAGCCCTTGCCCTTCTATTTTACACTTGTTACTAAGACAGAAAGGATTAAAAGAAAAGAATGGGAGAGGAATTTGTGAGTGGAGTGATAACACCTGTGGATGATAGCACACTCCAGGAGATAACTATCTCTGGGTTTAGGGGTCGGGGATAGGTCATTGGACATGAGTAAGTTGAAGAAGTGGGAAGTGAGGTAGATTGAAAGGTTCTCAGGATTCAGGGGGCCTCTGAGATTCATTGATTCCTCAAAGGGCAGTAGAAGTTAACCTGAGTGCTCATATAACATTCAATATCTCCACTTGAGGGCTGGACACATCTTTGATTCTGTCAGAACAGACTCCATTCCTTAGACATCCTGGGATAGGAACTGTTCCATTCCTGAGCTATTCTCTGGGCTCAGTAGGTTTCCTTGGTATTAACTCTAGAGAAGTCCTGCCTTGACCATGACCCAGAGCCTGGGCCCTGTGCCCAGGGCAATCCTTTAGGAGGAGGCAAAGAACCCAGAGAAGTCAACCCCATCATTCTGGGGGTGGCCTTGCTGCTTGATGCCTAATTTATGAACCCTGCCTCTTGGTTCTGCTAGGATGAACTACATAATTGAAGGATCTGTGATTCCACCAATTGTAGGTACTTCCTCTGACAGTGCAGAGCACAGTGACTGTGGCAGCTGGCAGATGGCCTTTGCCAGCCATCCCCAGGCAGCCAAGCTGATGATGGGCCTTTCCCAACCTAGCAAGGCTATGTGGCAGATAGGCAGAAAACCACGGGTCCATCCTCAGCTGGTCAGGACCTGCCAGAGCTTGTGCTCTACTGGAAGAGTCAGTTTTCAAGAACTAGGGTCACCTCCACACAATGAGCAGGAGTTAAGTAAAGGAATTAACTCTCCATTTCCTAGTATTTGATTCTGACCTCATGTAATAATTGCTATTGTAATTTACCTTTATGTAGTACTCTATGTCTTGCCAAAAGCTTTCCTTAGTAATCCTGCGAAGTAGGTATTATCAACTCCATTTTAAAGTTTTAGTGAGAATATTACAAATAATAATAGCTATGGCTTGAGAGCACTTTCAGATATGCAAAACAATTTACATACATGATCTCATTTGAATCTTAAAACAAGTATGTAAGTTCTATAGGTGGCACTATCCCCATTTTGAAGATGAGGAAACTGAGGTTGGTGAGGTTAAGTCAATAATAAGAATAGTTAGCATTTCTATTTCTCTTGCTTGGTCAGACACTTTACAAATATTACCTCATTTGCCCTAGAGGTAGGGGCTATTAATATCCTCATTTTCCACTGGAGGAAACTGAGGCAAAAAGAGATTTTTTTTTTAACTGACTTGTTCAGGGTCACATAGCTAGTAACTGTCTGAGGCTAGATTTGAACTCAGTTCTTCTTGACTCCAAATGGAGCTTTCTGTCCACTATATCATCAAGCTGCCTCTTTGTCCATGACCTCATAGCTTCTAAGTATCATAGGTAGGATTTGAACCCAGGTTTTTGACTAGGATCCTAGCATGATTAATACTATGTGCACCATGCTGATTCTCTTGTACTATTATCTCCATTTTACAGATGAAGAATCTGAAGGTCAGAAAACTTAAATGAAAGCATTGTGTCATGGAAAGAGCAGAAAAAAGTTAGAAGACTTGGGTCCCAAACCAGGTTCCGCTCTTTCCTTCTTGGAGGGGAGGAATCCCCAGTAAAACATGTGAACCCACACACATGGTGATCCTGGATTGAGGAATCTGTTTCCCAAACATGAAGACCCCCATGACTCCTCCTCCTCTATTTCCCTTTGTCTTTCATAGAGAGCTGTGCATTTATAGTACTCTACAAGGGATGGTCTAAAGTTGTTCCACAGAACCAACAGCTACATTGGCTGCTAAACTCCAAGAGATAAATGGTCAAAGGATATAAACAGTTTTCAAGGAAATTACAATCACAGGAAAGATTGCTTCAAATCACCAGTAAAAAAAATGTAAATGAAGACAATTCTGAGGTTTAACTGCATATGTAGCAAATAGACCAAGATAATGCTCAATGCTGAGAGAAGATGGAAAAACTAATATACTTCATATGGAATTCAAATTTGTCCAACTATTCTGGAAATTTATTTAGAATCACGGGAGAAAAGTGACTCAACTTTTTATGCCCTTTAACACAGAAATACAACTATGAAGCATATGCCTCAAGGAACGTAAAGTCCCATATTTGTGGCAACACCTTTTCTATTAAAAAATATCTGTATTAATCTTTTTTTTAATTTTTTAGAAAAATTTGCCATGGTTACATGATTCATGTTCTTACTTTTCCCTTCACCCCTCCCTTAACCCTCCTTCCCCCATAGCCAACACGCATTTCCACTGGTTTTAACATGTGTAACCTATAAAGACCTATTTCCATATTATTGATAGTTGCATTGGTGTGGTCGTTTCGGGTCTACATCCCCAATCATGTCTGCATCAACCCATGTGTTTAAGCAGATGTTTTTCTTCTGTGTTTCCTCTCCTGTAGTTCTCCCTCTGAATGTGGGTAGTGTTCTTTTCCATAAGTCCCTCAGAATTGTCCTGGGTCATTGCACTGCTGCTAGTAGAGAAGTCCATTACATTCGATTTTACCACAGTGTACCAGTTTCTGTGTACAATGTTCTTCTGGCTCTGCTCCTTTCACTCTGCATCAATTCCTGAAGGTCGTTCCAGTTCACATGGAATTCTTCCAGTTTGTTATTCCTTTGAGCACAATAGTATTCCATCACCAGCATATACCACAATTTGTTCAGCCATTCCCTAATAGAAGAACATCCCCTCATTTTCCAGTTTTTTTTTGCTACCACATAAAGCACAGCTATAAATATTTTTGTACGTGTCTTTTTCCCTATGATCTCTTTGGGGTACAAACCCAGCAATGATATGGCTGGATCAAAGGGCAGGCATTCTTTTAGTGCTCTTTGGGCATAATTCCAAATTTCCATCCAGAATGGTTGGATCAGTTCAAAACTCCACCAGCAATGCATTAATGTCCCAATTTTGCCACATCCCTTCCAACATTCATTACTCTCCTCTGCTGTCATTTTAGCCAATCTGCCAAGTATGAGGTGGTACCTCAGAGTTGTTTTGATTTGCATTTCTCTAATTATTAGAGTTTTTAGAACACTTTCTCATGTGCTTATTGATAGTTTTGATTTCTTTATCTGAAAAATGCCTATTCATGTCCCTTGCCCATTTATCAATTGGGGAATGGCTTGATTTTTTTGTACAATTGATTTAGCTCCTTGTATATTTGAGTAATTAGACCTTTGTCAGAATTTTTTGTTATAAAATTTTTTTCCCAATTTGTTGTTTCCCTTCTGATTTTGGTTGCATTGTTTTTGTTTGTGCAAAACCTTTTTAATATAATCAAAATTATTTATTTTACATTTTGTAATTTTTTCTAACTCTTGCTTGGTTTTAAAATCTTTCCTTTCCCAGAGATCTGACGAGTATATTATTCTGTGTTCACTTAATTTATTTACAGTTTCCTTCTTTATATTCAAGTCATTCACCTATTCTGAATTTATCTTGGTGTAGCGTGTGAGATGTTGATCTAAACCTAATCTCTCCCATATTGTTTTCCAATTTTCCCAGCAGTTTTTGTCGAAGTTGATTTTTGTCCCAAAAGTTGGGCTCTTTGGGTTTATCATACACTGTCTTGCTGACATCATTTACCCCAAGTCTATTCCACTGATCCTCCCTTCTGTCTCTTAGCTAGTACTATATTGTTTTGATGACTATTGCTTTATAGTATAGTTTAATATCTGGTACTGCTAGGCCACCTTCCTTCACGTTTTTTTTTTCATTATTTCCCTTGATATTCTTGATCTTCTGTTCTTCCAAATAAACTTTGTTATAGTTTTTTCTAATTCAGTAAAGAAGTTTTTTAGTAGTTTGATAGGTATGGCACTAAATGTTTTTTTATATCACCTTCATTTCTGAACATATACTTCTCCTCCACCCAGTAAGACATCCCTTATAAGATTTTTTAAAAAGAGACGATCAATGTAGTATAACCAACCCAACACACCAACTGTCTCTGCTAGTAGATGTGATATTTCCCTTCCAGATGTCTCCTACCTCTGGAATGAAAGGAAAGAGGCGCCATTTCTCTACTCCTTTCTTGGAAGCTTTAAGGCCATCATGTTCTGGTCTGGTTTTTTTTGTTGTTCATTTTGTTTATATTGTTGTAGTCATTATGTATGTTGTTTTCTTAGTTCTGTGTAGTTCATTCTGTATCAGTTTATAAGTCTTTTCTCATGCTTCTCTGTGTCCTTCACATTTGCTGTGACACAGTAGGATTCCATTACTCTCACCCACCACAATTTGCTCAGCCAATCCCCAATCAATGGTAATATGGTTTGTTTCCCAGTCTTTACTGTCACAAAAAGTGCTGCATTACCCAGAACTGGAAACAGAGTATCCAGATGATCATCAACTGAGAATGGTTTATAAACTGTGGTATATGAACTTAATAGACTAATTGAAAACAGTCATATAGGAAGACATGTGAACTGATGTAAAGAGAACCAGGAAAATAATGTGCACAATGATTACAATGTAATGGTAATGTCAAAACAAAGCATAGAATTAAAAATGAATCTTTTAAGGTATTAAATTTCATTTTATTTTTCCCCAATTACATGGAAAAAGAGTTTCCAACATTTCTCTTCCTCCACCCCAACTCCTCACCCCCTTTTGAGATGGTAGGCAATCTCATAGATTTTACATGTGCAAACACGTAAAACATAAAAATGTGTTGTTTTTTTAATTCTACAGACCACAAGGAACTGGGGAAAAAACAGATGGTTAACCATCAACTGTTCAGTTGTGCTATAAGAAATTGAAAATGAGAAATTCAGAGAAGCATGGAAGAGTTATATGAATTGATGCATAGTGGACAGTATATACAATAACTATGCCAGTGTAAAAAAGAAAAAGAAAAAGAAATGAAAGCTGAATGTCTCAGAGAAGATAAGTACATTTTTCTCCTTTCATTGGAGAGGTGGGGGACTATGTATATAGAATATTGTATACCCTACCTAATATTCTTGAGTCTGCTGGTTTTTCTTAACTGTTGTTTTTGTTATAATGCTTCCATTGCTCACAGAAGGATCCGGGGGTAGGGTAGAGGGACTGCATGATCTAACTGGAAACAGACTATGGTGGAAGGGCAAAAGGTACCAATACAACTTTTTTTTTTTTAATCACTTGAAATATTCCCAAAAGCCTCTTAATTGACCTCCTGGCCTCCAATCTCTTTTTCTCTATATCTATGCTCCACATGGCTGCCAAATTAATACTCTTAAACCCCAGATCTGACCTGTCTCCCCCACTCAAGAAGCTAGTGTTTCCTTCTTATTTCTAAGATAAAATATAAACTTTTCTATTGGGCATGTAGAAACCTCCACAACCTGGCTCCTGTCTGCTTTTTCAGGATTACTTCACATTGCTCCTCTTCACGTACCCCATGTTCCAGCCAAACTGGTTTCTTTGCTGTTCCTTGTATGCAGCACCCCATCTCCTGCTTATATGCCATATGTATCTCCCATATCCTGAATGCCCCTCCTTCTCTGCCTTATATAATCGGTAGCTTCTTTCTTAAGCACTGCCTCCTATCAGAAACCTATCCAGATCCTCCCCAGTTTTTAGGGCTTTGCCCTTCAGAAATCACTTTACATTTGCTTAGTATATATCTTGTATTTATGTATTACACCCTCCCCCAGAAAGTACGTTTCTCCATGTCTGGGACTTTTTGTTTTCATAGTTCCAGAAGCTGGCACAATATATGGGACAGAGTAGGCACTTTATGACTGAATGAATCAAGCTTTTTCTAATAAGTCTAAGGAAGGAAATTGAGTTTTGCTTGGGGTCACATAGATAGGAAGTGTCTGAAGCCAGATTTGAACCCAAGACCTCCTGTCTCTGGGCCTGGGTCTCAATCCACTGAGTCATCTAGCTGAAATATATGAAATATTTCTAAAGCATTTAGCACAGTGCCTGGTACATAGTAGGAGAACTCTATTATTATTATTATCATCATCATAATACCTTTTTGTGTTGTTGTTCAGGCATTTACATCTCTTCATGACCCCATTTTGGAGTTTTCATGGCAAAGATACTGGAGTGGTTTGCTGTTTCCTTCTCCAGTTCATTTTACAGATGTAGAATTGAGGCAAACAGGGTTAAGTGCTTTGCCCATGGGTCACATTGCTAGTAACTGTTTCAGGCTGAATTTGAACTCCAGGGATCTTCCCACTTTCCAAGAAAGGAGGGGCACAGGGCTAGAAAAATGGTTTAGAGAGCTATAAAATGAGTGTCCAACAATTTCAGCCAATTTTCTCTCATTAGTTCAATTGACCTTGTTTCAACGAACCTGTTTGTCAGTGTCCTTTGAACAATGAATGTTGCCTGGGATTTCGAAAGTTAATTCAGATATGGTGCAAAGAGGGCAGAGTACAGCACAACTAGAACTTATTCTTTTGGGTTCTACGGCTCTCACATAGCCCAAGTTCCCATGAATTTTTTGAGTTGCCAGATCACACTGTTGATCTCCATTGAGCTAACAATCCATTAAAACCCCCAGATCCTTCTCATTCAAACTGTGGTCCTCTCATCCTCTTCTTCCTCCTCCTCCTCTCCTCACCCTGAACCTCCACTTTACCTGTAATAGTGATTTTTGGAAAGACTTCCTATCAGTGGCGAATGTCTTCAAGAGTTTCCATTTGCATAAGATAATTACATCAAGCTCTCACTTAAATCCAGGTTCATTCAAATATGGTCTATAACTGCACAGGCAGTCCATGGAGATAGTTTGGGTTTTTTTTTAAACCTTTACCTTCTGTCTTAGAATCAATACTGGGTATTGGTTCCAAGGCAAAAGAACAGTAAGGGCTACACAAATGGGGTTGTGACTTGCCTAGGGTCACTCACCTAGGATGTATTTGAGGCCAGATTTGAACCTAGAACCTCTCTTCTGTAGACTTGGCTCAAGAGATAGTTTTTGATAGTAAATGTGTATATATATACATATACATACAGGAAAAATGCTGCGAATAGAACATGAATTTGATCCATGATAGAATAGGTGATCAGGCACAAATATTAAGTACTTCTAAGAATCCTGAGCTGCTCACTGCTTACAAAAGTCCATCTCACACCAATAATCCTCCAGGAATGTTAAATGGCTACAGAACATGGAACCTCCTGATCTCAGAAGAATTAAAGTTACTGGTGACTCAGTAATAAAAGAAAGGCATCTGGTGGGTGTAATCAGGCTGTAATATACTGTTAATGATAACTTACAAGAAAGAAATTATCTTCAAAGGAAGAATGGAAAGGGAGATGGATTACTCAAGAG
Organism: Gracilinanus agilis; assembly: GCF_016433145.1. Lineage (NCBI taxonomy): Eukaryota > Metazoa > Chordata > Mammalia > Didelphimorphia > Didelphidae > Gracilinanus > Gracilinanus agilis. The sequence continues at coordinate 728,780,570 of NC_058130.1, read as the reverse complement.
GTCAGAGAAATGACCAATGAACAGTCATAAATATTAATGAGATAGTAAAATAACCAAAGGTAGATATTTCACCCATGGGTGCACCTTCTATAGAGGTTTTACCAGAACACATAGATCAAAGCCACAAAGAAAGTTGGAATGGATGGTTACCTGCACTGGTAGAGGAAAATTCCTATACATAAATGAAGATCACAGGTTTATTTACATATTGAGGCCTAATTTACACATTGTGGGCATGCTGTTTCCCCTGGGCAGCAGGCTCTATTTCAATTTTTATTTTTGTATCCTTAGTGTCAATTATAGCACCAGATATACAGTAGGCTAGTTGAATTGAAATGATTCAGTGTTATAGGATTTCGTTTTTTTTTTCCCCTCAACTTTATTTTTCCATTATGCTGATTATCTTTCATGTTGTCTACCCTAGGCAGGTCTGTAGTCTACAACTTCTCAGAATCAGCCACTTTTCTGACTGCTTTCATGAACTCTTCCTGTACTACAAAATTATGACCTGCTCAGATTGCAGACGTCCCTGCTTCAGGGCAAACATTTCTCAGTTTTGCTCTATTTGAGTCATCTGAGGGCTGAGGGCTTCACAATTGCTTTATAATCTATTTCACCGGGTTTTGTGGTAAGACCTGCATGAAATCTTCATTATGGATAATCTTGCTTGTTCATTTGGTAAATCAATTCATATTTTTCTAATTTATATTCCTGAACCAACAAAACAGAACCCAGTGTGCCTAGTCTTCATGTAATCATGCTCATTTTAAATTGGTGTAGAATATTGAATCCATCTATCTGATTCAGGAACTCCATTAGAGTTGTCTGAATTTCTCTAACATCCAAAGTACCACCAGAAAAACAATAGGCACCACCAGCATCTAGTTCATCTGAGACAACGACACACAGCTGATGATCTGATATGCCTGAACATTTCTCTGATCACATGAGCACTTTCACCAGTGCACTCGTCTACAATAGAACTAAATACAACTTTTAACAAATTCCAAACCAGCTAGACAACAACAGTTCTTGCTAAGAGTATTTTTCATGTTCCTGGTAGTTCATCTAGAAAAAAAAAAACTTTTAGAGGTATTATTTCTACAGGCTGGAATAACTCAGGGCTTATAAGGGAGTCAATCCTATTAACTTTCAGTCCTCTAATTTGTTCTGCTAGACCCAATTCCTGAATAAGAAACGTTTCCAGGGGCTTCATGAAACATTTTGTAAGCCACTAGATCAAATTTTGACAAATATCTCGGGAAAGTTAGTGTGGTCACCCCCAGAGCAACATTTGTCCTTGGCTTCAGCTGCTTTGTCTTGGTCCATTTGATGCTTTAATAGTGTTTGTTTTTTCAGTTAATTGTTTAAGCACTTCACCTGCAACCTACTCAGCACTGTAAGGTCTTGGGATCATTTTCAAACTTTGAATTTTGCTTGGCAAATTCTTTCTTTCCTTTCCTTTTTTTTTTTCTAAACTCTTACCTTCTATCTCAGTATCAATTCTAAGACAGAAGAGCAGTAAGGACTAGATAATGAGGTTAAGTGAGCCATGCAAGGAAGTGTCTGAAGCCTAATTTGAACCTAGGAACTCCCATATCTAGATCTGGTGCTCTAACCACTGTGCCATCTAGCTATTCCTTAGCAAATTCTTTCAATTGTTCTCTTAACTCTCTGAGGTGCCCATCCATTTCCTTGTACTGAAACAATTTCTTATGAGAGTCCTTTTGGTCAGTCATGAGGAGAAGACACTGTTCACAGAGGATGCTGGAATGACCATGGTTGCCAGTGGGAAGACTATGACAGGATTTCCTCAGAGCCAGAGATCACTTGTAATTGGAGAGCTCAGGGAATGGTTCATGAACTGATCACCGAAGCATGCCATGGAAGAGGCACTCCAGGGAAGGGAACAAAATAAAAGTGCAGAGATGAAAAAGCCAGAAGACCATTTTGGCTCAATTGGAAAACAGCTGGAATTTTTAAAGAGGCCAGATAATGAAGGACCTTGAACTCCAGGCTATGGAGGTTGCATCTCTCATGGAATCATTGAAAACTTTTGAACAGGGGAGGGACGTGATCAAAACAGTCTCTGAGGAAGATTTCTCTGGGACTGTGCACTGAATGAATTAAAGCAGGAGAATCTGGTGACAGAGTCCAAGTGTGAGAAGAGTCAATGATTGATGCCACCGAGGTTTCAAGTCTTGGTAACAGAGACAACAGTCCTGTCATTATTTACAAATCAAATCATAAGCTTTTTCAAAGATTTAAAATCTGAAAGGGTTTCCAACATTGTATTTTCAAAACAGACCAAAGCCAAACTCCTGACTTGGACTATCTCTTTTAAAATTATTAATTTTCAGGGAACTTTGTACTATATTTAATGTCATTTAATATATACAAATCTAAAGTGTTCTTCCGGAATACCACAAAGGGCAATGATAAAAGATCAAAATCAAACCTCAGAGATCAGAAGAGGGTTAAATAGACATCAGAACAGGTTTGCTTACAACTAAGATAAGGCAAAGCAAGGTTGAAAAGACCACCTATAAGGGATGTTCAAGGAGAGACAACCTTCCACACAGCTTTTTTCCTTCCTTCTCCAATGAGTTTAATACCTTGTTCACAATCTTTCTGCCTTCATAATAGGGACCTGAACATACATACTGATTCCTCCTCAAATACCCTAATGTCCTGGTTCCTCAGTCTACTCACTTCCCATGACCTAGTTCTCCAATCCATCTCTGCTACACTTAGAGATGATCACATGCTTGCCATTCTCCACAAGTGTTCCACATCTATGCTCATGAATTCTGAAATCCCTTTAACTGATCATGACCTTTCATCATTCTATCTTTCCTAAAGCCTTATGACCTTAACCCTGTTCAGTTTTTCCAAGGCCGCTAAAAACACTGCAACCTTTTTGTTCAGAGCTCTTTCTTCTCCCTCCTCCTCATCTCATATCATTCAGACATATTCTTCTACTATCTCCTCCTTCACTCCAGTTTCAGATAAAGCAGTAGCCCTTGAGTGCTTTGCCAAAGTAAACTCCTCTACTTGCACCCTTAATTACATCCCCCAAACCTCCAGAAAATTGTTCTCATTATCATCCCTATTCTCTCACTTATCTACAACCTCTATCTCCCGGTTCTTTCCTTGCTGCCAAATAGCCCCCGTGCTCAAAAGCTCTACTTGTTCCATCCATCCCTATTAGCTGTTGCCTTTTATCTCTCCTCCCTTTCCTGCCTAAACTCTTTGAGACGGACATTTACAATTGTTACCTCCCCTTCCTCTGTCCTAAATTATTTGCAATTTGTCTTTCAATCTTACACAACTGAAACTGCCCTCTCTACAATGACCACTGGTCTCTTAATGATTAAATCTGCTGTCTTTTTCTCAATCCTGATCTTCCTTAACTTCTCCACAGCAGTGTCAATTATTTCTCTTCTCCTGGATACCTTCCCCTCTCTAAGGCTTTGTGACTCTGTTCTCGCTCTCAGTCTCCTTTGCTTCTTCTCCATGTCATGCCAAGGCTGTTCTGCAAGGCCCTGTCCTTGGCTCCCTTTTCTTTTTACTCACTACTATTCACCTTGATCTCATTAGCTCTTGTGGATTCAATGTAGATAGAAATATAGATATGCAAACACGTGCATATACCTATGTCACACAATATATACACATATATATGTAATTATACATCTGTATGTCTACATATGTCTAGTCCTACTTTCTCCAAGTGTAGTCTAACATCTCCAATTACTCCTTGAACATTTCAAACCAGATGTCCCATAGGCTTCTTAAATTCATCATGTCTAAAAAGAACTGATTATTTTTTCCCAAAACCCTGGCTCCTTCTCAACTTTGCTTTTCCTGATGAGGGAGGGCACTGACATCCTCCCAGTCACTCAGACCATGACCTCAGTGTCTTCAATGAATTCTCACTAATGTTTACCCAACATAGTTAATCCACTGCCAGAGCTTTTCATGAAGGGCCCTGAATGCCAAAAGAGGATCTTATTTCTAATTCTAGAGGTGATAGGGAATCAGGAGAATTTCCCAAGTAGGAGGCGGGAGTATAGGTTTGGGAAACATGGTTAGAACTGCTCTTTAGGAAGACCTCTTTGACAGTTGAGTCTGTATATTTTATCCAATATATACAAATCAAAATTAAAGAAAACATTAACAAATATACTTGGTAAAACTAGTTGGCAATTTGGTGAGAAAGGGATTTAGACCCACCTCTTACACCACATACCCAAATGAATGCCAGCTTAACAAATTAAAAAAAGGAACTATAAAAAAGTTGAAAATATAATGAAGTATTTATCTCAGTTGTGCAAAGGAGAAAGATTTTTCCTAACTTAACAAAGAGAAGCAATTAGAGGCAAAAATAAACATGTTTACATTAAAACAAAACATTTCTGAATAATAAAAATGACATAATTAAAAGAAAAATAACAGATTAGGAGAAGATATTTGCAACAATATGACAGTTTAAAACATTTTTTTAAAGGAACTGTTAAAAGTCACAGTGGTAACTCCCAAGTTTTAAATGGATTAAGTGGTCAAAGAACATGAACAGAGAATTAAAATACAAGTTGTTAGTACTCACTTAAAAAAATGCTAAGCCTGACTAATAATTATAGAGATGCAAATTAAAACAGCTTTGAGGTACTACCTTACCTGGTAAAAATAATTAAAAGCAATAAAATGCAATACTGAAAAGAGCTGTGGAGGAGCAGCTGAATGAGAAAGAAAAAAAATGAAAGGTTCTTAATTGAGATTTAGAAAAAGAATGATTATCCAGGATAATTCCATAAGTCTTAGTGTAGTTTTAAGTGTTAATAATCTGCACTAAAACTTTGAGGATGCCCTGTATCCTATGTATTTAAATGAATTAAATTGAATTTTTACTAAGCAAATTTAGCTGGATATACTGATGTTCAATATGAAATTTTCAACAAAACATTTAAGAAAAATTCCATGTCCATCAGAGGTATCACACTTACAACTAGCAAAATTCCAGAATATGACAAGATTAAAATGTAATTGGGTCCTAGGTTCAAATCCGGCCTCAGACACTTCCCAGCTGTGTGACCCTGGGCAAGTCACTTGACCCCCATTGCCTACCCTTACCACTCTTCCACCTATAAGTCAATACACAGAAGTTAAGGGTTTAAAATAAAAAAAAAAATAAAATGTAAATGGGAAATGTTTAACAAAATAAATAAAAATACAATCCAACATAGGTAATGCTAATTTGTAGTTTTCTAAATGAAGATGCAGATTAAAGCAATAAGTTTGACTCCATTGCTCTACATCACTACTGTTAAATGGTCATTCAGTATCTTCCTAAAGACTCTGGATGGCGGCAGCTAGATGGATTGAGAGCCAGGTCTAAAGACTAGAGGTCCTGCATTCAAATCTGGCCTCAGACACTTCCTAGCTATGTGACCCTGGGCAAGTCATTTAATCCCCATTGCCTAGCCCTAACTTGCTCTTCTGCCATAAAGCCAATTGATTCTAGGATGGAAAGGGTTTTAAAAAAAAAAACCAGTGAGGTTTTCTCCAGTGAGGGAGAATCCACCACTTCCCAAGGTGGTTCATTTCGTTTTAGGTAACTCTAACCTTTAAGCTTTTCAATACATTTTAAATCTGCAACTTTCACCTTTTGCCTGCCCTCTAGGGCTAAACAGATCAAGATATCCCTCTTTTGCCCCTTCATTTAAAGTGTAAAAGTTAAATTTAGTGATTGGGTTTAAATTATATGAAATAATGTGGTTGCCAAAGTTATTATATCTCAAGTCAGAAGTTTATTTACAAAATACAGGGGAAACAATAAAATAGAGAAATGTGAGAGATGTTAGAGAAAATACCCATACTAGTCCTCAGCCAGGAGGGCCGGTAGAAAGTAACTACAAGGCCTCCTCCAAGACGGAAGTTAGTCTCTTAGGAAACTAGGAAGGAGTCAGCCCTTTTCACTGACCCAAGGAAGTAGTCCAGGAGTCAGAATCTAAGTTGAAGCCACAATCTGATCCAAGCTGCAGTTTCCAGTGAAGTTCCTTGAAGACTATCTCCAGGAGACACTCTCCACAAGATTCAACTTCACCAGACTGCCCTAAGCCCAAGGATTTCATGGCATTTATGGTGGTTTCCTGTCCCTGCTCCTTTTCACAAAGGCCAATCACAGTTTCCAAATTGTCCAGCACTGCCCAGGGGCAGTGTCTGTGGGATTGACTTGTCACCTCTAAAGGTGTTAACTTTCATCCTAGGATTCACACGTTTCTGAGTGTGTGAACTCTTAAAAGAATTCTAAAGTTTCTGGCTGTTTGAGTTAGAAAAAGAATGGAGCTCTCCAAGTTTCTTGCTGGCTTCTCACCTAGCACTAAGCAGGGTGTGAATTCACTAAGAGGTCTTCTAGCTCCTCCACCTACTTCAAGCTTGTATTGATTCAATCAAAAGGTAGACAAAGGAGAGTTAATCCTGCCCTCACAATCTAGTGAGTTATTAACCAAAGTTTTAACTCCATAGGCAAAGAGAATAAAGGATTCCCTTTTCACAATTGTAAACTCAGAATAGACAAAGAGAACCAAGAATTTCCTTTCACAGATACTTGAAGGAAAATAAGGCCTAAAGAAGGTAAGGGTTTGCCTAAGGATCACATAGCTAGTTTAAAGTGTATAAATCATTGAACTCAGGTCTCTCTTGATTACAATATGATTGATTGTAATTGATTACACTGTCATCTAGCTGCCTAAGCACATTTTTCCATTTCTGTCTCTTCCTGTGCTTTTAACAAAGTTAGAAAGGCAACTAGAGCTGTAACATCACTGATCTACACAGGAAACTCCCAGGGGAGGAAACTCCTAGTACAGGTCTGACCCTTTTCTGAAACTCAGTCTTAGCTGCCAGAGTAAAGGTTTAATAATTTTGTTTGCTGAACTGGATTGCTTGTTAAGAATATAGCATTTCGCTGTTGATAAAATGTTTTTCCTTACCTACACAAAACCTTTGGGAATGAGCAGTATATTATCATCCCTCTTTTTACAAATGAGGACACGGAGATTCAAAGAACTGAGATGATTTGCCCTAGGTTTCCTAAGCACCTTACCAAGTAAGCAAGCTGATACTCAAACACTTCTGTTCAAGGCTGCCCCTATTTACTCTCTAAAACAAAAGGTCTTCCCTTCCTCACAAAATAAGGAAGTCCCTTCTCTCTTTCTCTCACTTGTTCTTGGCATGTCGTTTTCACAAACTGAATCTTTTACATTTTCTTTTGGCAGAAGAATGGGTAAATGTATTCCATATTAGCACAAGTTTAAAATTCAGGCTGAGATAAGACAAAAAGCTAGGCACATCTTTATTTTGCTGGAGCCTTCACTCATCCCAGAATTTCTACAAAAGAGGTCAGGCAGTAGTTCTGTATAACAAATGTCTCACAGCTCTTGCCTTTGACAAACAAAAGTGAACGTCTCCATCCCTGTTTCATAGGTAGAGAAACAGAGAACAAAGGAGTCTTTCTTGTAGGCAGGATGAATGGAGCTGGTAAAGAATTATTTCTTATCTTCTGTTATGGGTCCTGGAGCATGCTTCAAATTGTCAACAATCATGTTGCAATCTTTCTAGACTGTTTTTCTTTTTGCATATGTTATAAAACCAACAAGAAGTGTCTGACTTTGCCACAGACCTGCTTAGGTCAAATCCTGCTCACTGTATACAAAGTCCCCCACAATGATGCCTTTTTCTCACTCTAACATACAAGGCCCATAAATCAGGTGCCATCCTGGTCCCTGGATACCAGTGTTATCTCAATTCATTTCCACTGTATTTGTAGTTGATTTTTGCAGCCAGAGGACTGGCCATTTCATAGTTTAAACACAAACAAAAACACCAGAAAACAAGCAATTGAAATGTACACACCGCTGAGAGATGTTCAACTAATTAAACTTGAAAAAGCAATATTTCCTTGGGTTTTGGTGAAATGCCTATTAGCCAGGTGATTAGGTTAAGCTGGAAGGAGCCAGTTTCTGAATATCAGATAGACCAGCCTTTTTTTTTTTTTTTTTTTTTTTTTTAAAGAGATCTGCCACAGTCCAAAGAACACAACTGGTCATTTAGGGGGGCTGAGTTACAATACTGAATTTCTAGACCTCTTGGCTTTGTAAATCCAAATTTTTCTTGTACTTGAAAATTTTTGCTGTCTCTAAAATTTAACATGCAAATAGCGTACACATCATATATATGCATGTTTATAGCCTAGTTGAAGAAAAATGGATTTTTCTAGGATTGTCTAAATACTCTTTAGTAAGATAAAACATTGCATCTGTGTTTAAGGATTTCTCGAACCTTCCCTTGCCCCAGAAATCTTTTCTTTCTGGCTGACCCTATAGTGAAGTCATAATGCTGAGCCTGTAACATCACAACCATTTCCATGGTAGCAGACTCGTGTTAGAAACACTGCATGACCCGGACTTCTCTACAGGAGCAAGTTGGAGGTGGTTGGGTTTTTGAGGCAAGAAAGTTTTTTTTAAATCAAGCACAGGACAGGAAATCTTGTGTTAAGTCTATTCTGTGACAATTTTCTATGACCTCAGGCAGCTAGGCAGCACAGTGGTTACGACACGACACTTACTAGATGGGTGATCCTGGGCGAGTCACTTAACCCTCATTGCCTTAATTTCCTCCTCTGTCAAATGAGCGGAAGAAGAAAATGGCAAACCACTGCAGTATCTTTGCCAAGAAAACCCTAAACGAGGTCAGGAAGAGTAAGATATGACTTAACCTCAGTGGTGCCATTTTCCCTTCTTCTGTGACAATGCCACCATCTACTTTTCAAGAGCTATGATGATTTGTATTTTTATAACTAGAAGACTAAAAGTATTTTGTAAATATAAATGTCTGTTTATATGTTCCTACTCAGAGTAGGAGCAGCTTTAAAATTTCCACAAAGATTCCTGACAAGGGACTAGTCCTGCTATTTCTTTTTGTTGTTTTAATTTTACCTTTTTATGCAGATGATCTTTCTGTTTAATAAAAATAAAATCAGAAGTCTGAATTTTTCAGCTTTTTTCCTGTCTTTTATTTAGTACTCATTCATCTAAATTGGATTGACAGTTATTTAAATATACTTCTAATCCAAACCATACTAATTCACTTTCAAAGAAGCTATGCCTCTGGGTGACTCAGTGGATTGAGAGCCAGACCTAGAGAAGGGAGGTCCTAGGTTCAAATCTGGCCTCACTTTCTAGCTGTGTGACCCTGGGCAAGTCACTTGACCCCCATTGCCTACCCTTACCACTCTTCTGCCTTGGAGCCAATGCACAGTATTGACTCCAAGATGGAAGGTAAGAGTTTAAAAAAAAAAAAGAAGCTATGCCTCCTTGGCACAAATAATTGGGGATTTGGCAGTTAGCTAGTTAATCTGGTATTTGTGTATGTGTGTCTAGAGAGAGATAGAGACAGACAAGAGATCACATTTATAGATCTGGGAAAGTAAGACTCAATATGATTTTTTTTTTTTTGCCCTAAATTTTATTCTCCAAAACAAGGTGGCATTTTTGGTCCTTCATTCTCAAAGAAGTCCAATGACATCATGAGGGTGATGTCCTGACTTGTGAGTGAATTGGATTTCAGGGAGGCAGAATTGCACAAAGTTATCAACCTTATTCTTCCAATCATTGAATTACGGCATCCTCAAAAATCTAGGTCCAACATTAAAAAGATATTTCAAGGTTTCAGACAAACTCCTAGGATTCCAGGCTGGAAATCAGGTTGTGATCTAAGTTTCAGTTGTCCTGGGGACTTGAAGTATCATCTCTAACTGTTTCAAAACAAAGATGATGGCACTGACTGTGCTTTGAGGAGAAAACTAGACAGGAAAAGTAATATTTTCTGGGCATCTTTTATTTAATAATTTCAAAAGACAAGCTTAGCAAACAAGTATTTCCATCTTTGTTTTTTTGTTTTTTTTCCAGTGGGTGAAAATGAAAATACTGAAAGGGTGTACATTTGAAGAGAAAGCAGCACAGGGGAGGTCAGAGCCACCCCCCAAGTCTCTTTAGGAATTTCTTTCTGTAAAGGTACCAGGGACCTTTTCTTTTAATGTCTGATTTTGTGGGTTGAATGCTCTTCAAAGCACTAGGAGCCGCTCTCCTGGCTCCTTGCACAAGAATTTTCCTGACTCCCATGGCACATGGCCTGGAGTTTCTTCATATAGAACCAGCTCTGGCTTCTCTGAAAGCTATTTCAGCTCCACTATTTTCCACTAAGTATCTACTTAATTTTCTCTCTTAAAATTACTTAGAATCGAAGGCTGTATTACTAACTCTTGGACACATTCCATCCAATAAAGAATGACATCTTTCCAGCTCTAAAAAAAGTTATAAATCGGGGAAGAGCCATGGAGATCACCTACATGATCCTGGGCAGCTCACTTCCCTCTCTGAGTCTCCATGTTCTCAAATTTAAAATGTGGGGCTTGGATGAGATGACTTGTAAGGGCCTCTTCTAATTCGAAACATATAACTTAATAGTAGAGCTTGCTATCAAATGCAATGAAGCAAGAGAGCACTACAGGAAGAGTATTTTGATCTATTCTTTTGTGCTTTTGAGATTCAGAAACACAAGTACTCATATGTTTAGGGAAACAGCTGCAGCATGGGGGAATGCAGACCTGATCTGGACTCTGAGAATCTGGACTTAACTTTTCATTTCTGTCACAATGAGCAAGTTGCTTCACCTGAGGCTCAGTTTCCTCATCTGTAAATTACCTAAACTAACCACTTTCACAAGTCTCTTGCAATAAAATCCTCTATAAATATCATTATTCAATAGCAGTGAAATCCTATCTTCCTTTAGGGAGGTCATTTCCTTACAGGAAAAGGCTTCTTTTCTCCTTTAATGCTGTCAGTTCATTCATTATTGGAAGCACTGTCTTCTAGCACCTCCCATAAGCAAGAAATTGGGCATACAAAGAAATAGAAGACAGCCTCTGCTTTCAATGAATCAGCAAGCATTTATGAAGTTAAGCCTCTGCTATGTGCTGCAGCGGTTAAGGAGAGACTAAGGATTCTGAGACAAAGGTGAGGAAGACTACATTCCAGGGTGATAGTCCTCAGGTCCATGGAGACAGGCTGGGTAAAGGCAGGAAATGAATGTACAACAGAAGATCCAGTCTGAAGGGACTCAGAGGGTCTCTGAAGGGGTAACAGGGAGGAAGCAGTTAGAAAGGAAGGCCCCCTGAGCAAAGTTATGGCCTATGCCTTCTTTACTCAGCCTTTACTGGGACTTTTTCCTCCTTAGAGCCTAGCCATTTTAGAGCCAGCAAAGGAAAATTGAGGATTTGGTCAGAGATCAGCAAGGTCTCTCCTTTGCTTGGAGTATAAAAAAAGTGGATTGGGACCTATAATAGAAACTATTATCAAGTTGAGGACTTTGAACTATATACAGCAGCCAGTGAGCACTGACAAGTTTTTCTTGGGATTTTGAACTAGAAACACCCTTAGAAAGCATCTGGCCCCTACCCAGCACCACTCTTCTTCATTTTACACATGAAGGCACTGAAACCAAAAGAGATTTAACCAATTTGCCCATAAAGAGCAAATATTTATGCAACTGGGTGGCACAGTGCTGGACCTGTAGTCAGGAAAGCATGAGTTAAAATCCTGCCCTTGGACACTTGACTGTATGACCCTGGGCAAGTCACTTCACCCCTGCCTCAGTTTCCTTATCTGTAAAATGGGGATAATAATAGCACCAATTTCACAGGGTTGTTGTGAGGATCAAATGAGACCATATTTGTAAAATGCTCTAGAGAGCCAGTTATTAGTATTCTCATGCCAAAGCTAGGATTCAACTTTCAAATCCTTTAAGGCTCAATTTCGTGCTTTTGATTTTATACCTTAAGATGCCACTTTATGACTAGGAAGACGGGGCCAGGTACATTGTTGTTTGGATGCTTTCATGCTCTCTTAGGAACGGATCATAATTGCACAGGTACAGATTCCAACCCCTCCTACTGGATCACTTGCTCATCCAACACCATTCTAGTTTGATTTTCCAGAAATTTTCCATAGAGCATCCACCTAGAGAATTGGTTCCTTCCATATAACAACAATACTTTACATTTGCAAAGGGTTTGATATACATTCTTTAAGGCCTCCAGGGAACTCCCTCCTCCAAGAGAGACACCGATGTTATCGCCATTTTATGACCCTGGAAACTGTATTTCTGAGTGGTAAAATACTAGCCCTGTCTTGGTTAAGCTACTGGGGGCAAGATTCAAATCCACCTTTTTTTGAACTCTTCTCATTACACCCTGCTGCCTGCCTCACAAATCTATTTCCTATCAGACCAGAGTGTGGACTGTACAATAATATATGTATTCATACATATACACACACATGCACACAAACGCTTCAGGGGAGGGGGCGAAAGGCATGCTGGTTCCCATGGAGGACAAGTTTTGCTCTTAGCATTTAACTAGCAGCTTGGGACCAAACCATTTAAAACTCTCGGGGCCCTAAGGCAATCTTCTAAGACCAATCAGGCCGAGAAGGTGATAACCCAGACTGGTAGGGGGTTCCCTAGACTAATGAAACCATCCTATGCAATACAAGAGGAGTCCACTTTGGTGTCAAGAGGACCGGGGTTCAAGTCCAGCCTCGGGCACTTAAGAGTGGTGTGATCCTAGGCTAATCACAACATTTCAATGCCCAGCAAGCAATCTAACAACGTTATGAATAAGATGCCCACCGGGATTGGTGGAAGGACTAAACACACCGGAGGTTCCCTCCAGCTGAAGAAAATATAGACGACAGCCGCAAACAGAACATGCCCACTCCTTCCAAGAGCTTGCTAAGTGCGGGCACCACCAAGACAAATGCAAGAAAAACAGTTCCTTGCCCTCGAGGAACTTACATTCCACCCATAACAACCACGTGAAATCTGCGCAAGTATTTTTTCCCAGCCCGAGGCCTCAGTTTCCCTATCTGTAAAATAGGGGGATGGGTCCCTCAGGCTCTAAAACCGAGATCCTAACGACCCAGAAGCCCACTTCTGGGGCATTTAAAGACTTTTAAAGCGTTTTCCCAACAAACACCTTGAGTGATAGGCTGATGAGAGGACAGTTCTTTAGCAAGGGGAAAACTGAGGCTCGGAGAGAGGGTCTATGGCAGAGCGGAAGAGGACCTCAGAGGCCTCCTCAGATGGGGGATACGACCCCAAGAAAGCCCGGCCTGGTCCCCTCCCCCCACCCGCGTAACCGACGGGGCCCGCGGCGGCGCGCGCACTCACCAGCCTCCCTCCCGGGAGCAGGGGGAGGAGCGAAAAGAGGCTCGCGCTCGGGAGCGCGCGACGCGCTCGCAACGGCCGGGCCCACCCTCCCAGCCTCTTCTCAGACTCGCCTCCCCGCAGGGTGCGCGCCGGCTCGCGCAGGGGAGAAGGCGGGGCCGGGCGGGGCAAAGGAGCGACCAGGCCCAACCAATCGCCACCCTGGCTCTCCCCGCCCCTTCTCTCTTCTCCTTCCACCAATAGGGTGCGGAGGACAGTTACGTGTTTACCTTCCCTCCCCCTCCTGCCTTCCCCCCACGCCGTCTCGGCGCACTCTCCAGTCGGAGGCGCGCGCCCCGGCCCCCGCCCCCTCCCTTCCCCTCCCCCTCCCCTCCCCGTTCCCCGCGGCGTGGGCGTGGCCCCCCAGGCGCTTGGAGAGCCTATAAAAGGCGGGCGGCGGCGGCGGCGCCATTTTGCG
>NC_058130.1:728742415-728762065 GCF_016433145.1 Gracilinanus agilis | reverse complement strand
GAAATCTTGTGTTAAGTCTATTCTGTGACAATTTTCTATGACCTCAGGCAGCTAGGCAGCACAGTGGTTACGACACGACACTTACTAGATGGGTGATCCTGGGCGAGTCACTTAACCCTCATTGCCTTAATTTCCTCCTCTGTCAAATGAGCGGAAGAAGAAAATGGCAAACCACTGCAGTATCTTTGCCAAGAAAACCCTAAACGAGGTCAGGAAGAGTAAGATATGACTTAACCTCAGTGGTGCCATTTTCCCTTCTTCTGTGACAATGCCACCATCTACTTTTCAAGAGCTATGATGATTTGTATTTTTATAACTAGAAGACTAAAAGTATTTTGTAAATATAAATGTCTGTTTATATGTTCCTACTCAGAGTAGGAGCAGCTTTAAAATTTCCACAAAGATTCCTGACAAGGGACTAGTCCTGCTATTTCTTTTTGTTGTTTTAATTTTACCTTTTTATGCAGATGATCTTTCTGTTTAATAAAAATAAAATCAGAAGTCTGAATTTTTCAGCTTTTTTCCTGTCTTTTATTTAGTACTCATTCATCTAAATTGGATTGACAGTTATTTAAATATACTTCTAATCCAAACCATACTAATTCACTTTCAAAGAAGCTATGCCTCTGGGTGACTCAGTGGATTGAGAGCCAGACCTAGAGAAGGGAGGTCCTAGGTTCAAATCTGGCCTCACTTTCTAGCTGTGTGACCCTGGGCAAGTCACTTGACCCCCATTGCCTACCCTTACCACTCTTCTGCCTTGGAGCCAATGCACAGTATTGACTCCAAGATGGAAGGTAAGAGTTTAAAAAAAAAAAAGAAGCTATGCCTCCTTGGCACAAATAATTGGGGATTTGGCAGTTAGCTAGTTAATCTGGTATTTGTGTATGTGTGTCTAGAGAGAGATAGAGACAGACAAGAGATCACATTTATAGATCTGGGAAAGTAAGACTCAATATGATTTTTTTTTTTTGCCCTAAATTTTATTCTCCAAAACAAGGTGGCATTTTTGGTCCTTCATTCTCAAAGAAGTCCAATGACATCATGAGGGTGATGTCCTGACTTGTGAGTGAATTGGATTTCAGGGAGGCAGAATTGCACAAAGTTATCAACCTTATTCTTCCAATCATTGAATTACGGCATCCTCAAAAATCTAGGTCCAACATTAAAAAGATATTTCAAGGTTTCAGACAAACTCCTAGGATTCCAGGCTGGAAATCAGGTTGTGATCTAAGTTTCAGTTGTCCTGGGGACTTGAAGTATCATCTCTAACTGTTTCAAAACAAAGATGATGGCATTGACTGTGCTTTGAGGAGAAAACTAGACAGGAAAAGTAATATTTTCTGGGCATCTTTTATTTAATAATTTCAAAAGACAAGCTTAGCAAACAAGTATTTCCATCTTTGTTTTTTTGTTTTTTTTCCAGTGGGTGAAAATGAAAATACTGAAAGGGTGTACATTTGAAGAGAAAGCAGCACAGGGGAGGTCAGAGCCACCCCCCAAGTCTCTTTAGGAATTTCTTTCTGTAAAGGTACCAGGGACCTTTTCTTTTAATGTCTGATTTTGTGGGTTGAATGCTCTTCAAAGCACTAGGAGCCGCTCTCCTGGCTCCTTGCACAAGAATTTTCCTGACTCCCATGGCACATGGCCTGGAGTTTCTTCATATAGAACCAGCTCTGGCTTCTCTGAAAGCTATTTCAGCTCCACTATTTTCCACTAAGTATCTACTTAATTTTCTCTCTTAAAATTACTTAGAATCGAAGGCTGTATTACTAACTCTTGGACACATTCCATCCAATAAAGAATGACATCTTTCCAGCTCTAAAAAAAGTTATAAATCGGGGAAGAGCCATGGAGATCACCTACATGATCCTGGGCAGCTCACTTCCCTCTCTGAGTCTCCATGTTCTCAAATTTAAAATGTGGGGCTTGGATGAGATGACTTGTAAGGGCCTCTTCTAATTCGAAACATATAACTTAATAGTAGAGCTTGCTATCAAATGCAATGAAGCAAGAGAGCACTACAGGAAGAGTATTTTGATCTATTCTTTTGTGCTTTTGAGATTCAGAAACACAAGTACTCATATGTTTAGGGAAACAGCTGCAGCATGGGGGAATGCAGACCTGATCTGGACTCTGAGAATCTGGACTTAACTTTTCATTTCTGTCACAATGAGCAAGTTGCTTCACCTGAGGCTCAGTTTCCTCATCTGTAAATTACCTAAACTAACCACTTTCACAAGTCTCTTGCAATAAAATCCTCTATAAATATCATTATTCAATAGCAGTGAAATCCTATCTTCCTTTAGGGAGGTCATTTCCTTACAGGAAAAGGCTTCTTTTCTCCTTTAATGCTGTCAGTTCATTCATTATTGGAAGCACTGTCTTCTAGCACCTCCCATAAGCAAGAAATTGGGCATACAAAGAAATAGAAGACAGCCTCTGCTTTCAATGAATCAGCAAGCATTTATGAAGTTAAGCCTCTGCTATGTGCTGCAGCGGTTAAGGAGAGACTAAGGATTCTGAGACAAAGGTGAGGAAGACTACATTCCAGGGTGATAGTCCTCAGGTCCATGGAGACAGGCTGGGTAAAGGCAGGAAATGAATGTACAACAGAAGATCCAGTCTGAAGGGACTCAGAGGGTCTCTGAAGGGGTAACAGGGAGGAAGCAGTTAGAAAGGAAGGCCCCCTGAGCAAAGTTATGGCCTATGCCTTCTTTACTCAGCCTTTACTGGGACTTTTTCCTCCTTAGAGCCTAGCCATTTTAGAGCCAGCAAAGGAAAATTGAGGATTTGGTCAGAGATCAGCAAGGTCTCTCCTTTGCTTGGAGTATAAAAAAAGTGGATTGGGACCTATAATAGAAACTATTATCAAGTTGAGGACTTTGAACTATATACAGCAGCCAGTGAGCACTGACAAGTTTTTCTTGGGATTTTGAACTAGAAACACCCTTAGAAAGCATCTGGCCCCTACCCAGCACCACTCTTCTTCATTTTACACATGAAGGCACTGAAACCAAAAGAGATTTAACCAATTTGCCCATAAAGAGCAAATATTTATGCAACTGGGTGGCACAGTGCTGGACCTGTAGTCAGGAAAGCATGAGTTAAAATCCTGCCCTTGGACACTTGACTGTATGACCCTGGGCAAGTCACTTCACCCCTGCCTCAGTTTCCTTATCTGTAAAATGGGGATAATAATAGCACCAATTTCACAGGGTTGTTGTGAGGATCAAATGAGACCATATTTGTAAAATGCTCTAGAGAGCCAGTTATTAGTATTCTCATGCCAAAGCTAGGATTCAACTTTCAAATCCTTTAAGGCTCAATTTCGTGCTTTTGATTTTATACCTTAAGATGCCACTTTATGACTAGGAAGACGGGGCCAGGTACATTGTTGTTTGGATGCTTTCATGCTCTCTTAGGAACGGATCATAATTGCACAGGTACAGATTCCAACCCCTCCTACTGGATCACTTGCTCATCCAACACCATTCTAGTTTGATTTTCCAGAAATTTTCCATAGAGCATCCACCTAGAGAATTGGTTCCTTCCATATAACAACAATACTTTACATTTGCAAAGGGTTTGATATACATTCTTTAAGGCCTCCAGGGAACTCCCTCCTCCAAGAGAGACACCGATGTTATCGCCATTTTATGACCCTGGAAACTGCATTTCTGAGTGGTAAAATACTAGCCCTGTCTTGGTTAAGCTACTGGGGGCAAGATTCAAATCCACCTTTTTTTGAACTCTTCTCATTACACCCTGCTGCCTGCCTCACAAATCTATTTCCTATCAGACCAGAGTGTGGACTGTACAATAATATATGTATTCATACATATACACACACATGCACACAAACGCTTCAGGGGAGGGGGCGAAAGGCATGCTGGTTCCCATGGAGGACAAGTTTTGCTCTTAGCATTTAACTAGCAGCTTGGGACCAAACCATTTAAAACTCTCGGGGCCCTAAGGCAATCTTCTAAGACCAATCAGGCCGAGAAGGTGATAACCCAGACTGGTAGGGGGTTCCCTAGACTAATGAAACCATCCTATGCAATACAAGAGGAGTCCACTTTGGTGTCAAGAGGACCGGGGTTCAAGTCCAGCCTCGGGCACTTAAGAGTGGTGTGATCCTAGGCTAATCACAACATTTCAATGCCCAGCAAGCAATCTAACAACGTTATGAATAAGATGCCCACCGGGATTGGTGGAAGGACTAAACACACCGGAGGTTCCCTCCAGCTGAAGAAAATATAGACGACAGCCGCAAACAGAACATGCCCACTCCTTCCAAGAGCTTGCTAAGTGCGGGCACCACCAAGACAAATGCAAGAAAAACAGTTCCTTGCCCTCGAGGAACTTACATTCCACCCATAACAACCACGTGAAATCTGCGCAAGTATTTTTTCCCAGCCCGAGGCCTCAGTTTCCCTATCTGTAAAATAGGGGGATGGGTCCCTCAGGCTCTAAAACCGAGATCCTAACGACCCAGAAGCCCACTTCTGGGGCATTTAAAGACTTTTAAAGCGTTTTCCCAACAAACACCTTGAGTGATAGGCTGATGAGAGGACAGTTCTTTAGCAAGGGGAAAACTGAGGCTCGGAGAGAGGGTCTATGGCAGAGCGGAAGAGGACCTCAGAGGCCTCCTCAGATGGGGGATACGACCCCAAGAAAGCCCGTCCTGGTCCCCTCCCCCCACCCGCGTAACCGACGGGGCCCGCGGCGGCGCGCGCACTCACCAGCCTCCCTCCCGGGAGCAGGGGGAGGAGCGAAAAGAGGCTCGCGCTCGGGAGCGCGCGACGCGCTCGCAACGGCCGGGCCCACCCTCCCAGCCTCTTCTCAGACTCGCCTCCCCGCAGGGTGCGCGCCGGCTCGCGCAGGGGAGAAGGCGGGGCCGGGCGGGGCAAAGGAGCGACCAGGCCCAACCAATCGCCACCCTGGCTCTCCCCGCCCCTTCTCTCTTCTCCTTCCACCAATAGGGTGCGGAGGACAGTTACGTGTTTACCTTCCCTCCCCCTCCTGCCTTCCCCCCACGCCGTCTCGGCGCACTCTCCAGTCGGAGGCGCGCGCCCCGGCCCCCGCCCCCTCCCTTCCCCTCCCCCTCCCCTCCCCGTTCCCCGCGGCGTGGGCGTGGCCCCCCAGGCGCTTGGAGAGCCTATAAAAGGCGGGCGGCGGCGGCGGCGCCATTTTGCGAACGGCGAGCAGCAGCGGCGGCCCGGAGAGGTGCAGCGGAGGTTTCCTGGTTTCGGACCCCCAGCGGCCGGATGGTGAAATCCTCCCTGCAGCGGATCCTCAACAGCCACTGCTTCGCCCGAGAGAAAGAGGGGGATAAACCCAGCACCACCGTCCACGTCAGCCGCGCCATGCCAGTCCTCAGCCTCCACAGCAGCGGCAGCCGCAGCAGCGAGAGGTGAGTGCGGGGGGAGGGGGGGAGACGCCACCCTCACCCCCACCCACCTCATACCCTCGCAGCTTCTCACCACCTGGGGAGAAGCTTCCAGAAGCAGGGCTGGGGCTTCGGGACTTCTCCCTTCCCCGCAGCCACCAGCCGCGCTTTGTCTCCGCCCTGGGCCAGCCAGGCCCGAAGCCCTGGGCCCGAGGAGGAGAGGGGAGGGGGGAAGCGGGCCTAGCCCCGGCTGTTGACGGCCCCCGCGGGGGGCGGGGCCGGCTGCGCTTTGGTAACCTCCGTCCAGCCCCCGCCCCTCGTGGGGGCGGCGGCCCTTCCCCTGAAAGTAATCAATCCCACGCCCGAGGTGCCCCGGCGTAAATAAAGTCTCGGGAGAGGCTTTGCCACGCGTGCGCGCTGGAGGCCTCCTCGCCACCTCCACCTCCACCCCCACCCCCTCCGGGCTGCCCTTGGTGGGCCCGTTCCGAGTAGAGCTTGAGCTCCGGCCCTTAGCCCCCCCTCTTGGCCGGGGAATGCCCCTACGAGGGAGAAAGGGGAAAGGATTCGGGTGCGGCCCCTTCCCCCCTTCTGGAGGATTTAGAGCCAGGCTCCTGCCGTGTGACCTTGGGCAAGTCCCTTCCCCCACTTCAGTCCTGGGAACCGCCTGGAAATGAGGAAATGAGTGGAACCGCGGTGAAGTTTTTTAACTCGCGGCGAGGAAGTCCGAGTTTTAAATGAATTATCGGGAAATAAACCCGCATCAAACCCGAAATAACATCTATTCCCCCTCCCCCTTCCTCTTTTGTTGATGTAATAATAGCCAGGCGTTTTTGAGAATTCTTTGGCCTTCTCCGCTGCTTTGGGGACTCGGGACGGGTCGGCCTTCAGTATTGAATTGTCTTTAGTATTTTCGTGAGGCCCGGCTACATTTAAGCCCAAGTTATGCTCTTAGATCAGAGAATGATAGAGCTGCCAGGGACGCCCTAGAGGTCATCTAGTCCATCCCCCAAATTCTACCCTTGGAAACCCAGGATCTTGAGCCTGTTGTGGAGTCCTGCGAGCTAGTCCTATGAATCTGCACTTTTCTTGGTGCTCCCTCCTATAGCCAATTAGTCTTATGAAAGGAAGAAGCTCGATCCATGTAATGCTTCCTAGGAGCTTAGTACTCTTAAATTAATTTAAAATCCTAATCCGAGGTTGAGTAGAATAAAAATCCGAGAACTAATGGAACAGGATTTGGCTTGCCACCGAAATTGAGCTGGGGGGGGGGATTTTTATTTAGCGTGAGATTTTCGTTGTAGATTTCCCTTATATCAAATAGATTAGAGTAATATATTTATTATAAATGAAAATTTAAAATTTTTACTTATTTTCATAATTCTGAGAAGACTTGGAGTGACGTTAAGTACTGTGAAAAAGCCATCGGCTCAATATTTTGATTAAATTCACTGTATTTTGCAAAAGCTTTTCGTGCCCTCCAAGTTGTGTACGGTGCAAAATGGTGGATTATTTGGTACATATTTATACCGATTTGCAAATGGCTGCTGGCACTCATAGACAGCGATTGTGAAAATTTCCCTACGGGCCTCGATTGCTGCATCTGCTGAGATGACGCAACCGAAGAGTGAGCTTTGCAGGGTGAAAGATGGTGCATAGGGAGGGGCTAGGTTGCCTGTTCTTCCGTTCTGGGTATAATATAAAACTGTTTATCTTAGAGCAAGCTATGAGAGAAGCTTATTCCAGATGTTAAACATCTAAAATGTTGATTTGAAATCTCTGACAAAAGTTTATACTTAGGAGGGTTGGAGGCAAAATAACTTAAGGATTTATTTAAGGAATATTTATTTATCTTTTAGGATTGGAATTACATTAGTGTAGGATTTCAACGAGTTTTTCCAGTCATTTGTTGACTAGTGCTTAGAAAAAACCTAGGACTGGATGTTTTGTGATGTTTCAATCAGTTTTTGTTTCTGTGCAAAAGAGTGGTATTTTTTTTTTTATTCTTAAGAAAAAGATGACATTGTAGGTTAACATTGAGTTTAAAGCCCTGTAAAAGGAGAAATTGACTGAAATGAGAATTCACATTAATCCTGCAGGATGAGGAGCTTCTTAACTTATTTTAAAAGCCTGAATTCAGTGGCAATAGCCACTAACTGAAGAGTCAAAAGTATAATGAAGCTGTTTTGGCTTATGATTAAGCATAGCCTGTCAAGTCATAAAATTAGATAACTGTTTAATTTAATTGCAGGAGATAACTTTGGCAGCTCAGAGCTGTTCTCTTGCTTAGAAATAGATGTTGATTTTGCAATACCTTTTAAACATCTAATCTCAAGCATAGTTTAGAGATTAGTATGATTCACACAGAGGTGAGGGAAATTTTGCCATATATCTTATTCATGAAAAGGGCCCTTATAACTCCTGTGCTTTGATACTGTGATAGAATCAAGAAAGCCAAAAGAAAATACTCTCTTGGATCTTTGAAGGAAGGAGTTTTGCTTGCTCAGTGAAATTCATTGTATTCATAACCTGGGCATCAAAACAGACCTGCCTTGAAGAAGCTTTTGAGCAGAAACTACTTAGACCTTCTGTAGGAGTTGAGTAGGAGTAGACCTTAGAGATAAGGAAATAGAGATCCAGAGTTTTGTGACTTGCCCTTCTAAGCAATCATCCTTTGACTTCAAATCTGTGCTTTTTCCATTGTCAGTTGATAAATGTTCCAGACACTATTAAGTATCCCCAAAGAAAGGGCAAAAGAAAGTCCCTGCTCTTCAAGAGCTTTCAGTCTCAGGGAGGAGACAACATACAACTATTGAAACAGTTATGCAGGAGAAATAGGAAATAATCAACAGAAGGAAGACACAAGAATTAAAGAGGAATTGGGAAATACTTTCTAGAGAAAGGAAGTTTAGCTGCATTTTGAAGAGAGCCAGAAGGTGGAGATAAGGAGGGAATGCATGGGGGAAGATCATTGAAAGTTCCCCATTTGATAAATAGTCTTGTACAAAGAAGAGCATGAAACCACTATTGCTGGATCAAAAGAATACAGCCTTTTCTTACTAGGTGAATTTCAGATACTGTTTAAATTTTTTATTTTTCAACTTTTTACTTTGATTCTAGAGTTTAAGAGATTTATTTTTGTGGCTTGCTTACCTACCTGTAAACTTTTTAACAATTTTTTCCCCTCAGTTCCAGGGTCTCTTTCAATTGCTGTAGTAACCTGGGTCCAGGGCCTCAGTGGTGCTCCTGATGTCCCTCACCCACCCCTGAAGATCCCAGGTGGGCGAGGGAATAGTCAGAGGGATCACAATCTTTCAGCTAATTTATTTTATTCTGTAAGTATGCATAATTTTCAGTGTCATGTTTTTAACTTTGCATCTCTCTTCCTTCTAGTGTGTCTTGCATCATTTAAGCTTATCTTCTCCCTAACTCACACATCTTAATCCTAATTCAGACTCTTATTGCCTATCTCTAGAACTATTTGTGTAGCTTCTTAATTGGTCTCTCTGTTTCTAGTTCTCTTCCTTCCAATCCATCCTCCAAAAATAGTCACCAAAATAATCTTCTTAAGGCAAGAGGTCTGGTCATATCACTATCCTGTTTTTTTAAAACAGTAAGTAAAAGGGGCAGCTGGGTAGCTCAGTGGAGTGAGAGTCAGGCCTAGAGACAGGAGTTCCTAGGTTCAAACCTGGCCTCAGCCACTTCCCAGCTGTGTGACCCTGGGCAAGTCACTTGACCCCCATTGCCCACCCTTTACCAATCTTCCACCTATGAGACAATACACCGAAGTACAAGAGTTTAAAAAACAAAACCAAAAAAAACCAACAACAACAACATTAAGTAAACCTGTTTATTATTACCTACCTATAAGATCAAATATAAACTCCTTAGACTAGCTCACACAATTCTCCTTCATATAATTCTAGTAGTTTCTTCCTGAACTCTACATTTCATCTTCTACCTCTATGTATTCTCAAGACCACTTATGTCTGGAATTCACGATATCATCTCCAAAATCTTCCTTTTTCTTATTTATTAATGCTCTCCTCAATGTTTATTTTGTATTTACCTGTGTGTGCATGCGTGCTGTCTCATGGAAATTCCTTGAGGAAAAAAAGACTTCTGTTTTTGTAAATGCTTATTGGAAATAGTGGGTACTTAAACAGTGAGAACTCCTTTTCCTGAGTTTAGCCTCAGACATTTACTTGCTATGTTAACCCTAGGCAACTCATTTAACCCTGTTTGCCTCCGTTTCCTCATCTAGAAAATAAGCCGGAGAAGGAAATGGCAAACTGCTTCAGTATTTTTGCCAAGAAAACCCCCAAAAGGGTCTTCTGAATCATTACCATTTAATATAAAATTTATTGTACATCTTGATTTCCTACTTTGCCCAATAGTCAGGAAGTATTTTTTTCTGAGCTGAATGAACAATTGGTAGAAAATAAAAATTATGTTTCTGTGACTTGGGGAGAAACTTCCTAATGTTATTCTGTCCACAGGATAATCGGCTGACTGTAACAGAGGAACTAACGTCTAATAACAGGACAAGAATTCTAAATGTCCAGTCCAGGCTTACAGATGCCAAACACGTTAATTGGAGAGCAGTGCTGAACAACAACAGCCTCTACATTGAAATTCCAGGTGGTGCTCTACCTGAAGGGAGCAAAGATAGGTAGGTATTTATTTATTGCCCAAGTTATTTTTTATTTTGAAATCTAGTATTTGGGAAAGTAGCATGTCCTTCACAAGGTTGTTTTGTGTCTGTTGAGATAGCCTTACCTAAGGGGAATTTTTTTTTTTAAACTTTGAAATTTATTCATTTTTCCATATCAATTTTTATTGTGTGTGTTTTTTAACTAAATATTCTTTTGGGAATGAAAAACTAGAGAAGGGAGAAGACTGGTGGTAAATTAATCTTAAAACTTGGTTACTTTAGAAACTAAACTATTGAATATCAATGTTCTGAATCTGATTAACATAATTATTTCATAAGAACTTCATGAGCTCACTGACCTTTGAGAACAAAATTTCCTGTAAACCCTTGTATATTTGTGTAATAAAAATTTTATTTCCATAATTACACACTTTACTAAGAAGACTTGGTTGCAAATTCATCATGGTCAGAGACCATATTTCTCTTAATTTTGTGTCTATCTACTTTGGAAGTGCTAAATGAATGCCTGAATATACGTACATACTTGCGTAGTGTGTGTGTATTATAATGGTGATAAGTATCAATATTTTGGCAAAGAATAGACAGTGTCAAGAAGAAAAAGTAGATTTTGTTTGAACTACTGCTTTTATTTTAGTTTTGCAGTTCTTCTGGAGTTTGCAGAAGAACAGCTTCATGTTGATCACGTCTTTATCTGCTTCCACAAGAATAGAGATGATAGAGGTAGGTGAAAGAATAATCCCTTTTGATTTTACAGGGACAGCTGGGGAAAAGAGAATTCAGGAAGGACCTGATGGCTTTCTTTAAAGTCTAATGGACTATCATGGGAGAGGGATTAGACTTTGTCTTTGAACCAAAGGGTACACCTGGATGGGGAGAAGATGCTAAGAGGCACTTTGTTGTCAGGAAGAATATGCTGACAATTTGAACAATACAAAACGGAATGGGTTGACCCAGGAAGTGATAGCCACTTCTCAGTATGTTGTAGAAGAGATTCTTCTTCAGGTATGGTTTGGACAAGATGGCCCAAGGTACCTTGAGATTCTGTGAAGTCCCTACCCAGAGAGAAGTGACTTGCCCAGTGCCATATAGTCAGTTACCCAGACTTAATTACTCCTCCATTGCTCAGGCTACTGTGCTGCAGCTTCCCTCCTTGGAAAAGTGCTGATACTAACATTAATGTTAGGTGAACCCCACTGTCCCTTGGACATTATATATATGAGAGGGAGCCAGGGCTAGAAAACAGCCTCCAGACTCACTCTATTGAGCTACTACCATTCCAAATTGATGTGTTTTTAAGGAAGATTACTCTCGAATGCATATTAACTTTGTTTCTATTCCTACTTTTGCAGCTGCATTGCTCCGTACTTTCAGCTTTTTGGGCTTTGAGATTGTGAGACCAGGGCATCCCCTTGTCCCCAAGAGACCAGATGCTTGCTTCATGGCCTACACATTTGAGAGAGACTCTTCGGAAGAAGACTAGATTGCAATGTTTTGCATCTTTAGAGCTTTCTTGTTGTCTGTAAAGATGAGTCTGTGGAAATTTTGTCAACATCGATTACAGTGCATTTAATGTTGTGCTTTGTACGAAATATTGTGACCAACTGCTCTAGTGGTGGGATGTTGAAAATTTCAGACTTTATCATCTTTTCTGGATTTGTCCGCATGTTGTGATTGTGCAAATAAATGCTCACTCCAAATTAGCAGTATATTTCTTGAAGTTTAATATTGTGTTTGTGATACTGAAGTATTTGCTTTAATTCTAAATAAAAATTTATATTTTACTTTTTTATTGCTGGTTTAAGATGATTAAGACTATCCTTACACATTCAAAAGAAGTTTATTTGAAGTAGTATCCTAGGCCTAGAAACCAAAATGGTAGGTCTCTTAACTTTGAAAAGATAGGTATTAATCTGCCCTTCTATTGCTCTCAAATCAGAATAAAAATGATTACAACTAGAAGAACTTTGCCTTGGTGGTTTTAACATTTTCCCTCCTTGTGTCAATTATATCTTGTTCTCACTCATTTTGTTGATTTTGAGGCATTCTCTAGTATGGAAGGTAGGATCAACCCTCAGTTTATCAGTATTTAAGCTGCTTTCTTTTCCCAGATTTTTGTTAGACTGCCAATTGTTTGAAATAAGATAGAACTTTGTTCAATTTGGGTTTGCTTTTTTTTTTTTTTTTTAATGGTGTCTGGGGAAGGCTAAGGGTGTGATGTAGGGAGTGTATTGCTTTTCTAAAAATTGAATTATGTCTCAGCCCCCAAAGTATCACCAGGTAGAGCTGGTAGAGGAAAAGGAAGCCATTTCTGATAATTCTGACATAATTACAAGATTTATTCCAGTTTAAACTGTGTAGGTTGTTTGCATTGGTCTTTAACTGCCGCCAATGTCCACTCATTAAGACTTATTTCCTGCTGGATCATCTCTCTCATGTTAACCTGACTTCTTTTGCTGCTTCTTAGAAATATAAACAGACCTTGCCCATTCTTAAACACTGATCCCATTCATCTGTCACCTGATTATTTAATAATCAAATTCAGAAAAAGCTGTCTGCATTGCTTCCACTTCTCATTCATCTCTCATTCACTCTACCAACTTTACCAATGTTCTCTATTGTTTTAAGTCCAATGATTTCCCTCTTAGATATCTGCAACTTTGGAAACTTCCCAACCTCTTCTGTTTATTGTAATATCAGTCCATGTTCTTTTCCTACCTGTCCAACCTAGGATCATTACATATGTTCCCTATCTTGGCACTTCTACACTCAGGTTTGTCAGCATTTCATTTCTATGCAGATTCTTTTACCTACCTATACAGTTCTCATTTCCCTTGAGCCCCAGCTGATCCACATTTGGACCCATATGTTTCTAACAGGCTTTTCAAACTCCATATATCCAGCCCAAAAGTAATGGGCATGGGTTCAAATTTTACCCCTTAAATTCTTATATCCATCCTTAAAACTCATATTTGATCCTACCATCCCTATTATAAGTCCTGTATCTCCCGTTCTTAGCTAAACTTGGAGAAAGCCATCTATTTTTGGTGCTTCTCTTTCTCCTAAACTCAACTGTTTTCCAGCTTTATTCAATTGAAATCTCCCCAAAAGCTATTAATTGCCAAATCTAATAACCTTTTCTCAATCCTCATTCTTGATCTCTGCAGCACCTGACATAGTTGAGTATTTCTTGGATACTCTAGGTTTCCAGGACATTGCCGTCTTTTAATTCTCTTGCCTGACTGCTGCACTAAGCTGTATGGATGACCTCTTCAGGGGTCTGTCCTGGACAATGTCACTATATACCAGGAGTTCTTAAAAAGTCTCTGAACTTTATTAAAAAAAATATGACATTTTCGTTGCCATTTCAGTGTAATTGGTTTCCCTGATTGGTCCTATGAATTGTGTGCTTTAAAAAAAGAGAAGGTCCATGACAAAAATGTTAAGACCTCTTATTTGGTTCAATTATAAGTTCAATTATTTTTATTCAGATGACAACCAAATCTGCATAATCATACCTATTCTGAGCAGTCCTGACATCAAACTTTCTTGGACATCTCATATCAAAACTCATCCCATTCAAAATGGAATTTACTGTCTTTTCCTCCAAAAATCTTCCTCTCTTCCTATCTTTTTCATTACTGTTGAGTAATCTTGCAACCTTAGTGTTAATTGGTGTAATTCTCAGTTCCTCATTTGAACACCCCCTTCTTTTCCTCTTAACTTACCATATTTCTACCTTCACAACTTTTGTCTGCTTTTCCTAGCCACCACCTAGTACACACTCATCTCACGTTTTTAAACTAGCAGTAGTCTGGTTGGTTAATTTTACCATTCTGAGGATATGAGATGGAATATCAGTTGTCTTCATTTGTTTAATTATTAATGATTTAGAGCATCTTTTCATAGTTATTGCTTATTTCTCTGAAAATTGTCTTTTCATATCCTTTGACCATTTATCAATTGGGAGAATGACTTTTTCTTATAAATTTGAATTAATTTCCTATACATCTTATAAATGAGGCTTTTATGAGAGAAACTTGCAATATTTTTCCCATTTACTTGCTTCACTTATAATTTTGCTGGATTGGCTTTGTTTATGGAAAAACTATATATAATCTAAACTGTTTATCTTCTGTATTTTGCTTCTTTCAGGCATCCAGGTGGTGCAGTGGATAGAGTGCTGGGCCTAGAGTCAGGAAGATTGGACTTCAAATCCAGCCTAGTTTACTAGCTTGCTTGACCCATTGATCACGAGTATCCCAGAGGAGTCTGTCTTGGGCTTTCTTCCTCTAGTTACTTAGTTATCTCATCAGCTCCTGTGGATTTAATTACTATCTCCATACTGATGATCTCTTATCTCTCCTGACCTCATTTCACATCTCCAATTGACTTGGTTATCTTGAACTTGATGTCATGTATACATTTGAAACTAAATATGTCCAAAACTGAATTCATCCTTTCCCCAAAACCATTTCCTCTTTCCAACTTCCTTATTATTGTTGAGAGTATTGTCATTCTCTGAGGCACTCATTCTCACCACCTAGATGTCATCCTCTCTTCACTTTTACCACATCCGATTGTCAAGTTCTATTGCTATCTTCATAACACCTCTTATACATCCCCCCTTCTCTTCTTTGACATAGTCACCACCCTGCTGTACTGTGGTCCTCATCATCTCATGCTAGGGCTCCCTGCCATAAATCTCTACCCTCTACCCTCCATCCTGCACTCAGCTATCAGAGATCTTCCTAAAGCACCAGTCTATGCCTTCTCCTTCCCCTCTACCCCACTCAGTAAACTAGTGGCTCCCCATCATCTTGAGGGTCTAATATAAAATCCTTGGTTGAATGAAACATTTCTGTAACCAACTGTGTGTGCAGTGTGTGTATTCTTCCTTCCTTTGGCCAATTTAGACAAGTGAGGTTCAAGTATCACCTGCTTTCTCTTGTCTCTTTCTCCTTGTTTGCATAGATTTCTACTAGTGCTTCCTAATTAGGTGAGATAATTTTCCCCATCAATTCTCCCCCTCCTCAACTTCCTCACAATATATATTTTTTTGTTTCCATTCTTTTTTTTTTAACTAAGCAATTGAGATTAAGTGACTTACCCAGAGTCAGTTGGAAATGTCTGAAGCTAGATTTGAACCTAGGACTTCCTGATTGCAGGCCTAGTACTCTATCCATATTGCTACCTAACTCTCCCTTCCAAACTTCAAGATAACTGAAAGATAACAGCACCATTTCTATACTCTTTGACCCCTGATGAAAATGGAATTCTGAGAAGACATATATTTATATAATCTCTTCATAGGAGAATGTAAAAAGTAAACAGATCTCTTCTTCATGCCTACTTTGTTAGGTTTCTCTTGACACCCATGTCTGTGTGAAAGTTGCCACTCAGCTCTAGTCTTAGAAGACCTCCATTTCCCCTCATAGAATAATGCTCACTTTCCTGGGTAATTTATTCTAGGTTGTAAACCCGTGTCTTCTACCTTCAGGAATAACATTCTAAGTGCTCCAATTTTTAAAAAAATGGTAGTAGCTACTAAACCTTGTGTGATCCTATAACTGAGGCTTTTCAGGACTTGAATTATCTTTTTCTGATTCTTTGACCTAGAAGCACTGAACTTTGACTATAATATACCTGAGACTTTCATTTGAGGTAACCATTGGATTCTTTCTATTTTAGTTTGTCCTTTACTTCTAAAAGATCTGAGAAATTTTGCTTTATGATTTCTTGAAATGTCCAGGTACATTTTTTGGTCATGCCTTTCAGGTATTCTAATGATCCTTAGATTATCTTTCCTCAAATTCTTTTCCTTGGCAGTTGATTTTGCTGTAATATACCTTATATTTTCTTTATTTTTTTTTTCAGTCACTGGTCTGTTTTAATATTTCTTGTCTCATGGAGACAATTTCTAATTTCTATTTGGTCCATCCTAATTTTCAGGGAGTTTTGAGAAATGCTTTGTACTTCTTGTTCCAAGCTGTTAATATGTTTTCCAATCTTTTCTACCATAACTCTCATTTATTTTCCAATGATTTCCTCCAGAGCTCTAATTTGGTTTTTAAATTAATTTTTAGCCATCTTTTTAAAAACTCTTGCTTCATTTCTTTTAAAAAAGTTATTAATTTTTTTTTATTTCTTACAGAGGTATAGTGTTCCATGTATTTCCTCTTCCTTTTTTCCCTGAGAGTCAGACCATATAACAGATAGTATTCTTTTAGTGGGGAAAAAAAACCAGCATAACTTTTCAATACATTGAAAAAGTCTGAAACGTGTGCAATGTATATATAACCTGTGGACTGCCCACCCGTGTGAAGGGGGGTAGGTTATGGATGTCTTCTCAGATCTCTTCATTTGAAGTCCATTTAATATTCATAATTTTGTTTCATTTACTTTTGATTTTTTTGGTGTGTCACTGTTCTTTTAATTTACGTTGTTGTAGTTAATGTTATTTTCTTGTTTGCTTACTTTATTCTGCATCAGTTCCTATGGATCTTTCCATACTTCCCTGTATTTATCAAGCATATTTCTTACAACACAGTGGTATTCCATTACATTCATGTGTCATAATTTGTTTAGCCATTCCCCAAATGATGGGCATCTACTTTGTAATACTTAACTGTCACAAAAAAATACTGCTATAAATATTTTGGAGTATGGAGATTTTTAGATAAGGTATCAATGACTTCCTTGGTGTATCAGTCCAGTAATGGAATCTCTGGTTCAAGAGGTATGGATATTTTAATTCCTTATTTGCACAATTCCAAATTGCTTTCCAAAATGGTTGTACTATGTCTTAGCTCCACCAATAATGTATTAGTGTACTAGCTAGTATGCCTATATTTCCACAGACTAACATAGACTGTTATCAATTTGAGTCATTTTTGCCCATTCACAGAGTATGAGGTGAAGCCTCACAGTTATTTTGATTTTACATATTATTATTAGTGACTTAGAACATTTTTTCATGTGGTCATGATTAATTTGCAGGTTTTTTCCCGAATGGTTTGTTCATACACTTTGACCATTTATCCATTGAGGAATGACTTAGACACTAAATCCTAAGAGAAATTTCATAAAAAGATTCTTTCCCATTTGACCATGTCCCTTCTTATCCTAGATACATGAATGTTGTCTTTGCTGAAGCTTTTTGTTATTGATTTTAATTTTTATCTATATCTTTTGTGACTATTTCTTGTTTAGTATTTTTAAATTTCTTAAGATGAGTTTCTATTTTAAAATATGTTTCACATAAAGCTGTGAAGGTATACAATGTTTCTCTTCAAATTTTTTAATAGTAGGATCTTTACTATTAAGGTCACATTCATTTAGAAAGTATGGTATAGAGCAGGGGTCGGCAACATATGGCTCTCGAACCACATCTGGCTCTTTTGAGGACCAGATATGGCTCTTTCTGCAGGAGCCATAAAGTCCATTTTTTTTCAGGCGCTGTTACAGGAGCTGCACTGTGAGCACTGTACGGCTCTCACGAAATTTACATTTTAAAAAATGTGGCGTTTATGGCTCTCACGGCCAAAAAGGTTGCCGACCCCTGGTATAGTGTATGGTGCAAAGTGTTGGCCTGAGCCTAATTTCTGTCAGATTGCTTTCCAGTTTTCCCAATAGTTCTTATCAAATGGAATTTTTTTCCACATTATCAAACATTGAGTTATATTGTTTCTGAATCTCCCTTGTCTAGCCCTTGCCAATGGTCTCTATTCTTTAAACAATAGTAGATGGTTTTAATAACAGTTGCTTTGTAATCTAGTTTGTGATCTGGAATTGCTATTCTCCCTTTATCTTTCCTTCTTTTCGTCATTTCTGTTGATATTCTAGATCTTTTGTTTTTCCAAACATATTTTGTTATTAATTTATCAAGAGTTGCAAAGTGTACCCATAGTAATTTGATTGATAGCATTAAATTAATAGGCATATTAAATATTATTGATTACAAATTAAATGCATTATTAATTATTAAATCATTAGAATATTGCACAATATAACACAATAATACTATTATACTTCTATTATAAATATTAATATTAGAAAGCAGTATATTATAGAATATTAATATAAATTATTAAATATAATTGAATATTATATTAAATATCAAATAAATAAATAAATGGATGAAAGTGTCCCCGTAGTACTTTGATTGAAAGCTTTAAAAGTGCAAATTAATTTTAGTAGTATTGTCATTTTCATTATATTGGCACATCCCAGCCTTAAGCGTCATGTATTCCTCCAGCTATACAAGTTGTTCTTTAATTTTTTTAAGGAGTATTTTGTTTGAATCTCTACAAGTTTTTTGGATATTTTAGGAGATTAATCTCCAGATATTTTATGTGGTTGTTTTATTTCACCTCTTCTAAGAGTTCTAGTAGAACTTATGCCTCCTTACTTTGTTAAACCTCATCCCCAGTGTTCACATCTCTCTCTTTCTCTCAGTCTTACTATGCTGACCTGAACTGGAAGTCGCTGTAATTTTTTTCTTATATCTTCCTGATTAGGACCCAGTCTAATACAGTTTTTAGTTCCTTGTGGAAGAGTTCGAGTTAAAATTCTTCCTGCTATTCTATCGTCTAGGCTCTCCCTCTTGCCAAATACTTCTAAAGGTCTTTCTTGATTTCCCCAGTTGTGTTTCTCTCAAAAAAAAATTTTTTTTTAAATAATAAATTATAGTTTTTTCCCAGATTACATGTTTATACAATTTTTTAATATTTGTTTTATGATATTTTACAAACCATGTTTCTACCTCCCTTCCACCCTTCCCCAAGAAAGCAGACAATATAATATGGGTTGTATATATTATATTAAATTCATATAATACATAGTTCCATGTTCACCATGTCAAGAAAGAAGACACATATGTTTTCACTAGAGAAAATTCATGGAGAAAATAAAGCTATCCACTGGCACAAAAGGAACAGATGGAATCCAAATATAAATTCCATAAATATCATTCTTTATTTCCTCCACGTCATTTTTTATATCATTAAAAATGTCCCTCCAAGAGAATGTGATCTCTTTGAAGACATAGTTTATCTTGCTTTATTATTTGTATCCCCTGGGCCTAGAACAGGCTTGGCTCCTAGTGGATAATTAGTAAATGCTTACAATTGACTGGAAGGGAATGTTCACCTTTTGAATTCACAGGTCCACTGAGGTTTTTTTTCTTAAACTCTTACTTTCTGTCTTAGAATCAAGTACTAATCAAGAACTAAGTATTAGTTCCAAGGCAGAAAAGTGGGAAGGGCTAGGCAATTAAGGTTAAGTGACTTGCCCAGGGTCACACAATCTTTTCACAACCTGTCTTTGATTTCCTTTTTTTTTTTTTTTTAACCTTTACCTTCCATTTTAGAACCTATAATGAATATCAATTCCAAAGCAGAAGAACAGTAAAGACTAGACAACTGGAGCTAAATGACTTGCCCAGAATCACACAGTTAAGTATCTGAGATCAGATTTGAACCCAGGACCTCCCATTTCCAAGTCTGGCTCTCTATTCACTGAGCCACCTAGGTGCCCATGTCCATTGAAGTATATTAACTGTACTGTTGTAGTATTATTTTGGGGGGGG
>NC_058130.1:728726318-728739020 GCF_016433145.1 Gracilinanus agilis | reverse complement strand
TAATATATATTTATGTGTATAATAGGTAAATTATATAAATATATATTTATTAATAAACAAATATATATTAATAAATATATATAATAGGTAAATTATAAATATAGGTAGGATTGTCATCTACAGTACACAGAGTGTCTACACTACACTACAGCAAATGTTTCCTCCTCGACATGCGGCCTCAGACTTCTCTGTATGCAGCTGCACGTCATCGAAAATGGCTACATTTGCCATCACTGTCTTAAACAGTCATCCCAAAGGAAAGCAACATGTGGATGCATGAGAATGGACCTTGGGCTTTTGCCTCAGTAATTGTTCTTTCATTTTAGGTGAAAGGGAATAACCTAGAAGCTCTACTCTTATGAGTTTGAAGAGGTCAGGAAAGGAAGTGGTGCAGGAGACCAGGAGTTGAGTCTATTCTAGGCTTTGTGGCCAGGCTACCATCAGCGCCCTAAGGATCAAGGAACAGTCTTTGGGACCTGGTCCAGCAGTAGCTGAGAGGATAACTCATTCCTCAGTGATAAAACACTTGGATCTAATTTCCTGGGGAATAAAGGGTTAAGGTGGTAGAAGGAAACATTTATGAAGCATTTACTTTGTGCCAGGCACTCTACAAATATTATCTCATTGGTGTGATTATTCCTATGTTGAAAGTCTACTAAGTGATCGCACTCCAGAGACCAAGGTAGTATGAAGGAGAGCATGTCCCTTGAGATATTTGGGGAAAATATTTGTGCTTCTGTTCTTAGCATATATTTGGAGTAAATATCCCTTTGAAAAAACCAATTTATGTTAATTGGTTAAATGGAACTGAGGTAGTAGTCACTGGTGTCTATTCATGAGAGTCGGAGAAAAGACACTCCCAACTCTTTAAGGTGTACTCAGGGAAGACTAGCATCTCCAATGAAAGGGCTTTCCAAGCCACTTTTAGTGTCCACCTGGCTCTCAACTCTCATCTTGGGCTCCAAGAAGGTATAGCCTTATAGAGGCCACATCCCAGGAAAACTCTCTCTGCAGATGGGCTAAACCAGGTTGAGGGTAGCCAACAGACTTCAAACCTGTTGATGGTCTAACTCATGGGTCGGCAACCTTTTTGGCCGTGAGAGCCATAAACGCCACATTTTTTAAAATGTAATTTCGTGAGAGCCGTACAGTGCTCACAGTGCAGCTCCTGTAACAGCGCCTGAAAAAAAATGGACTTTATGGCTCCTGCAGAAAGAGCCATATCTGGCCCTCAGAAGAGCCAGATATGGCTCGAGAGCCATACGTTGCCGATCCTTGCTCTAAGGGGATGTCTAACCCAGGCATGTGAAGACTTCTTCCAATGGAATGGCCAGATGAGAACAATTTGTTCCAGCAACCCAAAGGTGGTTGAAGCAGGCACTGTGAAGCACTTAGAGCTTGGCCAGACATGGAAGATGCCAAGGTCATTCCCTGCATCCTTGGGCTATCACCAGTCATACTGACTTTTGTTCCACCACTGGGCTTAGATGACTCTATAAGAGTGAGAGAGGCTGACAATTTTGCACAACTCTGTCTCATTTAAATCTAATTCATGAATAAGTCAAGATCTCACTGGTCATGATGTCACTGGTCTTTGAAAACCAAGGACAAACAACAGCAGCAACAACTCCTAGAATTCTAACGAGGAAATGTAGCCAGCCTTCCCCTGGCAGAATGAAGCCAAAAAGCATTCTCATTCCATGGGGATGAAATGAACCCCTTTGCATTTTGGGAGCTCCTGGACAAATCCTTCACCTGGAACTGTTTTTCGACACCACAGTTTTCGGGATCGTAGAGAAACTGGCAAATATTTTTTTTCTCTTTGCTTTAGGCTATAATAATTTTTTTTCCTGACCTATGTTACCTTTATTTGAGTTCCTTTTGAGATGATCTGAAAATTCTTTTAGAGAATTTTTTTGCAGACTTTTGCTTATGTTGATTGGTTGAGTGATTGATTCATTCATTCATTTGCTGATTCATTTAAGTGCCAATACTTGCTTTATTTCTAAATCCTGTACAAGTATTGAGATTGAGATTAATATAAGAAGTATGATTTTGTATCTCTTAAATTCTGGTACCTAGTTGAGAAATGTCCATATGTTTCTTTTCTTTTTTTTCTTTCTTTTTTTTTTTTTTTTTTTTTGCATTTAAACAGATCTAAACAGCTTGTCTTATTGTGAGATTCTTATTCATGCAAATCCATAGGGTAAGGTTTGCTTGCATGCCTAGAAAACTCCAAATAATCCACCCTTCATGCCCAGTTTCTCTTTTTGGGAGCCTCACTCTTCTTTAGGGCTTACTTGCTATCTCAGCCTATTTTCCTGTTATTGAGTGAATCTGGCATTCCAATAGGAGTGACCTTGCAGTACTAGGGATCCATTAGAGGAAATTTTAGGTGAACTTTGGAATAAGGATCCAGAAGAAATTTGTCTGATCTTTTAAGGAGATTCCTTTCAGTACAAGGATGCTTTTAGAGAAATTCTGGTGCGCCCTGTGTAGAAAGGGACACTTGGAAAATTTTGTCCAAACCCCAATTGAATGGTTGTAAACATGGAGAGAATGATGGAATGATTTTCAACTAAAACATTTGGTTTCTCACCTGAGGGGAAGACTTTTTTAAAAATTAAGTTTAATTAATTAATTAAGAATATTTTTCACATGGTTAGATGATTCGTGTTCTTTCTGTCCCCTCCTCCCACCCCCTCCCATAGCCAACGCGCAATTCCACTGATTTTTTTAAATTTAATTAATTGATTTAGAATACTTTTCCATGGTTACATAATTCATATTCTTTCCCTCCCCTCTTCCCACCCACCTCCCCTAGCCAACTAGCAGTTCCACTGGGTTTTACATGTCATTGATCAAGACCTATTTCCATATTATTAGTTAGAGTGATCATTTAGAGTCTACATCCCTAATCATATCCCCATTGAACCATGTGATCAAGCAAATGTTTTTCTTCTGTGTTTCTGCTCCCACAATTCTATCTCTGGATACAAATAGCGTTCTTTCTCATAAATCCCTCAGAATTGTTCTGGATCATTGCATTGCTACTAGTAGAGAAGTCCATTAATGTTCAGTTGTGCCACAGTGTATCTGTCTCTGTGTATAAGATTCTCCTGGTTCTGCTCCTTTCACTCTGCATCACTTCCTGGAGGTCGTTCCAGTTCACATGGAATTCCTCCAGTTCATTATACCTTTTAGCACAATATAGTATTCCATCACCAACAGATACCACAATTTGTTCAGCCATTCCCCAATCGAAGAGCATTGAGGGGAAGACTTTCAATTGACTGCAGGTCCCAAATCCCTGTGAGGAAACTCACATATTCTGGGATTTTGGGTAGGAGCAATTTGCCATGTCTTTGAAGTAAATAACTCCTCTGTAAAAATGAATTAGGGGCAGGTAGGCAGCACAGTGGATAGAATGCCAGGCCCGGAGTTGGGAAGATCTGGGTTCAAATCTGACCTCAGACACTTCCTAGCTGTGTGACTCAGGGCAAGTCACTTACCCCCAATTGCCTAGTTCTTGCTGCTCTTCTGTCTTAGAATTAATACCAAGTCAGAAAGTTTTTTTTAAAAAAGCTAATTGATGTTAATTAGTTAAATGGAACTAGGGTACTAACCATTTATGTCTAACAGGCTGGATGTTTTTTTTGAGAGGTAGTATAATCAGTGGTGGCTCAAGGCAAGAGTGTTAGAGAAAGAAACCCCCCAACCCTTCTAGACCCCTAAGTGGGTACTAGAGCAAGCCTTGCTCTAGGATAATGAGCTCAGAGAGATACAGAAGGTAATAGCAATGTTTAGTATTGGAAAGAAAATTCTGGGGGGACATGATAGCTGTTTTCAAGTATTTTAAGGACTGTCATGAGGAAAATAAATCAGGTGGTAGTGTACACTTGTCATACCTACTTGATGTAGAAGTTGAGAATGGTGGATTAGAAGAGCTCAAGGGCCTTCAGCTGCAGTGCACTTAGCCAGTCAGGTATTCTCACTAAATCTGGCTCCCATATTGTGAGTTCCCAAAAGGGTGGAGTCTTAAAAAAGGCAGGTAAAATCTTTCAAACCTATCAGCAGTGAGATTGGGCCTATGAGTGTCTACCAAATTACTAGCTTGGACAAGATAGACCCAATCTTCCTCCAGAAAGGAAGAAGGATCTGCTTGGCCCATCAGAGAGCAAGACCAGGTGGCAAGGTTCAAGGAGACACATGTGGGGTTTCATGTCAGGAGTTTTCCCTGTCTTAAGAGGTAGGTTCTCTCTCCTTGGAGATCTTCAAGCAGAAGCTGGGTAACTACTTGTCAAGGATCTTATTCTTTTGGTATGTAATATAATGGTGTCTGAGGAACCTTCCAGATTTCAAATTCTGCTATTCTATACCTGGTTACTGATTTGAAAGTAATTTCCAAATGGTTTCTCCATGTATAGCAAGACTATCAACTTGTTAGAACAGAGACTTAAATCAAATTATACTTTAAAAATTTGTGAGAGACAATATGACATCAAGGATACAGAGTTGGATTTGAAGTCGTTATTGGTCAGTCATTCAGTACTGTCTGACTCTTCATTGTCAAGTGGATAATTGTGCCTCAAAACTATCCATGGGATTTTCTTGGCAAAGATTCTGAAGCTAGTAATACATGAGTTCAAATCCTGCCTCTAACACATACTGTCTTGGACCCTGAGCTAATCACTTGCCCTATGCATCTCTCTCAGAAGTGATAGGCTTAAAAAACGTAGAGAAAATGACAGATTGAAATAAAGATTTCATTGTTTGTGCTTGAGCTAGAGGGCAACTTTGTGGAATAAGAAAGTTTACATGAAATTTAAATCCTTGTAATTGCGAAATAAAACCTGAAAGTGACTGGAAACAACCAAAAAAAAGAAATATTAGAGAAGATGCTAACCTACATTGATAGAGGGAATTTCTTCACCTGGAAGTTCCTTATGCCAGTAAACTCATAGATCCAATTCCTATCTTCTATCATCTCAGTAAAATACAGAAGAAAAGTGAAACTACAGGGTGCCCATTTAAGTCAACTCCAACCTATTTAAACAAACTATTGCTGGCCCCTAAAGGGAAACTGATAAAAGAACAGGCATCAACACAGTCTATCACAATTCTGAAGGAATTTAACAATATAGATCTAATTGCTGGCAGAGAACAAAAAAGAAAAATGAACAAAAAGAGAGGGAAGAACAAAAGATCCTCAGGCTGCAAACACTTGATCCTCTTGCTAACTTGAGAGGTATAGAAACCAAAGGCAATGCCTATTCAGAATATAAACTCATTTGTAAAATCTTACAGAGAAAGAAGAAGATTCATAGATAGTATTCTCTAATAAAAATAGAAGTGGTAAAGGCAAGAGATTCAAGAAGGCAAAATAATCCTGAGGGTATTTAAGGATAAAAATGGAAAAAGAACAAACAGATAAAAAAATGGGAAAATATTTTTATAACAGTGACATATTTGGACTCTAACATCAATGTCTCCACTGTCCTAAATTAGTAGATAGAAATAACCCTGTGGAAAACATACAGAGGAAAACCAGCCAGACAAGACAAAACATACGTAGAGAAAGCTATTTGAAGGCAACAATTTTAAGAATGTTGGGTCAGTGGGTATCAATCTTCAAGTTATCTGAAAGAAGGAAAGATGCTAAAACCTTGGGGAAATTCAATTCAATTTATTTAAGTACATAAGATGTGCCAGACAGTGTGGTAACAACTGGGGATACAATAAGAAAAAAATATAGTCTCTGCCCTCAAGGAACTTATAATTAAATTTGGAGAGATAATACATGAAAGGAAGCTGAGGGTGGCGGTGGAGGGGTTGGGGGTATGTAATGGAGAACATCAGGGAGTATCCAGTAGATTCTCATCCAGTTGAAACTAAACAGTGCTGCAAATGGAAAGTGGAGTGAGCTGGAAGGCCAATTTCTGTCATCTATAAAGGCAGGCTTAAGGGAGTTGATTGTCCCGCCCTCTAGAGTTTATCAGAGGGAAGTGGGAAGATGTGAGTAGCCAAGACTTTAGTTAGCAGAATGGTGATGAGATTAGATATGATCATTTGATCCTAGGAGGGGCATCTTGTTCTCTGGGTTTGAAACCAAGAGGAGTTGTAGTTAGAAAGTGGGAAAAATCTTGGATCCTATTATAAACCTCCAAAAAGACTTCTGAAAGAATATTGGTTGGTTATTGTCTTTCCTACTTCAAGAGGACCAAAATGACTTCATTGTTAATATCTTTTGACTCTCCGATAAATTGGATATAAGTGAGGCAGAGTTGCACACAGTCATTAGCTTCATATTCTCTTCTAAAGTCAGTGAAGTCTGGGGCAGCTGGGTAGCTCAGTGGATTGAGAGTCAGGCATAGAGACAGGAGGTCCTAGGTTCAAATCTGGCCTCAGACACTTCCCAGCTGTGTGACCCTGGGCAAGTCACTTGACCCCCATTTGCCCACCCTTACCACTCTTTCACCTAGGAGCCAGTACACAGAAGTTAAGGGTTTAAAAATGTAAAAAATAAAATAAAATAAAATAAAGTCAGTGAAGTCCAGTGCTGGCTTGGCATGTCGTTGATGACCTTGCCCTCCTCCATGTCTAACCATGGGCTCTACAGTTTCTGCCACCTTCATTCGTGGTCAGTGGAATAAATGATTCTCATCAACTCCTTCTACCAGGGGAAACCTTTACATGCTTGGTATAAATATCTCCCTATAGAAACACAACTACTTGATCACATGGGATGATAGGGATATGATTGGGG
Source organism: Gracilinanus agilis (assembly GCF_016433145.1). Lineage (NCBI taxonomy): Eukaryota > Metazoa > Chordata > Mammalia > Didelphimorphia > Didelphidae > Gracilinanus > Gracilinanus agilis. Next base: position 728,732,254 of record NC_058130.1, on the reverse strand, counting down.
ATATTGACTCTAAATGATCACCCTAGTGCAAATATCAATAATATGGAAATAGGTCTTGTTCAATGACAAATGTAAAACCCAGTGGAATTGTGCATTGACTATGGGAGGGGAATAGAGGGGAAAAAACATGAATCTTGTAATCATAGGAAAATATTCTTTTTCCCCCCTTTCTAGGTTTTTGATTTGTATGCCCAGTTTATTGATCTTTGCCCTCCCTAATTTGTTAATATATGCACTCAAGGATTTCCCCCTGAGTACTGCTTTAGCTGCATCCCACAGATTTTGGTAGGATGTCTCATCATTTGTCATTCTCTTCAATGAAATTATTAGTTGTTTCTATGATTTTTTCTTTAAGTAACTGATTTTGGAGAATCATATTATTTAATTTCCAATTAGTTTTTGGTTTGCCTGTCCATGTGCCTTTACTGATTATTATTTTTATTGCATTATGATCAGAGAAGGTTACATTTATTATTTCTGCTCTTTTGCATTTGTTTGCGATGTTTCTGTACCCTAGTACATGGTCAGTCTTTGTGAATGTACCATGTGTAGCTGTCCCTATTTATTTTTCTCCATATATCTATTAACTCTAATTTTTTTAGGATTTCATTCACCTCTCTTATTTCTTTCTTATTTCTTTTTTGGTTTGATTTATCTAGATCTGAAAGAGGAATATTTAGACCTCCCACTAGTATAATTTTACTATCTATTTTCTCTTTGAGCTCTGCCAGTTTCTCCTTTAGAAATTTGGATGCTATACCATTTGGTGCAAACATGTTGAGTACTATTATTTCTTCATTGTCTATACTGCCTTTTATCAGGATGTAATTATCTTCCCTATCTCTTTTAATCAGATCAATTTTTACTTTGGCTTTGTCAGAAATCATGATTGCCACTTGTGCCTTCTTTTTCTCAGTTGAAGCCCAATATTTGCTCCAGCCATTGACCTTAATCCTATGTTTGTCCACTTGTCTCATGTGTGTTTCTCGTAGACAACATATGGTAGGATTTTGTTTTCTAATCCACTCTGCCATTTGCTTCTGTTTTATGGGTGAGTTCATCCCATTCACATTCAGAGTTATAATTATCAGCTGTGTATTCCCCAACATTTTGGTATCTTCTCCTAGTTCTACTCCTTCTTCTTATGCTATTTCCTTTTAAACCAGTGGTTTGTTTTAAATCAGTCCCTCTTGTCCCCTCCCTTGGTTTACTTCCCTTTCTACCCCCTCTCTTTTTATTCCCCTCCTAATATTTTTAAGGCCTAATGAATTCCCCCACTCTGTTCCCTTCCCTTTACGAACTCCTCACCCCACTGCCCCCCTTGCTTTATCCCTTCTGACTTTATCTGTAGGGTTAGATAGAATTTGATATCCCAATGGATCTAGCTACTCTTCCCTCTCAGGATTAATTCCACTGAGAGTAAGGTTTAAGTATTTCCTATTAATCCTTTCTTCCTCTCTTTCTTATAATAGTATTCATCCCCTCCCCTTCCCATGCCCTCTTTGTGTGGTATAGATTACCCTATTTTTCTTATTCCTTCAAGTTTTTCTTGGCGCCGTCTTCTATTTCCCCTGCCACTTCCCACCCCCATATCATCTTAGACCATTTAGTACTCCAACTTCTCCCTATGATTAATTCTTCTATTTACTATAATAGTGAATACAATTTTTTTAGAATTACACATAACATTTCTTCATATAGGAATACAAATAATTTGATCTTATTAAAGTCCTTGAAGAAGGAAATTTAAAGATAAGAGTTTTCTTTCTTTCCCCTCTCTTTCTTATTTACCTTTTCATGTTTCTCTTGTTTTTTGTGGTCAGATATCAAACTTTCCACTTAGTCCTGGTCTTTTCTGTGCAAAGTTGGAAATTTTCTATTTTGTTGAATGCCCATACTTTCTCCTGAAAGTATATAGTCAGTTTTGATAGCTAGGTGATCCTTGATTGTAGACTCAGTTCTCTTGGGTCTTTCTGAATATCATATTCCAAGCCTTGTGGTCTTGTAGTGTGGAGGCTGCCAGATCCTGTGTAGTCCTGATTGGTATTCCTTAATATCTGAATTGTCTCTTTCTGGCTTCTTGTAATATTTTCTCCTCAGCTTGGAAGCTTTTGAATTTGGCTATTATATTCCTGGGGGTTGTCTTCTGAGGATTTAGTGTAGAGGGTGTTCTTTCAATGTCTATTTTGCCCTTTGGTTCAAGGACATGGGGCAGTTTTCTTGGATAATTTCTTATAGTATGAAATCTAGATTTCTATTTGTCTCTGATTTTTCCTGGAAGACCAATAATTCTCAAGTTGTCTCTTCTAGACCTGTTTTCTTGATCTGTCATTATCTCATTGAGATATTTCATGTTTCCTTCTATTTTGTCAGTCTTTTGACTTTGCTTTATTAATTCTTGCTGTCTTGTGAAATCATTGGCTTCTACTTGCCCAATTCTAGCCTTTAAAGCAGTGGTTCCCAAACTTTTTTGGCCTACCGCCCCCTTTCCAAAAAAAATATTACTTAGTACCCCTGGAAATTAATTTTTTAAAATTATAATAGCAATTAATAGGAAAGATAAATGCACCTGTGGCCATCATCGCTCCCCCTGGATCACTGCAGCACCCATCGGGGGCAGTGGCGCCCACTTTGGGAATCACTGCTTTAAAGACTGGTTTTCGGCTTTAATCTTTTGGTTTTCCTTTTCAATTTGGTCTATCTGGCTCTTCATGGCTTCCAACTGGTCATTTCTGGTCTTCAATTTGCTTATCATTTCATTTTATTTCTGAACCTCAATTTCCAATTGTGAAATTCTGCCTTTTAAACTGTTATTTTCTTTTTGAACTATTTCCCACTTTTCTTGCCAGATCTCTTCCATCTATCTCATGGTCTCAGATTTGAACACTTCAAGAGCTTGTGACCAATTTTCATTTTGGGGGGAAGGTTTGGATGTCTTTAATTGTTTGTCCTCCTCTGCTTTCTGGATTTTTTCTGTGCATAAATTATCAAGTGTTAAGAGTTTTTTTCTTGGTCTTTTTGGTGGTTATTTCTTGGGCCTTGCTTGTCATCATTATGCTGGTTTTTCTTTCTCAGACAGAAGTCTGAGTGAGGCAGGCATATTCTCTATGTATAGAGCTAAGGAGCAGTTTTTGCCTGAGGCTACTTTGCAAGTCTCCTGGCTTCCACTGTCTGCTAGGCCTCTGCTGTCCTTGGCTCCTCTCAGCTTCACTCCTACGCCCAAGGTCTGCCCTCCCCAGCCTCCTGGGGTCTCTAGTCTAGCTGTTCTCAGGGTCAAGCCCCTGGTGGTTCTAGTCAGCTGCCCAGAGCCCGGAAATTGGTCCATGCTTGCTCCTCCACCTGAGGTTTTTCCCTGAGTCTCAGCATGCTGAGCTGCTTCCACTGTCCACTGCCTCTCTCAGCTCCACTCCTGTGCCCAAGGTCTGTGCTCTCTAGCCTCCTGGGGTTGCAAGTCTTGCTGCTCTCAGGGGCAAGCTCCTGGTGGTCCCAGTTAGCTGCCAAGAAGCTGGATTTGCCCTCTCCTCTGCCCCCCATCCATTTGCTTTAACTGATACTGTGGGTGGGATGGGGGAGGGTTGATCTATGGGGAAATATTCTAAACTAATTAATTAAATAAAATTTTTTATTTAAAAAACAAAAAAGAAAACTACAAGTCAAATAATAATAAAAAATAAATGAATGATTGAATGAATAAATAAATAAATATCTCCCTAATTCACCAAACAATTTGAGGCCTGTCAGTTATTCTTAATCTGGTTTAGCTTGTCTGTTGAGGTGTTTTTAAGTCATTACCTCATTACTACATTTACCAAAATGTAGCCACCATGCATGTTACAGCTTCCTGGAGCTGAGTGAAAGGTAGACACCAAAGATATATGACCAACTCTGAAAAGGTGCTGACCAAAGGTGTGAGTCCTTTCTGAATACCCCATGAATAGAGTGCCAGGCCTGGAGTCAGGAAGACCTGAATTTAAATTCAAAGCTGTGTGACCCTGGGTAAGTCACTTAACTTTGCCTCAGTTTTCTCATGTGTAAAATGAGCTAGAGAAGGTTATGGCAAACCAGTCCAGTGTCTTTGGCAAAAGAACCCTAAATGGGTTCCTGAAGAGTCAGCAGGGCTATAAACAAAACAAAAAGGACTAAAACCAAACCAAAACAAAAAAGCTTCTCTCTCTTGGCCTTATCTCAGTATTTCAAGTAGTACTGTATTTAAGATATGCGGTTCTCTAAGCAGATGGTTTCCAGATCTCTCTATCCTCACCTGAGCTCAGGTCTGAATGACCCTCTGCATTTTGGATGTCTCAAACTTATCCTATAGATATCTCAGATTCAACATGACCAAAATAGAATCCGTTCTCTCCCCCCGTCCCCCCCAAACCCTTCCTTCTTCCCAACTTTCCCATTAGTATTTAGGACACCATCAACCTCCCAGGCACTTGGGCTGAAAACCTCCGTGTTATCCTCCACTCCCTGTGCCAAATTTGATCAATCCTACTTCCACCACATCACTCCTATGCATCCTATTCTCTATTCATCAGCCACCCCCCTCCATTGGACTGTCACTGCCTCTTGGCTGGACTATTGAAATCAGTTTCTAATTAGTTTCTTTGCCTCAAGTCTCTCCCTCCTCCACTCCATCCCATCGTTGTTTTTTCTGTCCTTGTTTTTGAAGAGGACCCATGGCACCTATATTCTGAAGCATCTGTCTTTAGATCCTCGATGAATAAATGCTAGAGCTAGAGGCTCCGTATCCCTTCCAGGTCCAGGACACGTCCTGTGGGACTCTTGCCCATGCCTTCTCCATCCTCCACTGAGGAGCACACAACATGCTGGGGACCTCCGTATACCTCTCATTCATGCTGTTGGAGGATGGGGGCTTTTCATTATCCCTGACTTCCCGTGACTGACCCACTTTCTTTGTACAAGCACAAGTCTCTTTGACGATTCTTTTTTGTGCTTCTTCTAAACCAGAATGAACATAAGCTTGGACAGACTTCGAGAAATAATGGAGGACAGAAGGGTTTGGCAGGTGATGGCCCATAGGGTCAGGAAGAGTCAGGCATGTTCATGAATGAACAACAAAATTCTAAACCAAGAGTTCTTATCCTTTTTTGGGTCCTGGGACCCTTTGGCAGGCAAGCTAGTGAAATCTTCAGACCCTGTCTCAGAATAAGGTTTGTAAATAATTGAAGGAAATGCTCCATTCCAATAAGAGCTTAGTGAAAACAAATAGAATTTTTTCCCCCATCCAAGTCCTCCCCACCTTCCCCCCCAAATCTCCAGAAATCTGTCCATGGATCCAGGTTAAGATTTCCTTTCCTGGGAGGCAATTAGATGTCTCTGTGGATTGAGAGCCAGGCCTAGAGTGGAAAGTCCTGGGTTCAAATATGGCCTCAGATATGACCCTGGGCAAGTCACTCAACCCCTTTTGCCTAACCCTTATTGCTCTTTTGCCTTAGAACTAGTACAAAATACTGATTTTAAGACAGGGTTAAAAAAAATCCTGTCCTAAGCAATTCATCAATATGTTGCATAAAGTCAAATTCTCGCTCAACCGCACTCCTCCATTGCCCCTCTGGGCAACCCCTGAAACTAAATTCTTCCTGAGCTGGGGCAGTCCATGCCATTGAGTATCCAGGTAAGTACATTTGCAATTAAACAGCTATGTGCAACTCTGCTTCACTTAAATCCAATTCATGCACAAGTCAAGACATTATTCTGTGATACCTTAGATCTCCTTCAAAAGAACAAAACAGTCTTGACAAACAACAAGACTATCTTAAATCCTATTGCCTCAAGGCAGGAGGCAGACTTCCTGTTTTCTTCAGGCTCCTTCTCTCACTTGGCTTTTCTTTTTCCAGGAGTCATTACCATCACAATTTTTATTAATAATAATGTCATCAAAAACTCATACTCATGTCATACCTTTTTTTTTT
>NC_058130.1:728711419-728725979 GCF_016433145.1 Gracilinanus agilis | reverse complement strand
TTTCTTTCTTTCTTTCTTCTTCTTCTTCTTCTTCTTCTTCTTCTTCTTCTTCTTCTTCTTCTTCTCTCTCTTTTTTAAAAACTTTTATCTTCTGTCTTAGAAGGGTCACACAGTTAGGAAGTGTCTGAAGCTATATCTGAACCCAGGACACCCCACATTTCCCCTATCCCATCTCTAGCCCTGAGCTACCTAGCTGGACCTTTTGTCCTTTTATTAGAATATTTTTATTCTAAGACTACTCCTAAACCTAAAACAAATTCTATATTTGTAGGATCATAGAATTAGATCTTGAAGCGACCTTGGAAGCCAGTGTCTTTTACATTCTACAGATGAGGAAACTGAGTCCAGAAGAGGTTAAGTGATTTGCTTATTGGGGTCCACAGCTAGTAAATATCACAGGCTGGACTGGAACTCAGTTCTTCCTGACTCTAAGCTCTGTACCCTATCCAGTATATACACTGCTTTTCTAAGGACTCTACTAGAGTTAACATTCTATATTCTCTGTTCTAAGTTCTTACCCGGCTCTGACATCCTGTGTTCTAAGAACTCTCTCAGCTCTGACAGTCTGGGTTCTAAGGGTCCTTCCAGCTCTGTTAGTTTAAGTCCTAATGTTTGCTCCAATTCTCTCCATGGGTTTTGTGTCCTGCTTGAATCCTTTTTATTTTCTCCCTGCATAGCTCTGCTATTAACTTCTAGGCCTGTGCTGCCATCTGTCAGCACATAGAAGGGCATTGCAGTAAGCAGCTGAGGTTTGAAAATGTCAGGACCGACTGGTTATAGGAACATCTAGACTGTGCTTGCTACCAGGGAGGCCAAGGCTGGTGGATGGCTGGAGTTTGGAAGGTCTGAGTGGGGCTAACACCATTCAGGTGTCCACATTCAAACCTGCACCACCAGTTGGGAGAAGGAGTTAGGGGACTGGAAGTGGGTTTAGGGGCAGGAGAAATAGGGGGAGGCAGGAATCAAGAGACAGCTACACTGCTTAATAAGGATATACACATTTATTTTTATTTTTTTTTTAAACCCTTAACTTCTGTGCATTGGCTCATAGGTGGAAGAGTGGTAAGGGTGGGCAATGGAGGTCAAGTGACTTGCCCAGGATCACACAGCCGGGAAGTGTCTGAGGCCGGATTTGAATCTAGGACCTCCAGTTTCTAGGCCTGACTCTCAATCCATTGAGCTGCCCTACACTGCTTAATAAGGAAGATGTAATGGCCCATATCAGAAATGGACATCTGCTGTGGAGGTCGAGTCTATGAGCAATCACTCTATTTCTAGCGTGGGTAAGATAATAATAATTATAATAATAGCTACTATTTATATAGTACAACCATAATTACATACCAAGCACTGTACTGAATAATTTACAATTATAATCTCATTTGATCCTCACAACAATTCTGGGAGTTAGGTGCTATTATTATTCCTATTTTACCAGTTATGGGAACTGAGGCAAACAGAGGTTAAATGACTTGTCCAGGGTCACACAGTTAGTAAGTGTCTGAGTTCACATTTGGACTCTGGTATTTCTGACTCTTAGCCCAACACACTATGGTGCCACCTAGCTGTCTCTAAATTACTAGCCTCCTTGGCTTTCTTTAAGACTCAACGAAAATCTCCCCTTGCCTTTTTTTAAAACTGGAAGTCTTCCTTAATCCCTCTTAATTCTAGTGCCTTCCCTCTGTTAAGCTTTTCCTATTTTTCTTGTCTATATCTTGTTCATACATTTTTATTGACTTCCCCATTGGATTATGAGCTCCTTGAGAGAGTTGACCACCCACTCAAATAAGACACAAGAATAACCCAAAGTACCCATCAGATGCTTTAAAGTTTTACTCTGTTGAAGGAAAGAACAAGTCATAGCACAATGGTAAAAGACTCTTATCCAAGTCTAAGTCCAAATATCAAGATACAGTCTTGATAACATATAGTTGTGATAAAACAAAGAAGGCATAATTGTAAAGTCTGCTTAGTGATAAGACAGAGTTTGTCCAGCATCAAAGAGTCTATTATTATTATTTTTTTTAAACCCTTACCTTCTGTCTTGGAGTCACTACTGTGTATTGGCTCCAAGGCAGAAGAGTGGTAAGGGTAGGCAATGGGGGTCAAGTGACTTGTCCAGGGTCACACGGCTGGGCAAAGGGTCTATTATTAAGGTCTGTCCAATAAAAAAAAAAAAAAAAAAAAAAGGGCAACTGGGTATCTCAGTGGATTGAGAGCCAGGCCTAGAGATGGGAGGTCCTAAGTTCAAAGCCGGCCTCAGACAATACATAGAAGTTAAGGGTTTAAAAAAAAATTTAAAAAAATTAAAAAAATTGATTGAAAGTCTATTCATGATAGCGCCATATTGGTTCCTGCAGGTGTTTTTCGTTACTCAGAGCTGACATGCTTGATCTGAGTTGACCCATGGTCCTATCCATGATTTTGACAGTAACAGGTTGATTGCAACAGAATTCACCCTGACTGTATGCAAAGGACTTTTATTTGATCAAGCTCACAGACCATCTTGATTGGGTAAGATATGCTCAGTAGCTAGAATGGTCCTGGTGTGAAGTGTGAATCAAACTTTCTTTGACTGTCAATCAGCAACTTTTAATTTAATCAACTCAAAACTGAAAACACCCCTACTTAATACTTTGTTAGCCATCAAGTAAGATGTCATTTGCTTAAAGAGTTCACACCCTCAGAAACTCAATCAGTCAGGAACTTGTGAATCCTTTTGATAAGAGTTGACACCTTCGGAGGATGAGAGGTGTGAACCCCACAATTGACCCCTGTGAAGAGGGGAAAGGACAAGAAGTTACTATAAAAGCCCTGAACTTCTTTGACTGGAGGGAGTCTTCTGCAAGCAGTCTTCTGGAGATAGTTGTCTTCTGTAGTCGTCTTGACTGGTGACCTGCTTCCAGGAGGTAACTTGGGACTTGGATTGTCTCTTGGGTGAGTGAGTAGTTGGCCTTCCTTTCCTGGTGTCTGGAGAGAGATTAGTTTCGGAGAGGCCACATGGGTGGAACTCCAGGAACTTCAAGTCCTCCATTTGAGGGTTAACAAACCCTGCTGGGCTGAGTTGAGCACCGGAGCAATATTTAGTGTGATAAGCTAGACAACTGTATTTCCTTCATGAGTTTTCTATTGTATGTGTGATATGTGTCTTCTATCATGACATGGAGGAGGAAGGAAGAAGAAAAAGAAAGAAAGGACAGTGACATTGAGTGGAAAGACTGGTGATCCTGGTGTCAGAGAACTCCATATAAATCTTGAAGTTTGGTAACCTGTAAAATGAGGAGGTTGAACTACACAGCCAGTCCAGCCTCTTAAGTCCCATCATAGGTCTAGAGATATGATCCAGATAACCTCCAGGGCTCAAGTAATCTTTCCATCAGTATTACCATGATTTCTGATCAGAGGCCTTGGGTTTGTTTTTTGACTCAGCTACTTTCTTCATGGCCTTGGACAAGACAAACTAAATTTCTCTAGCCTCTGTGTAAAACAAGCCTTATCTATAAAATAAAAGTTTGGATCTGGACATGTTTAAGATTCAGTCCTTTTCTAGATCCTATAATCCTATGGGGCACCTAAGGGATTTACCAAAAGTTAGTGGATAAGGTAAGGATCTAGGTTACCCGGCTCTCTGTTGCCTCATCCATAAAGAGAGACTTTGGCTATTAATGTCCCTCAGAGCTCTGACATCCTTTGTTCTGGAGGTTTTCCCAAGTCTGATGTTCTATGTTCTAAAGACCCTTCCAGTTCTGACATGCTGTGTTCTGAGAGCCCTTCCAGCTCTGATATTATTATGTGTTCTAAGAACCCTCCAATGTCTGACAATCTCTGTTCTAAAGTCCTTCTAGTTCTCACATTCTATGTTCTAAGGTTCTTCCCAGTTCCAAGCTCTGATATTTTGTATTCTAAGGGCTCTTCTTAAAAGGATGGTTCTCTCTTGGCTCCCAGCTCGTGGCTGATGAACTTCTTTCGGTTGTCCCAAATCTGGGTTCGTCTGACACCAAACAGCATCCAGGCCAAGCCTCTCTCTTCGTCGCAGTCATGCTGCCCAAGTTTGACCCTAATGAAATTTAAGTTGTGTTTTTAAGGTACACTGGTGGTGAAGTTGGTGCCTCCTCTGCTCTGGTCCCCAAAATTGGTCCCTTGGATCTGTCTCCAAAAAAATGTTGGTGCTGATGTTGTGTTGCCAAGGCACCTGGTGACTGGAAAGGGCTAAGGATCACAGTGAAATTTACCTTTCAGAACAGACAGGCCCAGATTGAGGTTGTGCCTTCTGCCTTGGCCCCGATCATCAAAGCCCTAAAAGAACCACCTTGGGACAAAAAGAGGCAGAAAAATATTAAACACAATCGAAACATCAGTCTTGATGAAATCATCAACCTTGCATGACAGATCCCTGGCAAGAGACCTCTCTGGAACTATTAAAAAGATACTTGGAACAGACCAATCTTTGGACTGCAATATTGATGGCAGACATCCTCATGATGTCATGGATGATGTCAATAGTGGGGCTGTGGAATGCTTAGGTAGTTAGAAGCCATAAAGGGAAAGTGTTGTGATAAATTAACATTTGACAACAATAATAAAAAAGATGGTTCTGTAATTTTAAGAAATGTACATTATTTTTCAAAATTCTCACTGAGTATTTCCTGTCTTGGTGCTTTTTAAGTCCTCAACCCAAAGACAGTTAAAAAGAGGGGAAAATAGGGGGTAGCTGGGTAGCACAGTGGATTGAGAGCCAAACCTTGAGACAGCAGATCCTGGGTTCAAATATGAACTCAGACATTTCCTAGCTGTGTGACCCTGGGCAAGTCACTTAACTCCCATTACCTAGCCCTTACCACTCTTCTGCCTTAGAACCTATACACATTCTAAGATAGAAGATAAGGGTTTCAAAAAAATAAAATCAAATTAAAAAGATATCTCAAAGAAACTAGCATAATTTATAATTTCCTTTATAAATAAACACATCATTTATTATAGTATATTATGTTATGTTATATTACATTATAATTTATAAACACACTAGGAATCAGATTATCTAATCACTCTGAACCAAACCAAACCACTATTCTTTCCTAGTAGATCCCTGCAATACAAGTGCATTTAAAAGATCAGTTGAAGAATCTCTCAAGCAGGTCCCTATAAATGCTAATGCCACATAGCCAAATATATCTAGATGAAGACTTCCCGCTATAACGAGGAACCTCCTCTGGGCTACTTCTCCAATTCAGCGCTCTCGGGTTTGCTATTTGAGTCCCCAGAGGGACAATTACTCCCAAGTTGAAGGTGTTCTTTAGGTCTAACATGCTTAAAGCTCACCAGCCTCTAATGGTATGCCTGCGTTTAAACGTTTAATAAACAAAAGACCTGCCATGTCTAGGCTTTATCCACTGAGCCATCTAGTTGTCCTGTCATTTTTTTTTTTACTTAAGTAAAAACAGAATCTACAAAACATTCTCCTCCATCAATCTGGATCACAGACTCCTCTAGCTATGCGCAGCAGCGCTGGGAATTCTGGTTACAAACTTAGGGTACCCTGGAAATGAGGTACACAGGTAGGGAACGCATTTGACAAAGGAAGCTCAGACCTTTGACTCTGAGGAGCCCCAGTTTCCTTTCCTTTCTTGTGGAGTGCTAATGCTATTCCCTCCCACTCCCAATTATAGCGGCTCTGTTGGGTGAGTCCCTTTCCTTGGTTCCCAAAGTCTGTTCTCTCCATCTTGACTCTCGACTACTGGGGAGAATTTTTTTTTTTTTAAATTCATGGCTGGCTCTTTTCTCTACTGCCAGAGGTAACACTCTTCGAAGCTACTTCATGCCCCTACATCTGTGTCTTTGCTCCTGTTTCTTCTAAAGGGAGAGTAGCTCCATTAAGGTGCCATGGCCAAAAAAGAAGAAAAAAGAAATTCTTATTCCCCACACTTTTGCCTTCTTGGTAGAGGCCCAAGATTCACCTTTCACAAAGATGTTTCCTGCCTGGATTCTGCCAAGAGTTAGCAATCTTAGCTTTTTTTATTTTTATTTTTATTTTGAATATTTTCCCATATTTACATGTTTCGTGTTCTTTCCCTCTCCCCCAAACCCTCTAACCCCCCTTAGCCAACACACAATTCCACTGGGTTTTACATGTATCATTGATTAAGCCCTAATTCCATATTATTGATAGTTGGGCTAGAATTATTGTTTAGTGTCTTCATCCCCAATAACATCCCCATCAGTCTTAGCTTTTTTAACACTGAGAGAGGTCTCAGAGGATAGAATTGGGAAGGGGGTGACTAACATCCTATAATAGCTGGCTGTTTAGGGCAACTGGATGTCATAGTGGATAGAGTGCTAGGCTTGGAATCAGGAAGATGAGTTCAAATCCAATCTTAGACACTTAATTAGCTGAGTGATCCTGGCAAGTCACTTAACCTCGTCTGCCTGTTTCCTCATTTGTAAAATGAGAAGGACATGGCAAACTATTCCAGGATCTTTGCCAAGAAAACTCCAAATGGAGTCACAAAGAATCAAACAACAATAACTGTCCCTATATAAGAATCTTTACTGGCTGCATTATTTTGACTTAGTTTTAAAATGTAATATTAAGGGCAGCTGGGTGGCTCAGTGAATAAAGAGCTAGGTCTAGAGACAGAGACCATCCCAGGTTCAAATCTGGCCTCCAACTCTTCCTAGCTGGGTGAACCTGGGCAAGTTACTTAATCCCCATTATCCAGCCTTTAACTCTTCTGCCCTGGAACCAATACATAGTATTGATTTTACAACAGAAGGTAAGGGTGTAAAAAAAATGGATAAAGTTGGAGATGGAGCGAGGGAAGAGAATTAGCTCTGGATTTCAAGGACCTGGGTTTGATACTATCTATGTGACTTTAAACAAGTCACTTTAACCTCTCTGGCCTCAATTTTCTCTCAGAAAATGAAGGAGTTATATTAGATGCCCCTTTAGGTCTTTTCCAGTTTTAACTGGAGCCTGGCACCTCGTAGTGCTTAACAAATGAATATTGATCGATTGATGGATCCTATAATCCTGGGCCATGGACTTATCTTTGCACTTAGCACCTCAAATCTCTGTTCTCTGACCTTTTTTTGAGATGACATCAACTAGTTTTGGAGGAGAAAAATATACTGGCCAGGAATCAACTTCCTCTCCTCATAGAAAAAAATAAAATTAGAACAAATGTATTTTAAACTTATATTACTGCAATTTTTTTTTAGTTTGGCAAAATAGAATCAATTAATTAATTGAGAATATTTTCCTGTGGTTACATGATTCATGTTCTTTCCCTCCTCTCCCTCCATCCCCCCTCCTGTAGCCAGTGAGAAATCCCACTGGGTTTTACATGTGTCATTGATCAAGACCTATTTCCATATTATTGATATTTGCATTAGGGTGATCATTTACATCCCCAGTCATATCCCCATCAACCCATCCTCATAGAAAATTAAATACAAAACATACACAAAGTTATTGATGAGGGGGGACAGCTAGGTAGCTCAGTGAATTGAGAGCCAAGCCTAGAGATGGGAGGTCCTGGGTTCAAATCTGGCCTCAGATACTTCCCAGCTGTGTGACCCTGGGCAAGTCACTTGACCCCCATTGCCTAGCCCTTACCACTCTTCTGCCTTGGAGCCAATACATAGTATTGACTCCAAGACAGAAGGTAAGGGTTTTATTTAAAAAAAAAAAAAAGTTATTGATGAGGTAAGACTTTCATCTGGGTGATAAGGAAAGGCTTCTTGTGGGAGGTCCACCTGAGTTGATATTTGAAGGATTCTTGATATTCTGTGCAGTGATAATAAGGAAGAAATGAATTCTAGACACGGAAGACAGCTAGTATAAAGGTTCTGAGACAAGAGATAGAATGTTATGTACAGAGAACCACAAGTAGCTCAATTTGGCTAGAAAGGATACATAAAGGGAAGTGATAAGTCAGAAAAGGTAGTTGGGAACTAGATTGTGAAGGACTACAAAGGCTAACAAGAGGTGGGGCAGCTAGGTAGCACAATGTATTTAGCACCAGCTCTGGAGTTGGGTGGTTCCTGGGTTCAAATCTGACCTTAGCTACTTCCTAGCTGTGTGACCCTGGTCAAGTCACTTAATCCCAATTGCTTAGCCCTCACCACTCTTCTATCTTAGAATCGACAACAATTCTAAGACAGAAGATAAGGGTTTAAAAAAAAAAAAGCTAACAAGAAGAATTTGTATTTTGTTTTTCTCTTAGAGGCAAAAGGGAACTGTTGGAATATCTGGAACAGGAGAAGGATTTAGTCAGACCTGTGCTTTAAAAATTCAATTTAGCAGCTGTGTGGAGGATGGACTGGAGAGAGGAGGCAGCAGAAGGAAGTGATTGCAAAATTCAATGCATGAGCTGATGAGGGCCTGATTGAGGGATGGGGTGGAGTGAATGGAAAAAAGAGAACAGATGTGAGATATATTGTGAAGGTAGAATCGACAAGACTGAGCAACTGATTAGAGAGGAGGGCTGGAGGGCGACTCCAAAGCTGCCAACTGGGTGACTAGAAGGATGCTGATGTCCTCAGTAACAAGAGGGAAGTGAGAAAGTGGGGAGGGTCTGAGGAGAGCCAAGAGGAGCCCCGTCTTAGGAGCACTGAGTTTGAGATGCCTACAGAACATCCAATCAGAGATATCCTCTTGGCAGCTGGGGATGCAATCCTGGTGCTCAGAAGAGAGATGGGAGTCATGGAGGTGACGGTTGACCCCAAGCGAGCTGAGAAGCCACCTGAGAGAGGATGTAGAGAAAAGGGGGCTCGGATGGGAGCTTTGAGATAGAAGCAAAGGGAAGAGAGTTAGAACTGATGTTCAGAGAATTTAAGGTACAATATTTGGGGAGAAGCAAGAGCTTTTGGTTACCATTTTTTCTTTTTCTTTTTTTTTAACCCTTACCTTCTTAGTATCAGTTCTAAGAAAGAAGAGTGGTAAGGGCTGGGCAATTAGGGTTAAGTGACTTGCCCAGGATCATACAGCTTGGAAGTATCTGGGACCAGATTTGAACCTAAGTCTTCTCTACATCTGTCTAGTTCTCTATCCACTGTGCTATCTACCCATGCCTCATTTTTTTTTTTTAAACGAAGCATTTGACAAAGCCCTCCGTTGAAAGAGAAAAGAAAATGGTATAAATAGCTTGAGAAGAAAGACTTAGAACAGACACAAGGGACAGTGGGATAAAGAGGTAATCACAGAAGAGTAAAAGGATTGGGGTCCAGCAGCGAGAGCCCAGGTGAGATTACATAACAGTAGACCCTGTCCTACTAGAGGCAGCTAGGTGGCACAATGGATATCGTACTAGACCTAGAGTCAGGAAGACCTGAATTCAAATTTAGCCTCAGACATTTCCTAGTTGTGTGACCCTGGAGAAGTCATTTAATGCTATTTGCCTCAGTTTCCTCATTTGTAAAATGAGCTAGAGAAAGAAATGACTGACAAACCTCTCCAGTGTCTTTGCCAAGAAAACCCCAAATGGGTAGGACATGACTGAACAACAGTCTTTACTGTTGTATGAGACTTCTGTCTCACTTAAATCTAATTCACTCAAAAGCTAAGACATCACTTTGTGATGTCATCGGTCCTCTCAGAAAATGAAGGATGAGCAACAACAATAAATTATCAGACCCAGACATTTAATTACCTGGGAGCAATATGTAAACTGAACACCAGATGGTGCTCTATTTATTTTATTTTATTTTAAAATTATTTATTTATTTATAGCATTTTTTTTCACATTATTTTATTTTTTTGAGATCAGATTTGTGCTTTATTTTTAAAATTTTATTTATTTTTAAACATTTTTGCATGCTTACATGATTCATGGTCTTTCCTTCCCCTCTTCTCTCCCTACTCCCAGAGTTGACAAGCAATTCCACTGGGTTATGTATGTGTTATCACTTGATACCTATTTCCATAGTATTCATTTTTTTAATAGAGTAATCTTTTAAAACCAAAACCCCAAATCCTATACTGATATGAACAAGTGATAAATCATATGTTTTTTCTACATATAACATTCTTTTTAAAAATTTTGAATTTCAAATTCTCTCCCTCTCTCACCCACTGAGAAGGCAAACAATATATCAATTATACATGTAAAGTCATACAAGACAATTTCCATATTAGCCATGTTGTTCTCCAAAAAAATTAAGTGGAAAAATTATGCTTTAATCTGCTCTCAGTTCTTTCTCTGCAGGTAGATAACATTTTTCATCATGAGTCTTTTGTAATTGTCTTGGATCATTGTTAGAAAAGCTAATTCCTTTATAGTTGATCATTGTTACAATATTGCTGTTACTGTGTATAATGTTCTCCTGGTCCTGTTTACTTCCCTTTGTACCAGTTCATATAAATCTTCCCAGATTTTTCTGAAACCATCTTGCTCATCATTTTTTATAGCACAGTATTATTCTATCATAACCAGATACCACAACTTGTTCAGCTATTTCCCAATCAATAGGCATCCCTTCAATTTCCAATTCTTTGCCACCACAAAAAACTCTATAAAAATTTTTGTACAAGAAGGTCCTTTTCCTTTTTCTTTGATTTTTATGGAATAACAGTTTTATAGCCCTTTGGGCATAGTTCCAAATGGTTCTCTAGAATAATTGGGCCAGCTCACAAATCCACCAGTATAGCATTAGTAGTCCTATTTATTCACATCCCCTTCAGCATTTGTCATTCTTCTTTTCTGTCATGTTAGCCAATCTGATAGATGTGAGTGATGCCCTAGAGTTGTTTTAATTTTCATTTTTCTAATAAATAGTGTTTTTGAGCATTCATGTGGTTATCGATAGGTTTGATTTCTTCTTCTGAAAAGTGCCTGAATCATTTGATCAACTTTGGAAAGCTCTTATTTTTATAAATTTGGCTTGGTTCCTCATATATTTGAGAACTGAGACCTTTATCAGAGAATCAATAGAACTTTTTTCTCATTTCCTCCTAATTTTTGCAATTTTGGTTTCGTTTGAGGAAATGCGTTTTAATTTCATGTAATCGAAATGATCTATTTTTGCTTCCTGTGATCCTCTCTATCTCTTATTTGGCCATAAACTCTTCCTTTATCAATAGATCTGACATGCAAATGTTCCCATACTTCCCTAGTTTACTTATTTATTTTTTAAAAATCCTAACCTTCTGTCTTAGAATCAATACTAAGAATTGGGTTCCAAGGCAGAAGAGCAATAAGGATGTGAATTTAGAATCTTACAAGGGCTAGGCAATGGGAGTGAAGTGACTCGCTCAGGGTCACACAGCTAGGAAGTGTCTGAGGCCAGATTTGAATCCAGCTCCTCCTATCTCCAGGCCTGGCTCTCTATCCCCTGAGCCACACAGCTGCCTCTCCCCTAATTTACTTATGCTATCACCCTTTATGTCTAAATCATGTGCCAATTTTGACTTTCTCTTGGCATATACCACGTGAGATGTTGGTCTATGGGACTAGTTTTTGCCAAAGCACTTTCCAGTTTTCTGAGCAATTTTGGTCAAACGTAAGTTCTTATCTCCAAAGCTTGGGTCTTTGGGTTTGTCAGACACTAGATTACTCTGGCCACTTACTCCTGTGTATCGTGTAGCTAATCTATTCCACTGATCTGTGGTGCTGTGTGTGTAAGTCACAAGGCCAGCCTAATCAGTTTCTCTCTGGTCAAGGGAAGGAGAGCCTTCCCAAGGGCCTGCAGTAGCGCCAATGACCACCAGAGGGCACCCAGCCTGCAAGTCAGATGCTATGTAATAGACCAAAAAAAAGGAGTTCATGTTCTAATGCAGGAGACAAAAAGTAAATAACTTGAGTGTATTTAAGATATAAACAGATCGGATGGGAGGTAATCTGAGAGGGGAAAGAACTAGGTGTGAGGAGGAAAGGGATGGGGGAAGCCTCCGGAATTCAATTGAATTCAATCACCATTTGTTAAGCACCTACTATGTGCTAGGCACTGTACTAAGTGCAGGGGATTCAAAAAAGAGGCAAGAGATGATGTCTGCCCTCAAAGAGCTTCCAGAAGACTGGGGAAAACAACAGGCAAACAAATATAGGCAAGACAAACAGGAGATAATTAAGAGAGGGAAAGTGCTGGAATTAGAAGGTGTTGGGGAAAGCTTCCTGTAGAAGTAGGATTTTGGTTGGGACTTAAAGAAAGCCAAAGAGGTTAGTATTTGGAGAAGATGAGGGAGAGCATTCCAAGAGGTGATGTGAGACTTTAAGGAAGCCAGAGAAACTAAGGGAGGTAACCTGCAGGTATTTAAAGTAGGGGGACAGCCAGCACAAATAGCAGGAGGGGGATTTATATAGTCCTTTTATTTATATATTTAATATATATTTATATGTTTGTAATAATATGTATTAATATATATTTATTTATATAGTCCTTAGCATGTGCTAGACCCTGTGCTAAGTACTTTACAAAAAATACCTCATTTCGGGGCAGCTGGGTGGCTCAGTGGATTGAGAGCCAGACCTAGAGACGTGAGGTCCTAGGTTCAAATCCAGCCTCAGACACTTCCCAGCTGTGTGACCCTGGGCAAGTCACTTGATCCCCATTGCCTACCCTTACCAATCTTCCACCTATAAGTCAATACACAGAAGTTAAGGGTTTAAAAAAAATACCTCATTTGATCCTCCAAATGACTTTGGTGCTATTATTATCCCCATTTTACAGTTGGGGCAACTGAGGTAGACTTAAGTGACTTGTTCAAAACTACAAAGCACAAAGAATAAAATAATCCCTACTCACAATGAGCATGCATACAGTGAGAGCCAGTTGAGAATAAATAACATA
Organism: Gracilinanus agilis; assembly: GCF_016433145.1. Taxonomy (NCBI): domain Eukaryota; kingdom Metazoa; phylum Chordata; class Mammalia; order Didelphimorphia; family Didelphidae; genus Gracilinanus; species Gracilinanus agilis. The sequence continues at coordinate 728,713,196 of NC_058130.1, read as the reverse complement.
AATTTATGGTAGATTCAGTCGGCTTTAAGATTTCTTCCAGCTCTGCTCAGCAGTTCATAGGAGACAAGGAGGGGTGTGCTGGGAGCAAGTCATCCAGGACTGGAGTTTAGCAAGGAGTGATTAGGACAAGGGAACATGGAATTCAAGGGCAGAGGACACTGTGGTTCTCCTGTTGTTTTCAAAGACAACCAATGATGCCGCCAGGGCAATGTTTTGACTTACAATCGAATTGTACTTAAGTGAGGCAGAGAGATGTACAAAGTCATCCATCAGCTTCACTTTCTTTTCCAGACTTCGCAAAGTCCAGAGGTAAGACAAAGGTCAGAATGACTTCTGATGGAGCTTAGAGATGAACTGGTCCATCAAGGTGTCAAGATGGGGAAGGGAAGAGAGTATAGCTAGTGCAAAGGTGATGGTCTAATAAAGAACTGAGGGGTGTAGAGGGGAATTGGAGGTTACCCTGAGGATAAAGAACAGGGTTAGGGGAGATGGTGATGAGTAGAAGAGAGATAACTATAGAATTTAAAACTGGAAGACTCCCTCCCTACCCTTTAGTTCAATTTTGACCTTACTTGGGCAAATAGTTCTCCCTTGTGCCTCAGTTTCCCGATTTGTAAAATCGATGGGATGAATTGGATAGTCTCTGACCTCTTGTTATTTGATCTAAATGAAAATTTATATTGACTGGCAGGGGGTCTGACCCAACATTAATGAGACTCAGAGTTGAGTAATGCAAGCAAAGCTTTATTTGGGGGGAAAAAAGGGGGCAAAGGGAGATGGGAGGCCAATGGCAGTAGAAGTGGCAGTGAAATCTGGGGAGAAGGAAGGGAGAACAAGGGGGGAGCCTGAAACCTGCGGATGGCTAGAGTCTCCACTTGGGTGGAGAAGGGGGCAATCTTTTATAGGGTGGTGCTCTGGGCTCAGGTAACCTGTGTTACCTCTTATTGGTCAAAGTTGGGGTTCAGTTGATAGGATGGCCCTAAGGCTTTGTGGAACCTTGGTTTCTGGGGGTGGGAAGTTCCCAGGCATGGTTGTCAGTGATGCAGGAGGCCATTTGTCTAGGTCTGATAGTAAAGTCCTCATGTTCTGCCAGGTGCTGCTATTGTTGGCAGCTCCTGTCTCAGGCTCTGGCAGGTGCTGGGGGAAGGGGGAAAGGGAGGGCTTTGATCTTGGCAGGGACTGGGGAAGGGATTTTGGTCTCAAGGTCTATCAATAGGATAATAGATTTAGAGTAGGAAGGTACCTTAAAAACCGTCTAGTCCAACCCCTTTATTTTGTAGATGCTCAGAAAGGTTATGTGACTTGCCTAAGGTCACCTGGCAGTGAGGAGCAGAACCCAACTGCCTAGCCTTTACTGCTCTCTGTCTGGGAACTGAGGAACCATGTTCTCCATCTTCTGATTCTTAGAAGAGAGCCCATTTTGCTATTCCACACTTGCAGGGAACAGGGCAGAGGAGGCAGGACCCCAGTACCTGGGAGGATGAGGGTGGGGAATCACAAAGCTTAGGTAAATAAAACAGGGAATTGGTCCTTTGGATTAAGGAACAAGTCGTGGTCGAGGGGTGGGGTAGGGGAGGGGGGGGAGCCTTGGTCACCATGGACAAGATGAGATCAGTGACTAGAAATGGGTCTAAATTAAAAGTAAGCAAGACCAGAAGCTCCATAAGGAGGTAGCCAGGAGATTTGGGTATCTGCTTGCTTAAAGTATCATTCATTTGAGGTGGGGTGGAGTGGGAGGGAAGGGGAGAGAGAGAGAGAAGAGAGAGAGAGAGAGATT
>NC_058130.1:728699050-728711074 GCF_016433145.1 Gracilinanus agilis | reverse complement strand
TCCTTCTTTCCTTCCTTCCTTCCTTCCTATTTCTTTCTTCCTTCCTTCCTTCCTTCCTTCCTTCCTTCCTTCCTTCCTTTCTTTCTTTCTTTCCTTCTTTCTTTCTTTCCTTCTTTCTTTTTTCTGTTAAACCCTTAACCTTTTGTTTTAGAATCAATACTGTATATCAGTTCCCAGACAGAGAGCAGTAAAGGCTAGGCAGTTGGGTTTAAGTACATGACTTGCCCAAAATCACACAGTTAAGAAATGTTTGAGGTTAGATTTGAATCCAGGACCTCCCGTTTCCAAGCCTGGCTCTCCATCTACTGAGCCCCCTTACTGCTCCATTCTGGACCTTTTAAAACACAAAATGTTATGTCAGAAACTGAACATTATTATCTGTGAATATATTATTTCCCTCCAGTAGAATGTAAGCTCCTTGAGGGCAGGGGCTATCTGGCTCTCCTATTTTTGTTCCTCACCCCTAACTCAGAGCATTGCCCATGGTAGGTATTCAATAAATGCTTCATGATTAGTTGGATATAAATAACTATATTTGCTTAATACAATTTACATTTAAATTAGTTGATTTAATGCATAATTAATTGATCTTAATGCTTTTTCGGTTCCTCACTCTGAAATCCCCATTAGAATTCTTGTTCTCATTCTTTTCCAGTTTTTTTCTTTCCTTGCGTGACTTCAGTTTTAGCCTATGTTCCTTTCTTCTGTTTTTTTTTCTGTTTTCATTATTTCTGAAAGTTCTTTCCCAATTTCTTTTCATTTCTCCTACTTTTCGATTTTTAGTGGTTTATTTATTTATTTAATTTTAAATTTAATTTAAAATCTTTTTCTAAGGTTACATGATTCATTTTCTCTCTCTCTCTGCTCTTCCCTACCCCCCTCCTGGAGCTGACAAGCAATTATACATGTATTATGCCTCAATACCTATTTCCATATTATTCATTTTTGTAATATTTTAAAACCCAAACCCCCAATCCCATACCCATATAAACAAGAGATCAATCATATGTTTTCTTCAGTGTTTCTACTCCCATAGTTTTCTCTTGATGTGGAGAACATCTTTTCTCCTAAGCCCCTTGGGATTGTCCTGGATCATTGCATTGCTATTCTAATTTTCTATTTTTGATTTCTTTCTATCGTATTTAATATAACCAGGAGCCATGATGTATTTAACTCTTCTACTGTTGGAGATTTGGACTGCTTCCTCTTACAATTATAATAGCATCTATTTAGAGCTAAAAAGGACATGAAAAGCTGTCTAATCTAATCCTTCTCCCCCTTCCCAATTTTATTGATGAGGAAATTGAGGTTAAGTGACTTGCCCAGGGTCATACACCTAGTAAATCTCTGAGGTTGAACTCAGGTCTTTCTGACTCTAGGTCTGGCACTCTGTGCCCTATGACACCACATAGCTGCCCCTAGCAGGTCCTCACACCTTGGAAAGGTTCAAGAGACTAGAGGGACAGCTGGGTAGCTCAGTGGATAGAGAGTCAGGCCTAGAGGTGGGAGGTCCTAGGTTCAAATCCAGCCTCAGACACTTCCCAGCTGTGTGACCCTGGGCAAGTCACTTGACCCCCATTGCCCACCCTTACCACTCTTCCACCTAGGAGCCAATACACAGAAGTTAAGGGTTAAAAAAAACAAGAAGAAAAAGAAGAGTCTAGAGATGGATCATGAAACAATAAAGGCCAATGCAAAAACCTCAACACCAGAAGGCTGGGACCCAAGGGAGACCTTCTATATCAATCCATTCTTCATCAATTGGTTATTGAACATACATTTATTAAACACTGACTGTGTGCCTGGATCTAGGGGAGGCACTGGAAAAACAAAGACAAATATAAAAAAAAAAGACCCTGTCCTCAAGGAGCTTACATGTTTACATGTTAAAGTATGGAAAGTCAATGTAGTGTAGCTAGCAGAGTATTGGATTTGGACTTGGGAATTCCCCAATTTGAATTCCACCTCAAAGACTGGGTGACCTTGGACTAGTCACATAATTTCTCTGGCCCTCAAGTTTCTTTTTATGTAAAGTGAAGGATTCCATGACCTGGAAGGGCCCTTTGTGGCTCTGAATCCCTGATCCCATGATTTATGATATTTGTGTGTGCAAATGGATGTGCAGTCCTTTGTGGTTCACTTCTAATTCCATAGTAATGGCAGAAAAAGGGGGCCAAGAACCTTATGATTCCAGAAAGAAGAAGAAAGTAACTTAGAATCAATAACCTCCTTTTTGGAGCCAACCAAAGTTAGGTTAGAATCCAGACTGATGACCAATAGCCCACTCTGTGGGAATTAGCTTGAACCAAAGGGAGATGTGGGATGGGGGAAACGTTTATAAAGCACCTACGATGGCCCAGGCCCTGTGCTAAGTGTTTTGCAGATTTTATTTCATTTAATGCATGAATATTCTGAAAGGGGAAGTTGAGGAAAGACCCCTAGCCTGGAGACTCCAATAATGCTCTCCTGTGTGCCCCCCTAGCAAACAGCTTCCCCTCTCTTGGTGTCAGCTATGAAATGAAGACATTGGATGAAATGGTCACTTCTGACATTCAGATTCCATATTTAGATTTAGATTAAAAACAGGGAGCCCCCATTCAGAAGATGGGGGGGCAGGCAAGGCATCTGTCCATAGAGTCCTGTAGCCAGTGTTCTTTCTCTAAAAGATAAGAAGTTTTGGGATGGGAGGAGGAAAAGTGGGGAATGAGAAAATGACAGAAATGGAAGGCTCTTCTCCAATCACTGTACCTGGAGTGGGGAGCCTGTTAGAGATTCCAAGAGATTCTCTGGGGATTTCCAAGAGCACTCAATCCCCAGCACCTGGCAGCTCCCCCCATAGGAGCTCCAGAGCCCAGCCCACCATGTATTCGGAGGCCTCTGCCAGATATTGGCAGCAGAGCCAATCTTCGAGTCCTGCAGCCTCCCCACTGCCCACCAGCCGTTCTGCCAGCTCCAGTGGCAGCAAGGCCCGGTGGATGTCTAGCCAGGGCCCCAAGGGGAGACTTTGAGTCAGGAGCTCAGGTCCAGGCCCCCATAGCACCGTTTGCAGGGCCACTCGGACCTGTGCCACAGAGGGACGGCTGTGTGGCTCAGCCTGCAACAGATGTGGGGTTAAGCGGGCCAGAGCCAATGAGTAGGCCGAACGGATGGGCAGAGGTGGTATGGATGCCCCCCGGGCCTGGGCCAAGGCAGGGCCCTGGCCCAGAATCTCATAGATAAGGAGGCCTAGCTGAAGCTCATCTTGTCGTGCTAGCATCTGTGGCACCAGTGGCTGGGCCCTGGCAAAGTTGGTGAGAAGTAGCTGGGGCAGGGTCCCTGTTGGCTGGCCCCGGGGTGATGCCAAAAGCAGGTTCTCGGGCCTCAGGTCCCCATGGCCCAGATTGTCCACATGCAGCTGTTTCAAGGCCCCACATAGCTGGAGCAACAAGAGACAAGCCTGGCGTTCGTACTGTCCTGGACAGCTCCAGTGTAGTTCCTTGTTGGCGCCAACCCAATCAGCCACCGTCTGAGTAGGCACCTCAGCCACCAGTGCCACTGACCTTTGCCATGGTGCCCCTGGTAGTGCCCCTGCTGGCAGCTGGCCACACAGGCTCTGCACATTGAAATGAGGTTTGAGTGTGGCCTGGAGGGCCAAACCGGGGGGCTCGGCATCAGGGGGCTCAGGAATCATCGACCAGGGCTTGGGGACCTGAAGGATAGAGGGGTACTGAGGTCAGGGTCAGAAGTCAGAATTCATGTCTTCCTCCCTTTTTGTCCTAGTGGATCCTCCAGGTAGAGTATGTCAAAAGTTAAAGGCAGGCTGTACCCCATTAAGCAGAGGAAATTGGGGAACAGTGAGGATTAGGCAATAGTCCTTACTTCCTCCTTCAAGGCCCTTTTCCCCAATCTGATCTTTCCTTACCACCATGACCCTCCTCTTGAGCACTCTCATCATTTTTCTCTACTCATAGCCCATAATTACCCTCCAAGGATTCTCCTCTCCATATCCCACAATTCCTTTGTTATATACCCTCACAAGCCTACAGTCCTTCCCATAAATGACCTAGGATCTCCTTCTTCCAAGTCTGCCTTTATCCCACCATGGAGTCCAGGCTTCTCCCTCTAAATAGTTGGAGAGATCTCTCCTGGGTGGTACCTCTTGCCAGGATTCTCTCTATGTGCCTCAAGCTCCCGGGGAAGGCCATCGTTCCCCCAGACACTCACCTTGGCAGCCAGGAGGTGCCAGATGTCCTCAGTGATCCGAGCCACCCTGTAGTACCAGGCATCCCCACTCTCCACACAAGGCTTATTATCTAGAAGGCGGAAGCCCTGGCCTGGCCCACCCCTGCCAGGCCATGGCCCCGTCAGCCGAGCACCAAGTCGGGTCTCTATGCAGCGCAGGGAATCTAGCTGGCGGCCTCTGAGCACCTTATACACCTCCTGGGTGCTGCTCAAGTCCTGGAAGAAACGACCCAGCTCCCAGTCAGGGGTGGCAAAGGACAGCTGGTGAGGGTCTGGCCCAAAGTGGCTCACCCTGCCATATGGGATGTTTTCTAGGCTCCGAGACTCCTGCAAGGGTCTCCTCAGTTTTCCCCAGGTTTGGCCTGAACCGGGTTGACGTTCCCTACTGGGAAGGGAACTGTAGCCGTAGGAGTAATGAACAGTCTTGCAGGTAGGAAGAGAACGGGTCCGGCCGAGGTTCTTCTGAGGCAAGGGAGGGGGTGACAGGTCGGATGACAGTATTGATGACCGTGGACGGCAAGGTTTAGAGGGCAGTAAGTGGGCCCGTCCTTCTCCTGCAGTAGAACGGAGGGAGTCAAAGTCACGTCTGGAGAGGGAAAGGGGCCATGGAAGTCAGGAGAGCTAGATTCTAGTCCCCCCTTCACCACTGAGTGACCTTGGGGCAAGCAATATCACTTTTCTGGGTCTTAAGGTCCTTAACAATAAAATGAAGAGGTTGATTTGGGCATGAGGGAGTGTTGGACTTGGTGTCAAAGGACCTGAATTTGAATCTGAAGTTGGCCTGGGTGGACCTTGGGCAAGTCATTTACCTTTGTTGGGACTTAGTTTCCTCATCTGTAAAATAAAGGGGTTTGGGGCTAGATAAGTTCTAGATGGATGATTCTACAGCTCAAAGATGTCTAAGGTCCCTTCTAGCTCTGGCATTTTTTGTTTTGTGACCTGGGGTAAGTCTTCTTTGCATGGAGAGTCTCAGAATGCTAGAGTCCATGAGATCTTTAGAAGGTATGTCAGAAGAGACCTTAAAATAGAGAATGTCAGAGCTGGTAGAGCCCTTAAAATTCAGAATGGCAGAACTAGGGGAGCACGTAGAACCTAGAATATTAGCTGAGAGAACCTTAGAATAAAGAATGTCAGAGCTGGGAGGGTTCTTAGAACAGAGAATGTCAGAGCTGGGAGGGAGCTTAGAACAGAGAATGAAAGAGCTGGGAGGGAGCTTAGAACAGAGAATGTCAGAGCTGGGAGGGAGCTTAGAACAGAGAATGAAAGAGCTGGGAGGGAGCTTAGAACAGAGAATGTCAGAGCTGGGAGGGAGCTTAGAACAGAGAATGTCAGAGCTGGGAGGGAGCTTAGAACAGAGAATGAAAGAGCTGGGAGAGAGCTTAGAATAGAGAATGTCAGAGCTGGGAGGGAGCTTAGAACAGAGAATGTCAGAGCTGGGAGAGAGCTTAGAATAAAGAATGTCAGAGCTGGGAGGGAGCTTAGAACAGAGAATGTCAGAGCTGGGAGAGACCTTAGAACAGAGAATGTCAGAGCTGGGAGAGACCTTAGAACCCAGAATGCCAGAGCTGGGAGGGTCCTTAGAACAGAGAATGTCAGAGCTGGGAGGGACCTTAGAATGTGAATGTCAGAGCTGGGAAAAACTTCAGAATCTAGTACAACCTTCTTATTTTACAAATGGGGAAACCAAGGCCAAGAGAAACAATCTTAGGAATTTTCCTGGTCCAGGCTGGGAGATTACTCCTCTCTGGCTTTTGCTGTGCCTCCCGTCTTATCACCGCCAGCTCCCCAAACTCTCACCCCAGCCTGTGGCTGACCACTGTGGCTCTCCAAGACCCATAGGCTAACTCACCAAGGTTGCTATAAGGGTAATACAAAGATGGGCAGTGGAGGTCTTGATTGGGTGTGGTGGACAGTGGGTCCGAATCACTCATGCTTCTGGTGACAAAGGGCTTCCTGGAAGAGAGGAAGTATAAGCATAGGCATGTGGGTGTTTGTGTGTGTGCAACCTTTAAATAAAACCCAAGTGCTAAAAGGGGACTTGGAGGTCATCTGTGAGCAACCTCCCCGGGCTCTGGGTTCCTCATATGCAAAATGAGAGGGTTAGAGTAAAAGAAGCCCTCACTGCAAGTCTAAACCTCTGACTTCATGAATCTCTGTGATTTTTTTAATGTTCTTTTTTTGAAAATTTTCCATATTATTCATTTTTGTAAGCGAATAGCCTCATAAAACCAAAATCCCCCAACATATACCAAAATAAACAGGTGGTAGATCACACGTTGCAGCCCTGTGATTCAAATGTATATTGTGTTGATAGGCACACTCATACGTGTGTTTGTACAAGTGTGTGTCCTCACATACTTGCAGATCTACATATAGTTGGGTATGTGGGCATGTGTATAAAAACATAAACTCATAGAATTTTTAAAAAGACTCTTACCTTCCATCTTAGAATCAATATTGTGGACTGGTTCTGAGGGAAAAGAGCTAGGCAATGGGGGTTAAGTGACTTGCCCAGGGTCACCCAGCTAGGAAGTGTCTGAGGCCAGATAATCATAATTTTTGAATTGGAAAGGCATTGCTACACTCACTATCACCCCAATGTGTGTGTGTGTGTGTGTGTGTGTGTGTGTGTGTGTGTGTGTGTGTGTGTGTGTGATGGGGTACTCCCTAACTCTGGCAGAGCTGAAACAGAACCTACCCAGGCTGATCTGGGAGCCAAACTATTCTCTATGCCAATCACCAGTCAGAATTAAGTCTCTTCTCTAGATAATAAGGAGGGATGGGGTCCCAAAGTTGAAATGTGGAGGAAACCATTGGAGAAGTCACAAAACCTGGGCTCAAATTCTGGTTCTCTTACTTACTAGCTGTGACTTTGGCAAGGACTATTTATTCTCTGGGCTCCAATTTCCTCACTCATAAATTAAGGTGGATAGACTAGAAGATTTCTAAATTCTTTTCTAATTCTATCCCCTATGAACTCCTCTAAGGGAGATGCTGCCAACTGTCCCTTCTCCTCAGCCTGCTAGCTTGCTCGTGGCAGCGCAGTCCTCTGCCCTGGGGCACCCACTCCTCCCTTCTGTCCTCCCACCCAGTGGCCAACACTGTCTGGAATTCCTGATCTTTCTTTTCTAGATGGACCCTTGGCCTCTCCTCAGCCCCATCCTGGCGGGCTTACCTGTTGAGCCGAAGGCCTTCTCCAGGCTTGGACTCTGAGGGTCGCCCAAGAGCAGGCAGTCGTTGGTCAGGGGAAGCCACAGTGCCCAGAGCGATGTCAGGCTTCACCTCCACCCCTGGAGAAGAGGAAATGGCAGAAATAGTTACACCATAGGCCAGAGCCCTTGCGAAAATGAGAGGACCCGCCTCTAGCCATCAATATCAAACTCTGGCTGAATCCACTCCATCTAGCACTGAGGAACCCTCAATGAAAGAGACAGCCTCCTCCTATACTCCTTGTCAGATGAGGGCTGAATAGCGTAGTTGGCTAGGTGGTACAATAGGATGGAGCACAGGACTTGGAGTCAGGAAGATCTGAGTTCAAATCCATCCTCAGAAACTTACTAGCTGTGTGACCCTGGGCAAGCCACTTAACCTCATTTTCCTACTAAGATAGAAGGTAAAGGTTTCAGAGAAAGAACTATTGGAGTCGTCTTTCACATCAGTGTATCTTTGGTTTTATTTGGGGGGTTTGGTTACATATGAGTTTACTCTTGCAACAATGACCAATATGGAAGTGGATTCTGCATGACAATAAAAATGAAAAAAAAAAAGAAAATTCATAATAAAAAAACTTTTATTCAAAAAATTTAAAAAGAAGGTGAGGCGGTTTGTTCATTTTTTTAATAGTAGAATTTGTTTCCAGGTATCTCAGTTCCTCCCATAGTATAGAAAGCAAAAAGATATGTATATATAGATGAAGTCTTTTGCGTTCCCACTTTCCCAACATTCACAAATTATTCTTCAAATATTAAATCTGTAGCTGTATCTAATGTTCTCTTGGTTCTACCCACTTCACTCATCATTATTCCATGTGATTCTTTCCAAGTTTAAAACAATTCATCTGTTCATTATTTGTTATGGCCCAGTAGTATTCCATCACAATCATATTTCACTACTTGCTCAGCCATTCCCCAATTGATGGACGTCTTCTTGATTTCCGGTTCTTTGCCCCCACAAAGGGAGCTGCTATAAATATTTTGGAACATATAAATTCTTTTCTTTTTACCCTGCTCTCCTTTGGAAATAGATGGTATCGCTGGGTCTAAGGGTATGCAGTTTTATAACTCTCTGGGAGTCATTCCAAATTGCTTTCCAAAATGGTTGGATCGGTTCACAGTTCCACCAACAGCTAAGTGGCTTAGTGGGTAGAATACCAGATCTGGAGATGGGAGGTTCTGGGTTCTGGGTGTCTAGCCTCAGATACTTCCTAGCTGTGTGATCCTGGGCAAGTCACTTAACCCCAATTGCCTAGATCTTACCATTCTTCTGCCTTAGAACCAATACTTAGTATCATTTCTAAGACACAAAGTAAGGGTTAAAAAAAAGCTAAAAAGAAAAAAGGAAAAAGAAAAAAAGAGTTGAACCTATGGGAGTAGACGCAATTAGCAAAGAAGAGAATGAAGGAAAGAAAAAAGAATTAGGATAACAGCTTGAGGAGATGGCAAGGCTACAAGGAAGGTTTTGTTGTTGCTGTTGGCTTTTAAGAAGGCTTCAGGGAGAAAATCGAGGTTCAGAAGTGATCTTAGACAAGATTTGAACCCAGCTCTTCCTGACTCTAAACCCAGTACCCTCTCCACTATACATGCTGATCAAGGGAGGATGGGATCGAGGGCACAAGTAGAGAGGCCAGCCTTGTTCAAGAAAAGAGTTACTCCGTCTTCTGATATTGAAGCAAAGAGTAAGAAAATGGCTAAAGGTGGAGAGATTTTAGAGGGATGGAAAATTTTCTCGATAAAGTAGAAGAGAAGGCTGAGGATAGCACCAGGGGCATGAAGAGTGGGTTTGGAACAGATACTATCATAAAAAATCAGTTAGAGGGTACTAAAAGGATTCCCCTGCTGGATGATGACCCCCAAATGAGTTAGGACATGAATAGTAAAGGGGAATTTTAGGATCTAGGGTCATTGAATCCAAATAGACTTGAGGTGAGGTGTAAGATAGGAACATTTCTGTGGACGGCTGAGACGGAATGGAGATTTTAGGTCATGGGAGCTGAGAGGGTGGTTGAACTCTGGGACCAGATTGTTTGAACAAATGCCATGATGCAAATAATGACATGAATAAATGTCACCAAAGAGCTTTGGAGTAGATAAGACTATGAACCAGGTGTGGAATAAGGCAAATGTCCTCCATGTGTATTTGCACTGGAAGGGATAAATAAATATGGTTGATATGGAACCCAGTGTAAGTTGTTCTGCTTTCAAGTCACTTGGTTCAAGAGACATCCTTGGGTCCTGGGAAAACAAAAGATAATGACAACAAAAACAAAAACAATTTGCAGATGTGATTGCTGAATCACCGTCAATATTCTTTAAAAGGTAGTCAAGAGTGGGAAAGAACTGATAGATTAGAGAGGGATAAATGTCTCAGTTTTCCAAAAAAAAGGAAGAGAATGAAGTTCACCACTACAGGATTTCTTGCAAAATTCTAGCACATATTGTAATTATTATTATTTTTAAAACCCTTACCTTCTGTCTGATATTTAATATCGATTCCAAGGCAGAAGAACGATAAGGGTTAGACAATTGGGGTTAATTGACTTGTTCAGGGTCACACAGCTAGGAAGTATATGAGGTCAGATTTGAATCCAGGACCTCCAATCTCTTGGCCTAGCACTCTATATTCATTGAACCACCTAGCCTTCTCTCTAGGACATATTATTAAAGAGATGGTTAAAGAGCATCTAGGAAAGGAATCAGCAAACACAAAATTTGGCTTCATCAAGAACAAGTCATGCTGAGCTAACTTTATTTTCTTATTTTGATATTTGGACTATACAAGGTGTTCAAGGAAGACTAACACCTCTGCTATGAGGCCTTGTCGAGCCCTTTTCAGGGCTCCTTTCCTCCTTTGGTGCCCATCTGCCCCCCTCCAGCTCTTACCGGTGGCTCCAAGAAACGGTAGCCTGTGCAGTGGCCACAGCCAGGTAAACCCATCTTGGCAGATGGGCTAAACCAGGTTGAAGGTAACCAACAGACCTCAAAGCCATTGGGGAATCAAGGGGGTGTCTACTCTAGCCGTGTAAAGACTTCTCCTGGTGGAATTGTCAAATGAGAACGATTTGTTCCAGTGGCCAGAAAGGCGGCTGAGTTGGGTGCTGTGGAGCACCTAGAGCTTGGCCAGACATGGAAGATGCCAGAGTCATCCACTGCATCCAGGGCCATCACTGACTGTCTTCACTTTTGTCTTGCCACTGGACTGAGATGACTCTGGGAGAATAAGGCTGATGACTTGGTGCCACTCTGACTCACTTAAATCCAATTTATGCTCAAGTCAAAAGACATCACCAAGGATGCTATTTTTGTCCCCTTCCATTTTGGACAAAAACCATTTTCTTATTTAAAAGTGTTACTTAACTGGTAGAGCTTGGGGTATTATAGATATAGCTTACTTAGCTTTTAGTGAAAGAAACATTTGCTCAGATTTCTTATTCTATTCTTGCAGAAATTCTCCCTGCGGATTTCTTTTACCATGCCTACTTCTTCATCCTGAATCCTCACTCCAGACCTGGGATTCACCTCTTCTTCTTTGGGTCTCTCCCTTTGATGGTGTAGTGCCTCTCCTAGAACCTGAATTTAAGGATCCAGCCTTCTCCTTCCTCTCCAGACTTTCCCCACGATATTGCCCTTTGCCCCCCCCCCCTCCATTCCTTTTTTGGCTTCTTTTATGAGTTATCTTCTAAGGGACAGATTGTCTTTCTTTCTATTTCTACTTCTATCCCAGCACTTAGCACAGTGCCTGATACACAGTAACTGCTTAATAAATACTTGTTGACTGCCTGATTGGAAAGATGGAGAGATGTAGGCTAGGCGAGAGTGCAATTTGGCAGATTTAGAATGGGTCAACTAGGTGGATTCACAAAGGGGTAATTACTAAAGGATGGAAGTCACTTTGGAAGGAGGCCCCTGGCAGGGTGTCTCAGGGATCTAGGCTTGACCCTTGCTGTTGAACATTTTTATCCATGACTTGGATAAAGGCCTGAGATGACACGCTCTACATGCTTCTCAGATTCGTAGGCGACCCAGAGCTCATATACTGGAGGAGAGAGGATTCAAAAAGATCTTGGCAGGCAGAGTACTGTAATGAAGTTAATAAGGTGAAATTTAATAGCCATAAATGTCATCTTACTCTCAGGTTCCAAAACTGAGCTTCACAAGTACAAAATGGGGGAGATGTGGCTAGACATCAGTTGGCCTGAAAGAGATCTGGGAGTTTTAATGAACTTAATCATCCTTTAATAAAGTGTGATACAGCAGTCAAAAAAGATGGAGAGGCATTGGTGTTCAGGATTAGAAGCAGCTGGATGTTGCTGTGGATGGAACACTTGGCCTCAAGTCAGGAAGACCTGAGTTCTTTATCCAGCCTCAGACACTTATTAGCTGTGTGATCCCAGGTAAGTCATTTAAACTCTACTTGCCTCAGTTTCTTCACCTGTAAAATGGGGATAATAACAGCATCTCCCTCCCAGGATTGTTGTGAGAAGTAAATGAGACAATATTTGTAAAAAGTGCATAGCATAGTACCTAGCATATAGTAGGCATTTAATAAATCCTTTCTTTTCTCTATTCCCTCCCTCCCTCCCTTCCT
>NC_058130.1:728650921-728669060 GCF_016433145.1 Gracilinanus agilis | reverse complement strand
TCTCTCTCTCTCTCTCTCTCTCTCTCTCTCTCCCTCTCTCTCTCTCTCTCTCCCTCTCTCTCTCTCCCTCTCCTCCCCTCCCCCCCGCTTCTCTCTCTCTTCCTGCCTGGCTAATCCCTGGTTCTGCCTGTGAACTTGACTTCCCACCTGAAACCTGTCACTAGCAGCTCACTCAGCGCCCGCCTGCCTCCTAGAACAAAGTGACAGAGGCCGGGCCACCTCCCCCCAATTCCTCTCATTCCCCACTGCTGTGTCGTGACTCCCAGGGACTGTGCTCCTGAGCCCAGTGATGGAGGGGGGCTGGGGAGGAGAAGCAGAGTTCCCCCATCCCCACTCTCCAGGCTCCCAATCTGAAGGCTGGTGGAGGAAGGAGATGTGGGAGCAGGGATGATGGGGCCTCACCTTGAGTCAGGAGTGGGAGAAAGAACCAGGGAAGCCTGGGAACTGACATGTGTTACTTCTGGTACTCAGGGAATGGGGGCAGGGGCTGCGGTGGAGGAGACTGGGAGAAGCCATATCATTCAGTATAGCTGATGCTGTTTGCTCATCTTGGAGCCCTGGGTCTGGCCCCAGCTGGGGAAGGGCAGGGGGAGCCCCTGGGAGGTTCCCTACTGAGCCCCAAGGTTCTCAATAAGAAATAAATGCCAATTCTCTTCTGGACCAAAGGACAGAACTGCCCCAACTGTGTACCTTGGGGGGAGAGGGTAGTACAAGGGAAATGGATCTAGAACTTGAGGGAAATCAAGTGTAAAACATGTATAAACCACTTATTCTGGCTGAGGATCCCCAATACAGATGTGAGACTGTCCCTGCTCTCAGGATGCTGCATTCTTGATATGAGAAGACAACGCCGAAGGTCAGGGAGAACTCCTTTGGTCTGGGAGGTCTCAGGAATGGGGCAATGGCCAGTGATGAGGTTTGACGTGACTTTTCCAAAAGTGGTGGGAAGTAGGGTAACGGGAGAGGGTAAAGATGGAGAGCATTGTACTAGACCTGGGTCAAGGCATACTATTAGGGGATCTCTGTCTAGGCTCTAAGACAGGAATCCTTTTCTCCCCCTTAAAAATAACTCTTACCTTCTGTCTTAGAAAAAATACTAAGTATTAATTCTAAGGCCAAAGAACAGTAAAGGCTAGGAAATGGGGGTTAAGTGACTTGCCCAAGGTCACACAGATAGGAAGTGTTAGAGGCCACATTTGAACTCGGGTCCTCCCAACTCCATACCTGGTGCTCTATCACTGGGATACCAAGATGCTCCCCATAGGACAGGGATTCTTAACCTAAGGTTTATGGGGGTCTACAAGCAGTTTTCAGGTGATCCATGAAAAAATTATATCTTATATTACAATATAATTGGTTTCCTTTAATTTCTGCATTTAAAACCATTATTCTGGGGTGCAACCAAGTGGCTCAATGGATTGAGAAACAGGCCAAGAGACAGGAGATCCTGAATTCCCAAATCTAGCCTCAGATACTTCCTAGCTATGTGAACCTGGGCAAGACACTTAACCCCCATTGCCTAGCCCTGACTGCTCTTCTGCCTTGGAAATGATACTTAATATGTTGATTCTAAGACAGAAGGTAAGGGTTTTATAAAATAAAAATAGAATTATCCTGGGAAGGGCTCCATAGGCTTCATGGGACTGGCAAAGGGGTCCAGGACACAAAAAGGTTAAGAATCCCTTCTTTGGGGCAAGAGTGACAAGTACGTTTGAGGCCTGTGCTCTAGAGCCTGAGGCTGGCCAGCCTAGAGGAAAGGTCAAGCAGAAATCCTAGCTGGTCTCACATTTTGCCATAAGCTATACCACATACACACTGAATTTGGCTCCCATCCCTCTTCCTGCTCCCTCAGGATCCCTGACGGAGTGGTGCGAGAGAGTGTCAGAGAACAGTGGCTTCTGTCCACTCCAGAGTGGCAGCTCCTGCCTCACTCAAAGAATCTCTGTGTCAGGAGATGCGGTGGCTGGCAGAAGAGGGGTCTGGCCTAAGGAGATACCTGAGGGAGTAACTCTCCCTCTTTTCAGGACCTGGACCCTTGGGTCTTCCTGGGGGGTGTCAGGACTGATCCTGTCCTGGGGTTTACCCCATCTTCCAAACTCTGTGCCCCCTGCCAGGAGCTTGGGCCCCACTCAGAGCCAGACCAAGCCACCTGAGGCAGCTGGCATCTCGAAGTCCAAAGAGGTGCTTGTACTTTTCTCCTGGGCTCTAATTCTGGGTAGGACGGGGAGGGCTCACCCTGCTCAAAGCCTTGTCCCTGGCCCCGCTGGCCATCTGCTTGGGGAACAATGGATAGCTAGTTAACTGATGCTGGGCCTAGGCTGGCTGCTGCCCTCCCAAGGACCTTGGCGGGGGGGATGGTGGGGGAGAAGGAAAGGTTCTCAGGCCTGGAACTAGGGTGCTGCTGAAGCAAACTAACCTGAAAATCTGGTTTAATCATTATTTGCCTACCAATACCTGACCTGGCCGGCTCCCAAGCTCTCTCTCTGGCTTCCCTGGCTTTATTCACTCCCTCCTTTTACAGGAAGCCTTCCCCAAGCCCCGCTAATTCCAGTGCCTTCCCCCACTCCTGCAGGACAGGCTGTCTCCCATTTAATGACAGTTCGTATATATTTGTGTAGATTGCTTGTTTGTACATATTTAATAGCACATTGTTCCCCCCCCTCCCTCCCCACCCCCGTTAAATTGTGAGCTGGGAGGGCAAAGACTGACTTTTACCTTTCTCTAAGTGACTCACCTAAGGCTAGCCGAGAGATGGGAAGTCTCCAAGAAGGATTTGAACCCAGGTGTTCTGACTCCAGAGTTAGCCCTCCTCCATCCTGCCTGCCTTCAGCAGTTAATGCCCCAACGCTTTTCCTCATCATTGCCCACCTTGCATCCCTCCCATGTCTCCCATTAAGCCCTGTGCCCTTCTCATAAATGTGCCAAATCAAAGTTCCCACTGTGTCCAGCAGAGCGGCTGGCTGGTGCAATGGAGTCAGGAAGACTCATCTTCCCAGCTCAAACCAGCTCCCTAGCTGGGTGACCCTGGACAAGTCACTTAACCCTGTTAGCCTCAGTTTCCTCATCTTTCCAATGAGCTGGAGAAGGAAATGGCACACTGCTCTAGGACTCTGCCAAAAAAACCCCCAAATGGAGTCACGAGGAGGCAGACATGACTGAAATGACAGAACAACAAAAATTGCTCTCACCATTGACATTTGATTCTTCTGTGAAGTCCCTTGAAGTCCCAGCAGCAGACTCCAGACATGATTACTTGGCATTCATACTTCCTAATGGATTCTTTCAAGGGGAGAGTCACCTCTTTGGGGCCACGGCCTATGTCCACAGGGAATACTCAGTAATGCCTTGCATTTGCAAAGCTGTCTTTCCACTGGGGATCACAGAATCACAGAAAACAGAGCTGGAAATAATGAGCCTTTGTCTAGTCCTGCCATTTTACAGATGGAGAAACTGAGGCCAGGGAAGGGGAAGCAGCCTACCTGCCCAATGCTAGAAATGAGGCAGGGGGAAAGCCCACGTTCAAACCTAGATACTCTGGCTCGAGACCCTATGCTCTCTCCACTCCTCTCCCAACCCCACTACTCCCTATGAAGGAGCCAGGAAGACTCTGCCTTTCTCATTTGAAAACAGAAGGAAACCAAGACTCAGAGAAACAGAGAAGCTTACCCAAGGTCACCAGAGGGGCTGGACTCTAGGAGGTCAACACAGGTACAAGAATTCCTACCAGAGAAATGACAGAAGAGGAGGCAAAGCTGGGTCCAGTTCACTCCGAGGAAGGATGCCTGCTCTGTCCAGGAGGCTCAGCACCTGCAGCTTAGCTCTGCGCAAACTTCCCATGTCTTATTCATGACCCTGTTTAGAAAAGGCAATTTTCAGGCAGAGGAAGAGGTTATGGCCATTTGAGAGCGAAGGGGATATGAGAGATAGACAGACAGACAGACACAGACAGAGGATCAGAAACAGAGAGAGAAAAGAGATAGAGGAGAAGAGAAGAAAGAGAGGAGAGGAGAGAGAAGAGAGAAAAGAAAGGGGAGGAGAGAGAGAGGGAGAGAGGGAGGGGGGAGGGAGAGACAGACAGAAAGGGAAGGGAGAGACAAGAGACAGAGAGAAAGAGGCAGGGAGGGAGAGAGAGAGAGAGAAAGAAGGGGGGAAGGGAGAGACAGAGGGAAGGAAGGAGAGGGAGGGAGACAGAGACAGACAGAGAGAATTTTGCTTTCTTTTGCCTTGCTTGTGAATAAGCCTTGTCAGTGCCAGGGGGATGGGGTCACTCATTGGTGGTTGCCCTAGATGGGGAGAGGATCCCCAGAGGCATCCAGCCCTTCCTTGCCTGGGCCAGAGTCCATGTCTCCAAAGCAGGTTACCTGCCCAAGTGCAGAAGGGGTGGATGGAATGTCACACTCTAGTGGCTCCCTCTCTGAGGGAAACATTCTGCTGGAAGCTGGTAAGAACTTGTTCCCCCAAGCTGGAACATTCCAGAACTTTTCATATATCATAGAATCTCAAACACAGAATGGATGTTAGAATATAGAACATTAAAGCTGAGAGTATCCTTAGAACAGAGAATGTCAGAGCTGGGAGGCCTTTAGGACAGAGAAATTTAGACTTGAGTTCCCTTGCAACACAGAATAGAAAATGTCGGAACTGGAGGGCAGTCCTTAGAACCCAGACTGTCAGAACTTGAAGGTGCCTTAGAACACAATGTCAAAGCTAGGAGATACCCTTGATATCATCAAGAGATCAGACTTAGGAACCTTAGTGCTACAATAGAATGCAGCCTGAACTAGAAGAAAATGTAATTGGGAAATGTTTAACAAAATAAATAAAAATATAATACAATGTAGATAATGTTAATTTGTGGTTTCCCAAATCACTATGTAGCCAGCAGGGGTTTGTTTCTCCTTGAGTATGATACCACTGGTCTAGTCGAACTTCTTTATTTTATAAATGGGGAAATCAAGATCTGGAAGATGGAATTCACTTCCCCAAGGTCACATAGCCAGGTTAGAGCACAACCAGGTCTGGAACCCAGATTTCCTAACTCTCAGCCCGGAGTACTTTTTGTGGCATCATGCTTTGCTCAAGGCTAATCAGCAGAGTTTGTGTGGGAGCCAGAAACCTGGACATCCAGCCTTCCTGCCAAGAGCTATGGCTTGGCCCCAGAATTCAGCCTCCTGCTGACCTCCCTACCTTCCAAAACACACACACACACACACACACACACACACACACACACACACACACACACACCCCTCTCTTCTTTTTTTCTGAGCGCTTTGTATTCAAATAACAAGGAAAGAGTTAAACATTTGGGGCCAGGAGGGACATGAGGAGAATTTTGAGTTTAAAAAAAAAATAGGCCACAGCTTATGTGGTTCCCCTGCCAGGCATCTTGAGATCAGCTGCCCCACGTTCCAAATTAATAATTTTAGAATGTTCGAGCTGGAAGGGACCTTAGAGATCATTAGTCTGACCCTTCAACTGACAGATGGAGGCTCTCAGGCCCAGAGGGGTTAATGGACTTGCCCAAGGTCACACATGAGTTAGTGGCAGAGACATAACAAGAACCTTAATCTGCTTACTCGTGGTCCAGGGTCCTTCCCGATTTGGATTATTGTTTGGGGATGAGAGGCAGCACTTTGCAAAATCCAGCCTGAGAAGCCCGTATGGTCTCATCCCAGGGCTGCCATTAATTTCTCATAACCTAGATCAAATTTTCTATCTCTGAGCCTCATTTGCCCTATGTGCAAAATGAGGAAGTTGGACAATATTATTTTTAAGTTCTGTTATTCTGTATTCTTCTTCCCGGCTCTGATATTCTCTGTTCTAGGGTTACCCCCAGCTCTAATGCCCTGTTGTGTCCTAAGGATTCTTCTAGCTCTGACATTCTGAGTTCGACATTCTCAGTTTCCTTGAACTCTATGTGTCTCTAATGCTAAGCTGCTATTAAAATCTGGGCCCCCCTTTCTATATGTCTTAAAGAACCTAGACAAGCCAGAAGAAAGGCTCCAGGTTAGAGATGGAGATGATGAAGTTCCACCTTTGGCAAGGCTGAGAATTGGGAGCTGGGGGGCTAAAGGACAGGGGTGGGAAGAAGGTGCCAGAGACAAATTGTCAATGATCTCAATGATGACAAATAGGACAGGATGTTCTAGGACTTAAATGATGAGAGAGAAGGAAAGTAAAGCAGGGCAGATCCCAAGGACCTCGGTTCCTGGGGCCTGGAGGATGCTCCCTACCACACCAGGGCTGGGAAGGAATGGACTGAGCTGTGGTCCTCCTGGCTGCTCCTTCTGAGTTTGGGCTCCTGAGACCCAAGGGTAGGGGTTGGAATTTGGTTGGGTTTTTTTGGGAGGGTGGTTGTTATTTGCACTCTCAGGTTTCTATAAAGAAATTTTAAAATGTAATCTATTTAAACGGGCATCTCAAAATCTACATCGTGTAGGCATTTCAAACTCAACATGTCTAAAACAGAACCTCTTCTCTTTCCCCTCTTGCCCAAATTCTTCCCTCTTCTTCCATTGCTTCTGTTGAGGGCACTATCATCCTTCCACTGACCCAGGCTGGCAATGTCAGCATTATCCTTACTTTGGTCCTCTTCACTTAGCCAATGAGTTACCAGATCTCACTGTTCTAATGCCTCTCACGTCTATCCCCTTCTCACCACTCACACAGGGCTGCCACCCTGGCTCTGGCCCTACTGCGCTGGCCTCCAAATTGGTCTTTCTGTCTCACATTCTCTCCCCTTACCAAATCATCCTCCACTCGGTTGCCAAAGTGATTTGCCTAAAGCACAGGTCTGACGGTGACATTTTCCCACTCAATCTACTCCAGTGGTTCCCTCATGATTCTAGAATATAGTATAAATTTCTCTGTTTGACGTTTAAAGCCTTTCAGAAGCGAAAAGCCTAAGCCAGCCAGGCTTCGCTGTCTAGACTTCATATCATGTCCTTGCAGGGGTGCCATATTTCCCTTCACCCTGTGATGATCAGTTCCCCCTTCTGCGTTGTCTCCCCCAATTAGAATGTAAGCTCCTCCAGGGCAGGGGTTATGATTCTTTTTGTTTATATTTATATCACTGGCACTTAACATAATGCCTGGTGCACAGGAAGTGCTGACATTATACATTCCTCCTTTCCCCTAATCCTATATTCTTCCTGGAGTTCTTCAAACACCAATGACCATCTAGATTTGGGAGGATCTGGGTTCAAATCTGGCCTCAGACACTTCCTAGCTGTGTGTCCCTGGGCAAGTCACTTGACCCCCATTGGCTAGCCCTTACCACTCTTCTGTCTTAGAGTTACTAAGATAGAAAGTGAGAGTTTAAAAAAATTAAATTAAATTTTGTAAAAAAGAAACCCTAAGGGAAGATCCCAGGGTTTGAGGCCGAGAAATGGCATCTAGTTTACTTTATAGAGAAGTAAACCAAAACTCAGACAAGGCGACAAACTTGCCCAGGGTCACACAGATAAGTGAATTTGAACCAAGAACCTTTGGCTAAAATTCTGACAGAGAATGAGCTCTTGGTCCTCCTTCTGCTCCTTACTGATGGTGAGTTTTTGAATGATCATTTTTCTTCATGTGGCTTTGGTTTCTTGGTCTACACAATGAGCCCTTCTGACACCAATGTTCCGCATTCCCTTCTAATGTCCTTAGAGTAAATGTGGCAGAATGAGATTAAAAGGAGGACTTGGTTGGAGTCCTTGCTCTGTCATTTAGACATTTATCAAGGTTCTCATAGGTGCCAGGTGCCATATCAAGCATGGAGAAGACCAAGATACAGATGAAGAGTCCATGTCTTCAAGGAGATCACATTTTACTGGTAGGGATAATGGGGGGAAACCTGGCTTGGAAGCTACTTCCAGTGTGACCTTGGGTAAGTCATTTTATCTCTTTAGGTCTCAGTTTCCTCATTCTTAAAATGAAAGAATTGGACTAGACAGTTTCAGAGGACCCCTCCAGCTCACAAAAGAGATAAAAATTGGACCAAGTGATGGGGAAAGGGAGGAAAGAGAAACATACCCCCCCACTTATCATGCCATCTCCTACATTCTTTCAACTTAATATATGCTTATTAATTATTATGCTCATTAAATGTGTACTCTGTGGCATCTAGGAGGCGAGGTGGATAGAGCACAAAATCTGAAGTCCTACCTAAGACATTTCTCAGCTGTGTGACCTGGGGCAAGTCATTTAACCCCATTTACCTAACCCTTGTCTCAGAGTTTTTACTAAGATAGAAAGTTTGGCGTTTTTTTTTAAACCCTTACCTTCCATCTTAGAATCAATACTATGTATTGGTTCTAAGGCAGAAGGGTGGTAAGAGCTAGGCAATGGGGGCAAAAAGTAACAATAAGTGACTTGCCTAGGGTCACACAGTTAGGAAGTGTCTGACGCCAGATTTGAACCTAGGACCTCCCACTTCTAGGCCTGGCTCTCAATCCACTGAGCCACCCAGTTGCCCCCAAAAGTTAGGGTTTTTAAAAAAGTTAACTCCAGGAGTGGGGAGGGAAGAGGGGAAGTAGACAAGAAGAATCACGTAACCATGGAAAAAATTGTTTTAATTTTAAAAATATTATGTTTTGAGTATGGTGACTTACATACAGTAGGCACTTAATCGATGGTGTTAAGCTCCATTTAAAAAATTTAAATTTTTTTAATAAACAAAGCCCCACCTTATTTCTCTCCCTCTCACCCCACTGAGAAAAAAAAAAAGAAACATTAAACCCATGTTACAGAAATATATATAGTCAAATAAAACAAATTCTGGCATTGGCCATGTACAAAAGAAAATAAATATGACCTAGCCTGTACTCCAAGTCCATCGCCTCTCTGTCAGGAGGAGCTGGGTGGTTAGTTTCATTCTGAGTCCTCTAGAATCAAGGCAGGTCATTGCTATTACTTTAAAATGCATCTCATCATCCTAAACTAGCTCAGTGAAGTGTTTAAGCCCTGGCTACCTCAAGATCCCCATTTGTAAATGGGAATAATGCAACATCTACCTCCCAGGATTGTTGTGGAGATAAGGGAGATAATACATATAAAATAGCAATAATCATAGTTATCATCCACATAAGACTTTAAGGCTGTGAGAATTCTTGGTTTGGGAACTGCCAGCCACATGTGGCTAAATTCTCTTACTTTCTCTGGCCTGTTTTTTAAATTATTTAACAAATAATTATAAATTAGGATATTGTCTCAATAAAGTTTTAATCTTAACAAGGCTTGAGACACATTTCACATACATGTTATCTCTTTTTACACTCACAACAACCCTGGAAGAAGGGGCTGTTATTTTTTTAAACCTTCACTTTCTGTTTCATAGTAACAATTCTAAGATAGAAGGGTAAGGGTTAAGCAAACAGGGTTAAATAAGACTTGCCCAGGGTCACACATCAAGGAAGTGTCCGAGATTCCATTTGAACCCAAGTTCTTCCAAATCCAGGTTTGCACTCTAGTAACTAAGTCACCCAGCTGTCCCTGGTAGGTGCTATTATTAAGATAGACATTTTACTAATGGGGAAACTGAGGCAGAGGCAAAATCCAGGGTCACACAGATAGGAAGTATCTGGGGTCCTCTCAAATCCAGGTCTACACTCTATCTACTGAGCCACCCAGCTATCCCTTGGTAGGTGCTATTATTATGACTACCATTTTACTGATGGGGAAACTAAGACAGAGGCAAAGTCCAGGGTCACACAAGCTAGTAAGTATCTTGGGCAGGATTTGAACTCAGGCCTTCCTGATTCCAAAGGACAATGGCTACTGGGCTGCTCAGCTACTCTAGATTTTTCTTACAAACCTTCAATTGTAGTATCAGCGTTGGCTCTCATCCCCATCGTCATTTTTTGGTGGCCTCCATGGGGACTCTGAAAACAGAAGGTGCTCAGTAAAGTTCTTCTGATCCACTGATTGGTGGATGACAAGGGGGAGACCAGGAGGTTCTTTATTGATCCCAAACTGGACCAAAGACAAATGTTTCAAGGGCAGAGCCCTACCCTGTGAATTCATCTTTATGCATGATCTGCTGCAGAGGCAGCCAGGGAAGGGTCACTGCTGCAAGGGGAGTCACCTGCCAGGCAGGAGACTGGGACATCTGACCTCCTGGGAGCTCGGCCCCACCTCGGGCTGCCTCACGGGGCTATTGATCTCTGCCTCCCCAGGCACCAGGAAGAGTCTTATTCCTATTCTGTCCAGGAAGGACTGAAGGCCCAAGCTCACAGTGAAAGAAGCAGATGGCCTGTTCTTTTTCCCAGCTTTAATGAATGATTTCCCCCAGCTCTAAGCAATGGTCCCATTTCCTTCCACCCTAAGAGCTCTGAAGAAAAATCACATTAGAAAAAGCCCAATTGGGGGGGGGGGGCAGCTGAATGGGTCAGAAGATAAAGAGTCAGGCCCAGAAATGGGAGGTCCTAGGTTCAAATCTGACCTCAGACACTTCCTAGCTGTGTGACCCTGGGCAAGTCACTTAACCTGCATTGCCTAGCCATTACCACTCTTCTGCCTTGGAACCAATACTTATTCTAAGAGAGAAGGTAAAGGTGAGAGACACAAAGACAGAGACAGAGACAGAGAGACAGAGACAGAGACAGAGAGAGATAGACTTGAAAATGTGTATTTGCTGAGCCCTGGGCCTCTAGGAGGATGTCTCCTGGAGAGGCTCTTTGGAGATTCTGCCCCACTTTCCTTCTTGGCCTGTGGCCCCATCCAGGGCTCCTTGTTCTGTCCTTGTCATCCCCTTTTATGCCTTTCAGTCCTTCCCTGGGAGCTGATCACATCTGCCTACACCCCCAGGGAACCCTGGACAGCTCCATCCTCCTGCCTCTTCCTTAATGGAGTGGGACAGAGGAGCAGAGGGGACTGAATGCTGCCAGCACAGATGGCCTTGCTGGGAGGGCTCCAGGCAGCAGGAACCCTCTCCTTCCCTCGGGAGGGATTTAGGGGAAAGGAGGAAAGGGGAGGGGGCAGGCAGAGAGAAGGAGGCTAATGGGGATGGGGAGGGCCTGGCCTCCATTCTTCTTTCCCTGGCTTGACACAGCTGCTTCCTTCTTGGTACTTCCTTGTCTTTAATCTTTCTCCCACCAATCCCTGCTCCGACTTCATAAAGCCTGTCTCTTATCAGAAAGCTCTAATGTCCCCAGTGGGCTCCCACTGTCCACAGGAGTGGACCTTAGAGGTCATCTCTCCTGGACTTCTTAACTACAGTCCCCAGAATGGATCTGTAGACAGATTTCAGGGGCTCTGGGGACTGAGATGGGAAAAAATTATATCTGTATTTCAATTATCAATTCCCTTTGCATTTTAAAATATTATTCTAAGAAGTGGTCCATAGGGTTTCACCAGACAGCCAAAATGGTCCACTGCATGCACGCACACATAAAACCTAGGAAACTTTCATTATTTTACAGATGTGGAAGTTGAGGCAGGAAGGGAGCAATGCTTTGTCCGAAGGTCTTAGAGCTACTAAGAAGCAAAATTGGGATTTGGCCTCTAGTTCCTCTGACTCTAAGCCCACTGCCCCAACTCCTCAACCTGGTCATCCAAGACCCTCTATGCTCTCTAGCCACAACCTCCCTCTGCTGCCCTGCCTCAACTCCCCAACATGGAACCTTCATTTAAGGTCTTCTCATACCCCCACCCCCCAGGAACTTTCTTCCCTCAGAACCTTTGTTCAGGTTTGTTTCCTTGGTCCAGAAAGCCTTCTCTGCTTTTCTTTTTTAAAAATTTTCAATAAAAACATGTTTATTTTCTCCCCCCACCCAACTTTATTAAAAGAAAAACAAAAACCCAGGATAACAGATATACATCCTAAAGCCAAACAAATTCCTGCACATCCAAAAATATGTGTGAGTCTGCACCCTGCATATGTTGCCTCTGAGCCAGGAGGTGGGTCTTCTCAGCTCTTTTAAATCCATCCTAACTAACCTTTAAGCCCCAGCTCAACCCTTACCTGGTCCATAATGCCTTTCTTGACCATCAGTGGCCTTTTGTTTGACATTGAACAGAAAAGGTCTAGCCTTGAAAGTTCTCTCTTGGGTCTATTTGACTTGTGTCTCACCCTAGTGCAGCAGAAAGAACCCTGGACTGGAAGCACAGGACCTAGGTTTGAGTCTTGTTCTTGTCCTTGCCATTTATCTGCTGTGGGGAGCTGGGCAAGACACTTCCCTCTTTGAGCCTCAAACCCTCCATCTGTAAAATGGATGTAATGATGCTGCTGTTAACCTATCTCTAGGAAAGATAGGGGAAAAGGTGCTTTTTGTGAAATGAAAAGTGCTATAGAAATGGAAGCTATTGATTCAAGTGTCACCTTCCACCTGAAGCCTCTTTTGATCCCCTGAGCTGATACTCTCCCTCCCCAAACTACTGCCTATTCATTTTATATATATTCTCTCTCCCTCCACCTCCTTTCTCCGTCACCCCTCTCTCCCCCTCTCCCCGTCTTTCTCTCTCCCTCCCTCTCTCTCTGTCTTTTTTCTCTCTCCCTCCCCACCTCTCTCCCCCTCTTCTCTCTGTCTTCCTGTCTGCGTCTGTGTCTCTGTCTATCTCTCTCCATCTCTCTCCTCTCTGCCTTTGTCTTCTCTCCCTTTCTTTCCATCTCTCCCCTCCTCTCCTCTCCCTCTCTGTACCTACTCTCTTTATAATCATATACAAACATATATATATATATACACACCTATTATTAGCTCTCCTATTAGAATAGAATGTAAGCTTCTTTTTTTTTAAACCCTTACCTTCCATCTGTATTGACTCCAAGGCAGAAGAGTGGTAAGGGCTAGGCAATGGGGGTCAAGTGACTTGCCCAGGGTCACACAGCTGGGAAGTGTCTGAGGCCAGATTTGAACCTAGGACCTCCCATCTCTAGGCCTGGCTCTCCATCCACTGAGCTACCCAGCTGCCCCCTAGAATGTAAGCTTCTTGATGGCAGGGACTTGCGTGTTTTTTTTCTTTGTATCTCTAGCATATGGCACAGTGACTGGCACATAGTAAGCTCTTTTTCTTTTAAATCCTTGCCTTCTCTCTTAGTGAATAACAGCTCTAAGACAGAAGAGCAGCAACAGTTAGGCAATCAGGGTTAAGTGATCTGCCCAGAGTCACACAGTGAGCAAGTATCCAAGGCCACATTTGAACCCAGGATCTCCGTACTCCAGGAATGGCACTCTCCACTGAGCTATCTAGCTACCTGTAGTGGGTTCTTAAAAAACCCTTATTAGTTGATTGGAATACTTTGCCTTTTTTAGTGGAATTAGTCAAGGCAGTCAAGAAAGTCAATTCAAGTCCAGTTTACATTTAGAAAAGGGTGAAGTGACCAAGACTATCAAGGTAATTATTTAGGGGCTAGAGTATGAGGCCTGCAGTCAGAAGACCTGAGTTCAAAATCCAATCTCATATAATTACTATCTGCATTACCCTGGGCAAGTCATTTAACCTCTGTCTGTCTTGGGTTCCTCAACTGTAAAATGGGGATCATAACAGTATCTACCTCCCAGGGTTGTTGTGAGGAACATATGAGATAATAATTGTAGAGTACTTAGCATAGTGCCTGGCACATAAAATAAGCCCTTAATAAATGCTTGTTTTTCTTCCTTCCTCTTCCTCCCTCCCTTCCTCCCTCCTTCCTCTGCCTGGATCCAACCACATTTAGAGCAGGGCTCTTTAACTTGAGAGGCATTTGTAGATAGATTTCAGGGAGTTCATGAACTTGGACAGGAAAAACATTAAATTTTTATTTTCACTAACCTCTGAAATTTTTATTTTTGCTTATTATATTTTATTTTCTATTAATTTAATTATAATTATATTAATTCGTATTATAAATATTATTATTATTAAACCCTTACCTTCTGTCTTAGAATCAATGTTGTGTATCATTTCTAAGGGAGAAGAGCAGCAAGGGCTGGGCAATGAGGGTTAAGTGACTTGCCCAGGGCCACACAACTAGGAAGGGTCTGAGGCCAGATTTGAATACAGGACCGCCTGGCTCTCAATCCCCTCAGCCACCTAGCTGCCTCCAATTATTATAATTTTTTAAACCCTTACCTTTGTCTTAGAATCAATATGAAGAGTAGTAAGGGTTAAACAATTGGGATTTAGTGACTTGCCCAAAGTCACACAGCTAGGAAGTGTCTGAGGCCACATTGTAACTCACATCCTCCCAACTCCAGACCTGGCTCTCTATCCACTGAGCTACCCAGCTATCCCTATTTCCTACAATTATTTAAAAACATGAAAAAAGGGTCCAATCCACAGGCTTCCCCAGATTGCCTATGGGATCCAGGACACCAAAAATGATTAGGAATCTCCCATGTGGGATATAGCAGTTGGTTCTGGGTGTCAGGACACTGACATGCTGGAGAACATCCAGAGAGAAGAGAAGCTGGAAGAGTCTCTGCAACCCTTAAAGAACTGTCTAAATAGCAGCTTTTCTTTTTGTGCCTCAGACTCCCTGGAGGGCTGGCCTGAGGAGCGAAGAAGCCCCCTCCACCATGGATCCCCCTTTGCCACCTAGATTTATCCTTTGGCATCTCAAAGGCTTCCCAGTCCTCCCAAGACCCTCATTCAAAACCAAACCCTTGAGGATGTAACACCTAAAGGCATTATGACCTAAGGATTTGGCAGATCCCTTTTGGAACCTAGTTCTAGGGCAAGGTCAGGCCCAGTTATGGGCTGGGCCAAAGAGTGTATGCATTATAACTCCTCTGCCTCTCTTTTCCAAAGGACGGGAAAAGAGCACACAAAAGCTCAGTTCCAACACAAGTGTTCTAGATCTTGCTCAAATGCTTTCTAACCGGAGGGCCGCTATTACAGCAAAAATGAAAAATGTTACATCTGTAAAATGGGAGCAATAATCCTTGCACTTGCCTACCTCGAGGGATCATTCTGAGGAAAGTGCTTTGTACATCTAGAATCTCTACAGAAATGTGAATTGAACAATGTCAGAGCTGGAAGAGAGAGTTTTCACATTCCTTCTGACCTGGATTTTCACTGATAAAAGGAAATGTCAGTGAGGAAAACTCCCTCCACCATGCAAAACTGCAACTCACTTGGAACTTATCTATTCAAAGAGAGTTTTGGAGTGCTGGGTTGAGGCAAACTCTAGAAGTTAACAGACTTTCCCAGAGTCCCGTGGCTGGTGTGTGTGTGTGTGTGTGTGTGTGTGTGTGTGTGTGTGTGTGTGTGTGTGTGTGTAGGCAGGAGTTGAACTCAGTTAACTCCAAGTTCTACACTCAGATCCAGTTAGACCATAGAATGTCAGAGCAGAAGAGAACTTGGAGAGATCATCCAGTTCCACCCCCTCATTTTACAGATGAAGAAACTGAGACTCAAGGGAGATGGAAGAGAAAAAAAGGACTGTGACCCAGATTTCATGCTATAGAGTAAAACAGAGTAGAATATCACCACTGCTCCAGTCTCCAAATCTCATCCCTGTCCCACCTGCCCTTTCTCTTTGCTGCCTTTGAGCCCCAATTTGGGGGATGCATGTTTCAGGGGCAAAAGGATTGGTACATTGGTTGCCCTGGATTCCCAAACCCTTCGGGCTTTAATGTTAGAGCAACTCATTAAATGCTTAATTAGCTACCAACCAGAACCTAATTTAAGCATCTTAACCCTTGGCATACTACTCAACCCACTTTTTACAGCCTCTGCTAATGTTGGGAACTGGGGGAACTCTGCAGAAGGAAATAGCGAGCCCTCTCTGGAAGGCTGAGTCCTAGCCCCGATACCCACACTGTTCCCAACTTAAGGGCTTCTTCAAGGGCATCAGAAAAGTGCTGGAGACCAAAGGATGGACTGTAGGATCAAAGGATGTAGAGCTGGAAAGTATCTTAGGAATCATCTGAAACAAACCCACATGGTACCAAGGAGGAAACTGAGGAAAGGAATTGACTTGACGAAGGTTACAAGTCAGGCAGAAATAGAACTTGTTCTTCAAACCCTGAATCTAAGGCAGATGGTCTTTACCCTATTCCAGAAGGGGCAGCTTATAGGATACAGTGGATAGAGTGCCAGGTCTGGGGTCAGGAAGACCTAAATTCAAACCTAGTCTGAGACACTCACTAGCAGCATGACTCTGGGCAAGTCACTTAACCTTATTTGCCTCAGTTTCCTCATTGGTAAAAAAAAAAAAGCTAGAGAAGGAAATGGCAAACCATTCTACTATCTCTGCCAAGAAAAATCCCAAATGTGATCATGAGGAGTCAGACAGGACTAAAAAAAAAATGACTGAAACCAACAACAGGAGGGATGGACTCCTAAGGGGAGGCTGCTCAGCAAGAAGGATCCACTTTCAGGGCTGACATTAACTCCCAGATGACCTCTCAGAGCAGGCTCTGCTCTGGCTGCCTCAATTTATCTCAGTCCATAAAACAGAGAGAAACCATTCTCCCTTAGAAGGGTAGGACAGTAAAACACTCTGAGCACTAGCCAGGGAGAAGCAGGCACAAGAGCGTGACTCAGGCAGAAATTCTGCTGTCAGGTAACAAGGATAAACCCTCCTTTCTATCTGTACATGGTCTTCAAAGCACTTCCACTGCCACTAACTCCAAGCAGACCTGCAAGAGGGGTGGCTTGTACACCCCACGACTTTTTTTACTTTTTTAAATTTATTTTTGGTACCTCCATCTATTTATTTATTTTTGGTGTTCCCCCCATCCATTTACTTTTTTCCATTTATTTTTTTGTTTTGTTTTTGGTGTCCCTATTTATTTTTCTTACTTTTTATTTATCTTTGGCACCTCTGTTTGTTTGTTTGTTTGTTTATTTTTGGTACCCCCATTCAGAAAGAAGAGAGGTAAGAGTGAGACAATGGGGGGTTAAGTGACTTGCCCAGGGTCACACAGCTAGGAAGTGTCTCAGGCCATCTGTACCCCCATTTTATAGATGAGGACACTTGAAGTAAAACAAGAAACAGCTGGAACATCATGGGAAGAGTGAAAGATTTGGAGTCAGAAGACTCCAGTTCAAATCCCAGCTGTGTTGCTTTCTGGTTCTATGTCCTTGGACAAGTTTGCCTCTGGACCTCAGTTTCCCTACTTATAAAATGACTGAGTAGGACTAAATCAGAGATGCTAAACATATCACCAACTGACTAATACAGCCCTCAACAATCCTCAGCACAGCAGAAACCAGAGTAAATTATAATTGGGAAATATTTAACAAAATGAATAAAATACAATAGGGGATAATGTGAATAAGTGATTTTCAAAGTGGATGTTCTGCCTGATCCTTGTATAAAGTTTGGTGGCCCCCCTTTCTATTTTAATTTGATACCACAGACTAGAGGTCCCTTCCAGCTCTAAAATGCCACTGTGACACCAATTCAAATCATGGTTCTGTTACTTATTAGTTGTATACTTTTGGGCAAGTCACTTGACCTCCATGAGACTCAGTTTCCTCATCTGTAAAATGAAGGGGTTGGACTAAGATGACTCCTACAGTCCCTACTTGCTTTCAGTCCTTTGATTCATCCAGTCCCTTGGACTCCTTGCCCAATGTCCCTTCTACTACCCTGACCCAGAAGCCAAGGATGACTTTGGCTCCCATGTTCTCCTGGAAAAGACTCGTACAAAGCTGAATTTAGGACGGCAAGCCTCAGACTAGAAATTGGTGCTGGGCCTTGCCTGTGAAATCTTGTGATAGCCAGGAAGAAGGGGTTCAAGTTGAGTCTGGAAATGAAGAGGTGGATGGGATGCCCAGGACCTGAGGCCTTGTGTGTCCCTTGCAATCACTGAGCCTCAGGTGACTGGACTAATCCTCAAATAAATCCGGACTTTTTATGGAGAAGATAATTTCCTGGTATTAAAAATAGGTGAGTCCTTTCTTCCATTTCTCCTGCTCCCTGATTTGTGTCCTGGGCAGCTGCCTGTCCCTGATCCCAGCTCTGAATGGGATGGAGGCTGTACCAAGGCCGATGCCTTTTCCCAAGGGATGCAACATGGTGCACTGAATGAACAAAAAGCATTTATTAAATGCTGATTGCACACCAAGCTATGGGGATGCAAACATAGACCGAGACAGACTCAAAGAGAGAGAGAGAGAGAGAGAGAGAGAGAGAGAGAGAGAGAGAGAGAAGAGAAGAGAAGAGAAGAGGAGAGGAGAGGAGAGGAGAGGAGAGGAGAGGAGAGGAGAGGAGAGGAGAGGAGAG
>NC_058130.1:728538193-728640969 GCF_016433145.1 Gracilinanus agilis | reverse complement strand
CCCCTACTCTCTCTCTCTCTCTCTCTCTCTCTCTCTCTCTCTCTCTCTCTCTCTCTCTCTCCATGAACATGTTAAGTTGAAAAAAAAAAGAAGCTCTTATCTCTGTAGTAAATAGGCGGTGCTGTGGCTAGAAGCCCAGATTTAGTGTAGATTAGGACAGGCAGGGTGGTCATTTGGAGGATAGACACACTTACCTTGTGTCAGGTACAGGGCTAAGCCCTGGGTAGACAAAGAAAGGCAAAGAGAGCATTCCAGACAGCCCTGAAGTATGTCATAAATACACTAAGCTCCTGCCTAGGGCCCCCAAGGCTAGGGGAGATGTAAGCCATAGGTGGGCAGTGCCTTGTAAGAAATATCTATCTGGCTGGCCATATATACTCTAGAAAGGTATGATCTAGGATCTGGCCCACTTCATCTCCAAGGGAGACTGGGATTCTGCCTTTTTAAGAAGCAAGAGGAGAGGCACGGCTGGCTAAGCATTCGCTCCTTCACTTGCCCATCTTTGGGAAGGATTTTGGGGCTAGAATTCTATCTACTTGATGCATCTCAAATATTGCAGGTCTAGGGGAGCTGGAGGTTCAGAAGAAAAAGCATTTTCCTTAAACACTCTCCTAGGAAGTGTAACAGTTAGATTATTCTCTAGCGTGGCTCCCTTCCTCCAAAGGCTGATTACATAAAGACAATCACTGATAGTTAGCAAATGTCTTTTATTGAAGTCAGCAGGAAACAGAAATGTGGAAAGCTATGCAGAAAAGAATAGAGAATAAGATATACAATATACAGTAAGTGGACTCTTGAATTTTGAATAAGATAAGGCCTCAACTCAGCCAAGGGGAAAGAATGATTGAGGTGGCAGTGGGTGGGGGGAGGCCATTCTTAGCAGAAATGTGCAGGCAAATATCTAACAACCAGCTCTTCTCTCAAAAAAAAGGATGTTTGACATGCCTTAATCTGCACTGTAAACATTTTCTCCATCGATTTCTCATATCTAAACAATTAAAAAAAAAAACCACCAAAACCCCCCCCCACAACAAATCAAGCCCTGATTTGTAGTTTCCTGATTTCTGCAATATAAAAGCTCACGATGAAAATTTAATAATTGGCTCCCCTAAACTAGGACAACCTTGAATCCTAGCAGTCTCTAGAGCTGTGGGTGCCAAGAATCAAAGGACATGTTGGGGGCTCGCTTTCCCTCATATCTTCTGTGGAGATCTCTAGCTTCCATTCAAAAGTTTATGATTTTGAGCAGCTAGGTGGCTCAGTGGATAGAGTATTGATTGGTTCCAAGATGGAAGGTAAGGATTTAAAAACAAAAGGAAGCGTTGAAGTGTTTAAAACAAACAAACAAAAAAAATCCCAAATATTTTTCCTGTGTGCTACTCACTTCAATATGTTGTTTACGGGTCTTCATTCTGCCGCCAGTGTAGACCACTGATGGTCTATACCCTCTCATCCTGGGCATGCTAATTTTTCCAGAAATCCTCCATGGAGTAGCTGCCCAATTCCCCAGAGTCCCTTCTCTGGCTCTTTTATCTTTTAATGTTTCACAGATGTCACAGCCTTCACCAGGCTGGCCATCTGTTATTCCTCAGTCTCAAGATGTAACCGGCCGGCCACTTCTTCTGGCTCATCCTGTTCCTGAGGGAGGGCTTTGACGTGGCTGGCCTCTCAGACATAAGCCACGGCTGCCAATGTGCTTCTGTCACCAGCCTGCACCCTCCCCATCTTCGTGCCTCTGGCTGCCAGAAGGTCCCAATTCCACAGCCTAGAGATAACATGCTGGGTGGGAGCTCCCCGAGAAACCAAGCTTTTTCTTTCTGATCCAGAATCCTGGGGGCTGGTGGTTGCATCTCTCTCTGCCTTTAGGATGGGTGGGTGAAGGGCTCATCTGTGGCAGGGGTCCAGGGCAATCTAATAGGTCGGAGAAACCTGCAGATTCCTTGGAGGAGGGATACCCCAGGATGTTGTAGCCTAGGAGAGCTGGGGTAGCCCTGGGGAAAGCCAAGGGGAGGTGCATTAGGGAATGCTTCTCAGGGCACACTGATGAGAGAGGCAGGGGGGGAGCAGTCAGAAAGGATGGACTACCAGGGAGACTGGTAGGAGGAGATGCCTGGGACTGAGCGAAGGGAGGAATTCTAGGAAGAGGCAATGTGGTACAGGGAGGAAAGTTCTGGACCTAGAGTCAGAGTATCTGAGTTCTCATCCCAGCACTACCTCTGTAACCTTGGGCAACTCAGTTTCCCCATTTGTAAAATGAGGCAATTGGACCCAATGGCTTCTAAGGTCATCTCCCAGGATCCCAAGAACATCTCTGGAGCTCAGTTCCTTCATTCACAAAATAAAGAGGGCAGAAATAGATGACCATCAGGGTCCCTTCCAGATGCTCTGATGCCAAATACAGAGTTCTTTCTACCATGCCACACTCCCTCCCTCACTACATGACATCATGGGGAAGTAGTGGGAGCTGGGAATCTCTAAGAGAAGTGGCCGTGGGGAGGGATGGGGGCTGATCCCCAGGAAGGGGCTCAGAGTTGCAGCCAAGAAACGCCCAGGTCGCCATGTCTTTCTTCTCTTGAGGGCCAGAGTTGTTCTTTAGACCATGGATGATCTTCATTCCTGGCAAACTTGGGGCCCAGATGGATTTGGTCTTCCTCCAGGTAGCCTCCCTGGCCTGTACCCAATTGGGGTTCTCCTTGCAGCCTCTTAGAAGAAGAGGGGGGTTGGGAGGGAGCAGGGGACACAATAGGACCTCCTCACTGGTCATACATGGCCTCTCCCCAAGGGTCACAAAACCGTAAGGTGTGATGACCTTGGGGAGGTGGACCAGGCCCAGGTCTGCCCCAAGATGGGGATCAGGATGTCTGAGCAGTGCCTGCAGCTGTCCTCTTCCTCTGGGGTGCTTCCACCTGGGAATGGTGAAAGGAGGGATACGATCAGGTGTCACCAGCAAGCTGAAGATGTCTTGAGCTGGGGGGCTACTTCTGGCTGCCATAGCTGTCCTAGGGGTTCTGAGTCCCAACCCTGCAGCTTACCCTTTCTGGACATTTATATCTGTCCAGGCTCCTTGCCAGGCCAGCTCCAGTCCCCCTGCTAGGCTGCCAAGGTGATGCCTGCTGTCTCTGATCTTGTGGGAATTCTGTAGAGAAGGGCAGGGGAGGGAAGGAAATACAGGAAGGAGGGAAGGAAAAAAGATACTCCCTCTCCACTCTCCCTCCTTCCACGACACTAAAGATCTTATCTTCCTGTGCTACCAGCTAAAGGTTGGTCAAAGATTAAAGGATTTAGAAGAAGGGAGAATCTAGGCCACTCCACCCCATCCCCCAAATTTTGCAAAGGAAGAAACTGAGGCTTAGAAAGGGAAAGGGACTTTCCCAAGATCACACAGCTATATAGCTTCAGATCCAGGATTCAAATCCAGACTCTTTAATTACAAATCAAGTGAAATGGGGGCAGTTAGGTAGCTCAGTGGATAGAAGGCCAGGCTTGGGTACAGAAGGTCCTGGTTTCAAATGTGGCCTCAGACACTTCCTAGCTGTGTGGCCCAGGGGAAGTTGTTTAAGCCCACTTGCCTAGCCCTTTTTGCTCTTCTGTCTTAGTATTGATATTAAGGAGTCCTGGAGCTGAATGTCCAGATGTCTGAAGGGATCAGAGGAATTAGAACTGGAAAATATCTGAAGTTTCATCTGGTCCATCCCTTTCCATTTAAAAATCAAAGAAACTCAGGCTGAGCAAGTTGAAGGACCTCATCCAAGGCCACACAGCTAGTATGTCAGCAGGATTCTCTGACTCCAAATTCAGATCTCTCAGATTGCAAACTCCAGAAAGACAGGGGCTATTGTGCCTTTGTTTCCCCAGAGCTCTATACAGAACCTGGCATAAAGTAAGTACTTAATAAGTAAGTAGCCGTGTGAAAGATAAGATTAGAAAAGGGAAGGACTGAGAGCCAATTGAGAAGCCTATTACAATATATTTTTCTAAACCATTACCTTCTGTCTTATAATCAATACTAGGTTTTGATTGCCAGGCAGAAGAAAGGTAAGGTCTAGAGGAAGTATCTGAGGTCATATTTGAACCCAGATCCTCCTCATCCCCAAGGCTGGCTCTCTATCCACCGAGTCACCTAGTTGTCCCTATTAAATTTTTTTTTAAATTTCTTTATTCAAAGATATTTTATTTTCCCAATTATATGTAATAAGAATTTTCAACATACATTTTCCGAAATGATAAGATTCAAATTGTCTCCCTCCTATTCTTCCCCCCCCCTCAGAAATAATAAGCGATTTGATCTGGATTATACGTGTATTATCATGCAAAACATACTTCCATATTGATTGTTGGTTCATATAGAACCAAAACCCCTAAATAAAACTGGTATTATGATATTCTTAACTAGTGGTAAGGAGAATTAAAACTAGGGACATGGCAATGAGAGTAGAGAGAAGGGCAACAGAGGTGAGAGATAATACAGAAGCAGACATGATCAGTTTTGACTGTTGATCAGAAACCAGGGAATGAGAGAGGAAAGAAATCAAAGAAAACTCCCAGGATTCCTGGCTGGGTGACAGGGAGTATGGTGTCCCCATTTATGTTGTTCAGTTGTTTTAGTCATGTCCCATTATTCGTGACCGTATCTGGGGTTTTCTTGGCAAAGACACTGAAGTGGTTTTCCATTTCCTTCTCTAGTTCATTTTTTAAAAAACTGTTACCTTCTGTCTTAGAATCAATACTATATATTGGTTCTAAGGCAGAATGGGAAGAGCTAAGCAATTGGGGTAAGGGATTTGTCCAGGGTTACACCTCTAGGAAGTGTCTAAAACCAATTTTGAACCCAGGACCTAGGCTTGGCTCTCAATCTACAGAGCCACTCGGCTGCCCCTTCTCCAGTGTATTTTACAGATGAAGGTATTGAGGCCGACAGGGTTAAGAGACTTGCCCAGGATCACACAGCTAGAAAGTGTCTGAGGCCAGGTTTGAACTCAGGAAGATGAGTCTTCCTGACTGCAGACCTGGAGTTCTACCCACTGTGCCACCTAGCTGCCCATCCACAGACATAGGGAAATGGAGGATGGGGCAGATTTAGGCGGAGAAGGATGATGGATTAGATTTTGGACAGGTTCAGTTTGAGATGCCAGCAGTGGAGCTATGCAAGAGGTAGCTAGAAAGGCAGAAAGGCAGAATTTGGTAAAAAGATGAGGGCTTGAAGGTATGGGTTTGGGAATCACATAGGTATAGTTGAAGTTGTGGTTGGAGAAGAAAGCAGCAGCAGCAGCAGCACAGAGCACCTATGGACAGCAGCCTGGGGCAGTCCTAGGGGTCACTCATACACAGCTCAGGAAAGGTGATGGGAAAAGGACCAGTAGACAGGCAAGGGGCGTGATGAAAAGAAGTCGAGAGACCTGCAGCATCCAGAAGGGTGGTCCAGCACTGGCAAATGCTGCAGGGAGGTCAGTGAGGATGAGGACGGAGAAAAAGCCACAGGACTTAGTGATAGAGACATCACCCTAATTGATCACTGCCTCATTTAAAATATTCAGAATCCCATTTGCTTTTCTTGGACACCATGGCATAATGCCGCCTCCCTCTGACCCTCATTATTTCTGGCTCTCCTTCTCCATCCCTTTTAATTTCTTTCTGTGTTGGTCTCTAAAGCTATTTATCCCCCTCAGCCTCCCTCCCTCTGGCAACCTGGACACTAGCCTTCCCCCATCCCCCTGGCCCAGACCATTTTTGTCAGAGCCCCCCCCAATCCCCTTGAGGCTTTCTCTGGGAAGTTTGTCTGGCATTTCCAGCTCCCATCCCCTGATGCCCATCTGCTGCTCTCTCCACCTCCATTGGCTCCTGTGGTCATAGGGTGCCTGCTTGCCTAGGCAGAAATCCAGGACTTTAATAACAACAACAACAGCCTCTTGCTGGCAAATACCACATCTCCCCTCCCTGGCAGCTGCTTGCCTCCTCCACTCAGGCCCATTGGAGTGGGAGTGGGAGAGGCAGGACATGAGGCCAGCCGTCAAGTAGTGCCAACCTGCCAAGGGGGGCCCGATGCTTCATAGGCTCCTAAAGGGGCTAGAGGCATAATAAAGGTGGCAGGGCAGAGCTACGTGGCTGTCCAGGTAAGGAACAGGGAAGAGGTGCTGGGCTGAATCACAGATTATCAGAGCTGCGACATTAGACATCTGACAGAAATTCAGAGCTGAGAGAGCCCTTACAACCTAATATGCCTATAGGATTGGGGGTTTTAGTTTTTAAAAGATGACTCTATTACAAAAATGAATAATATGGAAATAGGTTTTGAGTGATAATACATGTATAACCCAGGAATTGCTTGTCAGCTCTGGGAGGGGGGAGGGAGACAACTCAAATCATGTAACCATGTAAAGAAAAAATTTAAATCAGATTTTAAAAGATCCTAATATGTCAGAGTTGGAAGGGCTCTTAGAATAGAGAATGTCGGAACTGGAAGACCTCTTAGAACACAGGATGTCAGAGTTGGGAGACCTTAGAACAAAGAGGGCCAGAAATGGAAGGGACATTAGACATCTAACAGAGAGCCAGAGCTGGTAGGACCCTCAGATATTGAACTGAGGATGCTGTGAGTCTCAGATGAGTTAATGGATCTATATCCATTTTTTTTTGTACTGTGCAAACTTTAAAACACTATACAGGGGGAAGCTAGGTAGCTCAGTGGATTGAGAGCCGGACTTAAGAAATGGGAGTCCCAGGTTCTAATTTGACCTCAGATACTTCTTAGTTGTGTGACCCTGGACAAGTCATTTAGCCCCAGTTGCCTAGCCCTTATTATTACTTTTCTGCCTTGGAATCAATACACAGTATTGATTCTAAGACAGAAGGTAAGGGTTAAAGAAAAAAAAAAAAGGACACAGTTCCTAGAGACCTAGGATCACTCAAAAGCCCAATCCCACCAGTGTTCAGCACAGAAGCTTTGACTTGTTCCATTTGCAGTCTAGGCTGATTCTCCCCTCCCCTCCTACCCTAAGAAGTTCATCTTATTGTACCAGACTTAGCATACACATTTTAGCCCCATTGCAGCTCAGAACTCCCAAACTCAAGTGATCCACTGGCCTTAGCCTCCTACAGCCTCAGGGATTATAGGCTGGGACATCATGCCAGGCTCCAGTTTTATTTTCATTACACAGTGGGCTCCCCTAGTCAAGTAGCCAAGCCCCCATTGGGGTCCTTTTCCCCTTATCTATCCTCTAGCCAACAAAAGTCTGTTTATATAGTCGCATAATCACAAGCCCCCCTTTTCCTGATCAAGTTGGAGATTTATCTCAACACAATTTTATTCATTTTTTAATAACACCAAATTCTACCATCTTAGAAATGTGTTTCATTTTATTGAAATGTAAAAATTCCAAACATAGTCATGGAAATTAATAACTAAATTGGTTGGGATCAGTTGTGGAAGTGCAGAGAGCAGAAGATTATCGGCTTCTTTCCAAAGAGAGCAGCATTTCCTGGTCATCAGAAGCTTGTTTGGAGATATGTACTTTCTATTTCTTAAATATAATTGTTCCTTCATCTCCTAAATCTTAAAATATATCCCTCCCAGAGAACATCCCTTGTAACAAAGAAGGAGAAGAAAAAAAGAGAGAAAAGACAAAGCTGTTCAGTCCCTGCACACGAGAGTGATACATTTTTAAAAATCTCTTTTTGGGGGACCTGGCTGGCTCATTAATATAGGTCAGTTAGGTGATGCCATGGTTCATAGAGCACTGGGACTGGAGTCAAAAAGATTTGGGAACAAATCCAGCTTTACAAACTGTGTGACTCTGGGCAAATCACTTCTTCTCTGTTTGCCTCAATTTTCTCATCTGTAAAAAGGGGATCATAATAGCCCCTCCCTTTTAGGAATGTTATAAAGATCCATTGAAATAATATATGTAAAGTGCTTAGTATGCTCCCTGGCACATAGGAAACACTATATCAGGGTTGGCTATTAATACATTGCATTATGTTTTATGGGGGGTTATTCCTTTTACTTTTTATTGTCATTATGTCTGTTGCTTGAGTGGTTCTGCTCCCTGTGTTTTTTTTTTTTAACCAGTTCCTGTAAACTTTCTCATAATTCTCTGTACTCTTCATATTTGCCATTTTGGTCCCAAACCATTGATGAGTTAGGGAGATGTCCACCCCAAGTGTGTGAAGACTTCCCCCAACAGTGAGATGGATGGATAAGAACAATTTATTCCAACATGGCCATAAAAACAACTGAGGAAGGTGCTATTGGAGCACTGAGAGCATGCTCAGACATGGAAGAGATCATGGTCATCTACTGCATCCTGGGCCAGTCATAACCAAGACTTTCATCGTGCCACTGGACTTCAATGACTCTGGAAGACAGAGTGAAGCTGATGACTTTGCACAGCTCTACCTCACTAAAATCCGATTCACTCAAAAATCAGGATGTCACCCAATAATGTCATTGGTCCTCTTGGAAAACAAAGGACAAATAACAACAGTGCAAATCATTCTCCATGGGATGGGCATCTACTTTGTTTCTAGTTCTTTGCTACTATGAAAACTATTGCCACAAATATGTTGATGTATAACAGGGGCATTTCTATCTTTGATCTTCTTTGGTGGGGTATGCCCCAAGCAAGACTTTCCTTCCCTTTTCAAACAGAAATAGGTTTCCCTATCTGGTAACTTCAAATCAATTTAGCAAACATGTACTAAACACATGCTGTTGGCAAAATTCTGAGTTGGGTTCTAGGGAAAATATAATTTCAGGTAAGACTTGGTCCTTGTACTTTTGGAGCTCTGGGGAATGTGTTTGCATGTATGTGCGAGTGTAAGATACAAACACAGATCACTATAATACAAAATAGAAAATGATTTTTTAAAACACGAAAAGAAATTATATTTATATCATGTTTTGAAAGTTTACAAAATACTTTCACGGCACGGTGTGGTAGAAGGGGGTAAAAATATCTCGGGAAGAGGACTTACACTCTTCCCTGACCCACCCACCCCCTCCCCAATGGTAGGGCTCTCTTCTTTCTTAAAGCATCTCTGATGCTCTCTTCAGCAGCACATTTACTTAAATCATCTCTGTTTATCTGTTTACGTGATATCTTTCCTCAGAAGAGAGTAAACTCCTTGAGGAAAAAGACTTTAATTTTTTGTTTCTTTGGTTAGCATGGTGGCTGACACCCCATAAATGTAGGGTGTCCCAAAAGTCTCAGAACAGTTTTAAGGGAGCCATTAATGTTCTATTCACCATGCTGCCCAGCTGCCAGCAAGGAATGCCCTTCTCCAGATATGATCGTACTATGTCAGGAGTAACAGAGCTATCCTTCCTTCCCTTGTTCTTCAGGTCTCTCACAACCTAAAATGGCATTATTACTCTCCCCACCACTCTCATTGATACTCATAATTCCATAATATCTTAAGCTTTACAAAGTGATTTTTTCCTTCAACAAACGATTCTGAAAGGTAGGTAGCTCAAGGATAATTATTTTTTCCACTTTACAGATCAGGAAACTGAGACCCAGAGACTTGAAGTGACTTGATTAAGGTCACTACAAGTAAGTGTTGGGGGGGTAGGGACAAAATTTGAATCTGGGTCTCTTGATTCCAGACCCCCCCTTCCTCCTAGTAAGTCCTGCTGGGAGTATCTTAAGTCCAGAGCTAGCATGAGATGCATGCACTGGAGAAGAAAACAGAGAGATTTAAAAATATGAAAGATGCTTAGATTCCTATTGCCTACAGCCTTAATGAGATTTAAATGGACTCTGCTGCCCTTGGGAAGTCTCTTCCACTCTGAGGGTCAGGGCCTAAGCCTGATGATGGTGGATGATGAGAGGCTGTCATTAGACTTTTAAGTATGTTTTAGGCCCAGGGCCCTGGGGTCAGCCTTAGCTCACTCACCCAGAGCAAGCAGACTCTGGCCTCTGTCTGGAGCTGCCAGTGGAACTGACTCCAGGAAGAAAAAAAAGGTGTTTCCTGAGATTCTTCCCTTCTCCTCCTTCTGGAGCAGGCT
Organism: Gracilinanus agilis; assembly: GCF_016433145.1. Classification (NCBI taxonomy): domain Eukaryota; kingdom Metazoa; phylum Chordata; class Mammalia; order Didelphimorphia; family Didelphidae; genus Gracilinanus; species Gracilinanus agilis. Next base: position 728,630,966 of record NC_058130.1, on the reverse strand, counting down.
AGTCAACGGCTTCCTCCAAAGCCTCCTTTGGGGTCTAGACTTGCCTTCAAAAGGCCATCTGGGCAGCTGGGTAGCTCAGTGGAGTGAGAGTCAGGCCTAGTGACAGGAGGTCCTAGGTTCAAACCCGGCCTCAGCCACTTCCCAGCTGTGTGACCCTGGGCAAGTCACTTGACCCCCATTGCCCACCCTTACCACTCTTCCACCTATGAGACAATACACCGAAAGTACAAGGGTTTAAAAAAAAAATGAAAAAATGAAAAAGGCCATCTGTTCCTTGTGGGGTTGTGGGGAGAGACACAGAGAGAAAGACAGAGAAGCAGAGACACAGACAGACAGAGAGACAGAGAGACAGAGAGAGATGGGGGGGGGAGAGAGAGAGAGACAGAGAACAGCGCCTAGTATAATTGTCTGGCATATAAGCCTGGCAAATAATTTTCCCCTCAAAGCCTCCTTCAACCCTCCCTCTTTCTGTTGAGAGCACCACCATTCTTCCTGTCACCCAGATTCAAACCTCAAAGTTGTCCTCAATTCTCCATTCACTCACCACCCCCACCCCACACACTCAAGCAGTTGCCACATCTTGTCATTTCTACCTCCACAACATTCCTCAAATCTGTCCTCTTCTCTCCACACACAGAGCCGCCCTCAAGCAAGCCCTCCTCATTTCCTGCCTGGATGGCTACAGCAGCCTCCTGACTGGCCTTCCCGCTTCCAGAGCCTTCCCTCTCCCAGCCAGCCTCCGCCTCACTGCCCAATGGGCATTCCTAAAGTACAGGCACGTGCACACCACTTCCCTACTCAAGCAGCTCCATATTGCTTCTAGGATAAAAAAGCAAACTCCTCTATCTGGAACTTAAATCCCTTCATAATCTGGCTCCAATTTAGCTTTCCAAACTGATTGTACATTCTGCATTACAGACAGACTGGCCTGCCCAGTGTTCTCTATAAACAAGATCCATCTCCCACCACTTTACCTTTGCACAGGCTGTACTGCATGCCTTGAATTCTTTCCTTCCTCCCCTTCACTAACAGAATCCCTGACTTCCTTCAAAAGATATCTCAGATGCTACTTTTTTATAGGAAGCCTTTTAGGACACCCATAGTCCATCTCTGATTATTCCTCCTAGGATTGATCCTCCTAGAATCTAGGGGTTCTCCCAGCTCTGATATTCTCTGTTCTAAGCTCCCTCCCAGCTCTGATATTCTCTGTTCTAAGCTCCCTCCCAGCTCTGCCATTCTCTGTTCTGAGCTCCCTCCCAGCTCTGACATTCTCTGTTCTAAGCTCCCTCCCAGCTCTGACATTCTCTGTTCTCAGGTCCCTCCCAGTTCTGGCATTCTTTGTTCTAAGCTCTCTCCCAGCTCTGACATTCTCTATTCTAAGGGCCCTCCCAGCTCTGACATTCCCTGTTCTAAGGGTCCTCCCAGCTCTGACATTCCCTGTTCTAAGGGTCCTCCCAGTTCTGACATTCTCTGTTCTAAACTCTCTCCCAGCTCTGACATTCTCTGTTCTAAGGACCCTCCCAGCTCTGACATTCTCTGTTCTAAGGACTCTCCCAGCTCTGACATTCTGGGTTCTAAGGGTCCCCCCAGCTCTGACATCCTCTGCTCTCAGGGTCCTCTCATCTCTCACACTGTGGCAGGGCTGGGAGACCCCTGAGAATTTCCGTGCCCAACAGAAAGCTAAGAGGGGCCTCTGCTGCTCTTCTCTCCCAGGTGTCTCCCCATCATTGCTACTTCTGCTCTCTGCTACCATCTGCCGCTCTTCTGCTGCTCTGCAGTCTCTTCCCCAGCTCTAAGCATCCTGAGGCTTCCTCTGCCCCAGGGGAGAAGGGAAGGGGATGGCGTTTTCTACTTTTCATAGCACTTTCAAATACATCACCCCGTTTACTACGGACACGCAGGCTTCATCCTAGATTGCTGGATTGCTGATTATCTCTCAGCCCCCACATCCAAGCTGACCCTCACCATTTCCAGCCTGGATCATTGCAAATAGACTGCAGGTGGGTCTGTCTGCCTCAAGGCAATCCATGCTGGTTCAGCCACTAACGTAATTTTCCCAAGTTGCAAATTTGATCCTGGTACCCCCCCCCGCTCCCCACAGGCGCACCCCTCTCCTCACTCAGCAAACTCCAGTGGCTCCCTCTCCCTTCCAGAGCCAAATGCGAACTCCTCCACCTCCCAAAGCTCTTCGTAACCTAGTGCTCCCTCCCCACCTCTCCAGTCCCAGCTCTTCTTCCCCATCAGGACTCTTCCAGCCAATGGCACTGGCATCCGGTGGAATCCACTCTAATCATTTTCCCTCAGGCTAGCAAACTGGCAACTCTCCCTCCTCCTGGCTTCCTTCAAGCCCCAACCTTTGACAGGAAGCCTATCAGGATCCCCCTTCATTCTAATGCCATTCTTTTTTTTTTTTTCTTTTAAACGCTTAACTTCTGTGTATTGACTTATAGGTGGAAGAGTGGTAAGGGTAGGCAATGGGGGTCAAGTGACTTGCCCAGGGTCACACAGCTGGGAAGTGGCTGAGGCCGGATTTGAACCTAGGACCTCCCGTCTCTAGGCCTGGCTCTCAATCCACTGAGCTACCCAGCTTCCCCCATAATGCCATCCCTTTTAATAATGTCCGATTTATTCTGTAGATAGCTTAGCTGTATATATTCGTTGGCTTGTTGTCATTAAATTGAAGTTCCTTGAAGGCAGGGACTATCTTTTGTGTCACCAGCATTTGGCACAGTGCCTGGCACATAGTAGGTGATTAATAAATGCTTATCGAATGGAAATATATTTTGTATGATAGCATATATGTAACCAATATCAAATTGTTTGCCATTTCAGGGATCAAGAAGGAGAAAGAAAGAGGAAGAAAATTTTGAACTCAAAATGTTAGAAAATGAATGCCAAGGGGGTTTGGTAGGTGGTTCAGTGGAGTGAAAGCCAGGCCTAGAAACAGGAGGTCCTGGATTCAAATCCAGTCTCAGATACTTCTAATAAGTTATTTAACCCCTTTGTACCAAAATATAGTATTGATTCCAAGATGGAAAGTAAAGGGTTTATAATATAAAATCTTAGAAGAAAATGTATGTTTTGTAATCTATAATGTAAAGTTTAAATTCTTTTGAGAATAATTTCAGGATAAGGATCTTGCCATCTCCCCAAAATCCAGACAACGAACTTGTTTTGGTGAAGACACCATGAAGATGTCTGAAAAGCCTTCACTGTACCATGAAGACCAAACTTTGAACTTTGGGGTGCAGTTGATTGAACTATGGGGAGTTGAAATTGAGTTGTATGTATTGTTTTAAATTGTACACTGTTGTGCCAGTGGGGGACAGCCCCCCAAATTGGTTTTTTGTCAATGCGTCTAATTTTAACCATTTGTTCATCTATTTCTTTTATCCCCAAAATTCCTGAAAAATTTAGAAGCTGTTATTTTTACAGGTCCAGCGAAGAAAAAAGGACTAACCTTTTTTTTTGCCGGACCTCACGGGGAATTGTAACAAGTGGATTTGGGAAATGTATAAAACTACATTTCCCGTGATCCAACATGGTCCAACTGGTTTCCGTTTCCGACGTCTTGACGCAGGGGAGCGCTTAAATCTCGTGGGTTAGGAGGGAGCTCTCTCTTTTGCCAGTAAGCTCTCTTTGGCGAGTAGGGCTTCCAGGAAATGGGAGACGGTATGGAGGCGGCAGTTTTGAATGCTTACAAGCGCGTGGTCTAATGATTTTATCTATCAACATGGCTTTAATTAAAATACTAATTTATATATTTATTCAAGCATCTATCATTTTTAATATTTACAATTAAAAATAAAAAGGAAATAAATGACAAAAAAAAATGTTTTACATGTAGTTGGGAAAAAATAAAGCATTACTGAAGGAGGAAAAATAATAAATGTCTATTGACTGAACAATTTTATTAAGAAGTCACCTACTTAAAACTCAGTGTTTCAGGTGTGGACCAGGAAAAGGAGATTGATACAGAAGCAAAGGAAAGGAAGGGGGTATACAAAGCCTCAATGAAGATTTGAGGATAGAGGGTCAATACAGCAGTGGATTGAGAGTTAGCCAGGAAGACCCGAGTTCAAGTCCTGCTTCTGACACAGACTGTATTACTCTGGGAAACTTCCCCAGTGCCCCAGGCAACTCTCTAATACCTCAAGTTGCTAAACAGGTGCTAATCTGCCCGGTAGAGGGAGGAAGCCTTTTGACAGTTCAATTGTTTCAATCATGTCCAACTCTTTGTGACCCTAACTGGGGTTTTCTTGGCAAAGATATTGTAGTGGTTTGTCATTTCCTTCTCCATCTCATTCTACAGATGAGGAAACTGAGGCAAATAGAGTTAAGTGATTTGCTCAAAGACACACAGCTAGGAAGTATCTTGGGCCAGATTTGAACTCAGGGGGACGAGTCTTCCTCCAGACCTGGTGCTCTATATACTGTGCCAACTAGCTGCCCCATACGTTGATGAAATAGCAGGTCTGCCCCTCTCCCCTGAGATCAGATGCCATCCAAGTTCACCTCCAGTAAGGCATGATGAAGACAATGATTCCAGAAAGAGCTAAAAAGACTTACATGAACTGATACCGAGTGAGATAAGCAGAACCAGGAGAACATGGTACACAGTAACAGCGATATTGTGGAATGATCGAATGTGATAGACTTTGCTACTATCAACGATACAATGATCCAGGACAATTCTGAGGGACTTATAACAAAGAATGCTGTCCACCTCCAGAGAAAGAACTATCAAAGTAGGAATACAGATGAAAGCATAAAGATTTCTCACTTGTTTATTTAGGGATATGTTTGGGGGGGGTTGGGTTTTATAAAATTATTTTCTTATAAAAATGAATAACATGTAAGTAAGTTTTGTGTGATAATATGTATAATCCAGATCAAATTGCTTGCCAGCAATTTGAGAGAGTGACAATTTGAATCATATGACTTTGGAAAATTTATGGGGAAATTTGCCATTACATGTAATTGGTATAAAAAATTAAATTTAATTTTAAAAAGTTCACCTCCACCTCCTTGCATTCCCGATTTCTGCCCAGGCCGCCAGGTATTCCAAAGCACACCATCCTATTTGAGTTTCCTAGAGATAGCAAAGAAAATGATGAAAGAACCCTTGTGGTCTTTTGCTCCTCTAAGTGAGGCACACAGAAGAACATACTGTTTGGGAAATAATATTTGCTATTTTCCCTTTGCTTCTCTTTTATTTGAATAGATGAGAAGAGCTGGGGAGGAATGGAGCTCATGGGCAGAGTAGATGGAATATCAAGGGAAGATGAGAGCAATCTAAGTAAGATGGGCAGGATTAAGATGGCCAGGGACCACAGACCACCCATCCCACACCCATGAGGCAGAGGGGATGAGCCATCCTGCTATTCTGGCCAGTGGTGCAGAGAACTGAGTTTGCTGTACAGTAGCTAATCACTTAGCACTTATAGAGGTGTGTTTCCTTTGATTTTGTGTGTCTTCATAATGTTTTTAGTTAACTATTAATGCATTTAACCATGATTTCTTCACATCCATCTTATGTCAATAAAACCTCAATTATACTCTTGCTTTCTTCAAATTTGGATAGTTTCACAGCAATCCCTCAATTGATGGCTTTTCATACAAAACTGATGACTTGTCAAGGATATTTTCATTCATTGTCAATATTTTATTTATAAATTCACTTATTCATGCCATCTCCTATTCAATAAACTAGGGTCTACCTAGCATCTCCAGGATCAAATATAAAATGTTTGGCTTTCATGATCTAGCCCCTACCTACCTTTCCAGGCTTCTTATACCTTACTCTCTTATTACTATACATCATCCAGTGATGGAGGCTTCCTGGCTGTTCCATTAACAAGACACTCTATCTCTTTTCTCAGGGTGCCTGGAATGCTCCCCCCCATCATCTCTGCCTACTACTTTCCCTTAAGTCCCAACTAAAACCTCACCTTTGATAGGAAGCCTTTCCTAACCCCTCTTAATTCTAGTGCCTTCCCTCCATTGATTATTTTCTACTTATCCTATACATAGCTCATTTGAATATATATATTTGTTTGTTGTTTCCCCATCAGATAGTTGACTCCTTGAGAGTAGGGACTATCTTTTGTCTCTTTTTGTATTCCTATCATTTAGCATAGTGCCTGACACATAGTAGGTGCTTAATAAATATTTACCAACTAACCTCTCACACAGCAAGAACCCATCTGTTCTTCTCTATCTCCATTTCTAGACTATCCTACAAAGATGGCCATGTTCTGTTAGAAATTGTGTCTTCTGTATATTTATTTATTAAGCCCTTATCTTCTGTCTTTGTATCAATTCTAAGGCAGAAGAGCTATAAGTGTTAGGCAATTGGGGATAAGGGACTCATCTAGGATCACACAGTCAGGGAGTGTCTGAGGCCAGATTTGAAGTGAGGTCCTCTTGACTCTAGGCTCTTACTTAAAACTTCTCGGAGACCTTGTTCTGAAGCTTTCTGATGTTGTCACTGATTTGCTAATTAATTCTTTAATTTTTATTCTTATTTTTATTCTTCTTTATTTCTTTATTATTTTATTTTGAAAAGGTGGATTACCCAGATTCTCCTAGAATGTTGCAATACACAGTGTTCCTTATATAATCATGATAATCATGCCTGCAAGTGAAGTAACAATTCATCAGAGATGGGCTGCCGTGTTGAACTCCTCCCCCAAGGTCTGGCCCAGCTGGGGGCTTGATAGCCACAGAAGCCATCTCCAGTGATGTAAACCTAAACTAGTATCTATCATCTAACCAATGAGATGCATTTTCTCCCAAAGCCTACAATTGGAATTATCTAGAAATGGAATGGCATACCTCTGGAAGCTGTTGTCAAGCAAGCTTCAAGTTGGGGCCAGATGATGAAGACACTGGGAATGTTATAGAAGGACTGTTTCAGGTAGAATGGTGCTGATATTCTATGATTCTAGCCTCTGCCCCATCCTTGCGGGCTCAGAGAAAGAAGACACAGAGTAAGACATGGCCACTAAGGATCCGACTGGAAAATGGTTAAGCATTGGTATGGGAATGCAGTGAAATTTTGCTTTGTCTTAAGGGATGAAGAATTGGGGAGAAGTATGGGAAGACATGTCAAATAAAGCAGTGAAGAACCAAGAAAATGACACAGTGATCATGACAATGTAAGTGGAAAGATGAAAGGAAATGAAACTGAGACATTGTGTGATTATAATGGTCAGGCTTGGTGGCAAAGAAGAGAGGAGAAAGCACTCCCTGCCCTGCTCTATTTGCCAGAGCAAAATCTATGGCTGTTGGGGCACTGCAAATACGTTCAACTGATTTCTTGGTAACTTCTGCTGAATTAGTTTTTTCTTCTTTGCTAAAAAGAGTGATTCCTTAGAGAAAGAGAGAGATTCGGAAATGAAGAGGTTGGAAAACCACAAGTTTATTATTATTTTAGTTAGATCTTTGATTTCATTGGTATAGATAACTTTCTGGTGAAGAAATGCCCTCTGACAAATGTAAGTCAGCAACTTCTTTGCAGCTCAAAGGCTTAGAGAAGGATTTATAACCCTGGATCTATAAAAAGAATTTTTTTTGGGGGGGGGGCTGTGAATTTATACAGGAAAAAAAGAAATCTGTATTTTCCCTAACCTCTAAATGAAATTTAGCATTTTCTTCTAATAAAAAAAATTATTCTGAGAAAAAGTTCTTGAGGAAAAAAAGCTGAAGAACCTCTCCCTGTGTTAGATTCTCAGGACACAGAGAAGTTAAATGATTTTTCCCTAGGCAACACTGCCTCTATTCACTAGCCTAAAAAGGTAGAGAGGAAACAAATCAGAACTTAGGAGGATAAGAACTAATAAGCAGTTATTAAGGGGGTTGATGACTATTTTGCCCATTGGATAAACTGAGGCCCATAGAGGAAAAAGCGAATTGCCAAGGTCACACACTCAATATGTGGCAGACCCAGGGCTTGAACCTCAGGGTTCCTACGATGCCAAAACCAACAACACTTTTCTTAGTACCAGGTGGTTTGGTTTTTTTCTTTGCTTTTAGGGTACCAGCTGCTGGGTCTGAAATCTGCTTCTTTTTGGCCACTTATCTTGGAGGTATCTTAAGCAACATCCACGGGCAGTTTGCATCCAGTGAAAATGGAGCCTGTAGGCTTTGCCCTCTTCAGAAGCCTGGATCATCCTGGCTCAGCAGCCTCCCATCCCTGGCTCTGCTCAGGGGTATTAGAACTTCAGGTGAGGAATTACCTGTTCTTGACTCTAATCCCTTGGGGATCCTGTTTCCTATTCTTTCTCCAGGTTATTCCCATCCTGCCTGACCCCATTTTCCTGTTCCATGTGACTCCTACACCTGTGCTAGGTCTTGCCTCCAACGGGAACAGAATAATTGCAAAGACTGGAAAATAGGAGAGCTTTTAGATTGGGGCATTTGATTAATGTTTAACAACCAGGCCTCTCAAAATGCAAGATATACTTTTTTTTTTTTTTTTTTTTTTTTTAACCCTTGTACTTCAGTGCATTGTCTCATAGGTGGAAGATTGGTAAGGGTGGGCAATGGGGGTCAAGTGACCTGCCCAGGGTCACACAGCTGGGAAGTGGCTGAGGCCGGGTTTGAACCTAGGACCTCCTGTCTCTAGGCCTGACTCTCACTCCACTGAGCTACCCAGCTGCCCCGCAAGATATACTTTTAATCTTAATCAGCATTGACATTTTTTCCATTGCCTCTCCCCACCCCTTTTAAAAAACATTACCCTTCTGTTTTAGGATTAATACTAAGTATCAGAGCACTAAGGGCTAGGCCAATCATGGTTGAGTGACTTGTTCGGGGTCACATAGCTAGGAAGTATCTGAGGTCAAATTTGGACCCCAAACCTACTGTCTCTAGGCCTAGCTCTCCCCAACAATCAATGAAATAATAAACCAAGGCTTAATTTGTTGTTTGCCAATTTGAAAGGTAAAATTTACATACTGAAAATTTAACAATCTACCCACCATCCTGGAGGAGCTGGTTTTAGCAAATGCCTGCTTTTCTTTAGAAGAGCCCTGAAAAAACTAAGCCCAACTCTCCTACAGTTACAGCTGAAGAAAGGAATTTGGAGTCAGAGGGTTTGGGCTCTATTTGCCTGTGTGATTTTTGGGAAAAGCCCTGGAACTTCCCTAGTTTCCTCAACTACAAAAAGAGGACTTAGTGGCATCTGACATCTCTTCCAGCTCTGGACCTATAAACCTCCCTGAGCCTCAGTTTATGAAAGTAGGAAATTGGACTAGATAGTCTAAGAATTTTCAGTCTCTAGTCTAACCCATTCCTAAAAAGGAACACTGTTCTAACGTACCTAGCATAGGTGCCTCTTTTGTTTTCTTCCCCCATTAGAACATAAACTTGAGGGTACACTATTTTTTATTTGAATCCCCTCTTACTTCAGCTCAGGACAACTCCTGGCCTAGTAAACATTTAACAAATGTTTGTACTCCAGAGGTCTCTCCCAGCCATTCTTTACCCAAGGGTTTCAGGGAGGGGGAATCCTACTACCTTCCAAGGAAGCCCTGCTCTTTGGGATAGCTCTAATGTTAGAAGTTTTTCTTATCCCTTTGTAGCTCTGAGTATTATTTCCTGGGGCTGAGAAAAACCAAGTCAAATCCCATCCACATAAACCATCCCCACAATGTATCTAAGAAATTATTTTATACAACTAAGTCCTGATCAGTGCTAAATAAGAATTGGTGCCCTCGAAACTACCACATCAATGCAACTACCAACAATTTGGAAATTGGTCTTGATCAAGGACACATGACAAAACTAGTGGAAATGCGCATGGGTAGGGGGGGTGCGGGGGGGGGGGGTTGAAGGGGAAAGGAGGAGCATGAAACATGTAACCATGTTAAAAATGAATATTAATAAATGTTAAAAAAAAAAAAAAAGAATTGGTGCTCAGGGATCTTGTTATTTGAATTAGCTTATTTCCATCCAACTCCGAATTTGTCATTTGAACTTGAACAAAACCTACTGGCATAGCCGTACTTTTATTTTTTAACCCTTACTTTCTGTCTTAGTCAATACTAAGTACTGGTTCCAAGGCAGATGAGTGGTAAGGGCTGGGCAATTGGGGTTAAGTGACTTGCCCAGGGTCACACAGCAAGGATGTGTCTGAATCCAGATTTGAACCCACAATCTCCCATCTCCAGGGATAGTGCTCTAGCCACCAAGCAACCTAAAGGTCCTTTGGAGTAGCACTTGTTAGTTTAGAGAACTTGATTACTGAACCCTTTGAAAACAGCCATTCTATCTTCCCCAAGACTTTCTTTCTCAGGCCTTAGGTCCTTCAGCCCATCTTCATATGACATAAATAGAGCCCTTCATCACCTTAGCTATTTTTCTCTGGTCACCTTCCAATTCATCGATCTTTCCCAAGGTGCAATTTGCAGAACCAAACATAATGCTTCAGATGTTGTCTGATTGGTTTGCATAGGATTCTGTACTGGAATTTCCCCATAATCCTAGATAACAGAACTGCCTCTTACTGAAATTTGAGATTTTAATAGCCATCTTAGCTGCTGCACTACTATTGACTGCTACTGAGCTAGCCCTCCATCAAGAACACTAGATCTTCTTTCAACAGCTATGTAACTATGTCTCCCCACCTCAGACCTTGTACCTGGAAAATTCAAATGTGAGCTTTGGTGTCCAAAAAATCTTAGTGCAATTTCAGACTTCAACAGAAATGCACAAAGACTTTTGGGACAGCCTATATTTATGCCTGCTCATTTCCACCTTATGAAATTTGGGTCCATGCTATAGCCTATCAAGAAATTTTTGAATCCTCTCATTTCTAAGATCTACATTCCACAACAGCACGAACAATCTTGCAGCTGTTTTCTAGAGCTCACGGGACCTAGAAATTCATTTTTGGTAAGGATCATGTCAAATCTGGGCGATGATTCTGCTCCTTCACCACCAATACCAAAGGGTAAGAAAGAAGAGCTTATGCTTTACAGATTTGTTTTGTGATTTTATTAGAAAAAACATACGCCAAAAAAAAGGTCTTTCTTCTGTCCCAGCTGGCAAGTTGTAATGAGGGAAGGTCACTGAGTCCTTTCAGAAAAGGAAGGTATTTCCCTGATAAGCTGAAAATTCTTAGCCGTGTTCAACAAAGCTGCTGAGAAGTCATCACGTCTATCTGGACACAGTCAGGGGCTATCCATCCTGCTGCTGGATGAAAGGGTTTGGAATGGCCTCCATGCCATCCTGAGGGCAAATCAGCACCACTGAGGTCCCTCTGCAGACCACTAATCCTAGCTGGCGTGTGTCTTCAGTGAGCTTGTACTGGTCATCAGGATCTGAAAGGCAATCACAGAAGAGGGGCCTAAAGTCAAGAACACAACCACCAGGGCTTTAAGTGAGTGAAGCAAATTCTTCTTTCAGACATGATGATTTAACAGAGAATCTTTTCCCTCCTCTTTCCTCCCTCTGAATCAAGAGTATAGGAATTCCTGTTTATCTGCCTTACAGGTCTGCTTCAAGAAAAGTATTGTTGCTTAATCTAAAACCACTATAAAAATATGAATTACTATTCATGGGGAGAAAGGATATTTATGGAGTCCTACAACTAGTTAATCCCAGGAATACTACACTATACCTCTGAAAGACAGAAAAGCCCTTTATTAGGTACCTGACTCCAAAGGGTTCATGAGAAAGCTTTGGGGCCCCTTGTATAGGGGACCTAGAAAGTACTAATAACACAGTCTGATCTATGGGTATCTTTCAGCTATAGAATTTTGGGGGCCAAAGGTTGGTTGTGCATGTTGGTGTTATGCACTATAGATGTTTGAAGCAGTCAACTTCAGAGTTCAATATGCCTTTTTTTGTTGTTTTTTTAAACCCTTAACTTCTGTGTATTGGCTCCTTGGTGGAAATGGTAAGGGTGGGCAATGGGGGTCAAGTGACTTGCCCAGGGTGACAGCTGGGAAGTGTCTGAAGCCAGATTTGAGCCTAGGATCTCCTGTCTCTAGGCCTGACTCTCAATCCACTGAGCTACCCAGCTGCCCTCAATATGCTTTTTGAAAAAACAAACCCCCGCCTTCTGTCTTAGTAACAATTCTCTTTTTTTTTTATTTTTTATTTTTAAACCTTTACCTTCTGCCTTAGTGTAGCTGCCAGCAGCCACAAAGTAATATTCGTGGGTGAACATCAGAGAAGGGAAGTTGGAGACTGAGGGAAAATGGGTGAAAGATATATATATATGTAGAAAGGGAACACAATAAAGGAAGAAAGACTCAGAAACGAAGAGTTAAACAATATGGGCTCCAGCGTGCATACTCCTCTGATGGTGGAAAGAGAGAGAGCGAGAGCTATACGTGTCCCCAATCTTTTACTGGAGAATCAAGGAATGGGTGATGGAGGTAGTTAATGAACATGTGACACTGCAGAGAATTTAACATTGGCTCATTCACAACCACAAGATCAAAGAGGAGGAGACTAAGATAATTTAGGACTCAGTGCCCTGACCTTTGGATTGGAGGCTTAGGGAGATGTCAGCATACCATAAGCTCAGAGTTACACTTTGTTACAAGGTTTAAGTAATCAATCATGAAGTTTGGTACATCACTTGGATCCCTATATTTAGAATCAATTCTACATACTGGTTCCAAGGCAGAAGAGTGGTAAGGATGGACAAAGGGGGTTAAGTGACTTGCCTGGGGTCACACAGTTAGGAAGTATCTGAGGCTAGATCTGAGGCCTGGTGCTCTATCCACTGTTACCTAGCTGACCCAAGGTTCAATTTGCTTCGTGATAGTCCAAGAAACCTCTCTGGTTTTCTGGGTCAAATTTTAATCCCGATGGGCTCTGCCTATAATGCAAGACAACTCATAGTCTTACTTGCTAGACATTTCCAGCTTCCATACAGGTTCTCAGTCTGTGTCAACAGAAATTAGGAAACCAACTGAATATACCGGCTGCAGACCACTCCCCACAACGCTTCTCAGATCTACAGTAATATGAAGAGGGACTTAGCAGTCTTACCAACTGAGCCTGGGAAGAGTAGGGGAAAGTTTGGTGTAACTACAGGCTAAGTGTGGGGGGCAGGTAGACTCTTAGCAAGCCATGAGACTTCCTTCTCTGCCATGCCCAGAAATCTATGCTTAAAGCTCTGGTAGCATTCTCCAGGGTATGCTACCCTGTCCTTCATTATCTTGTTCTAGAAGTATTTGGGGAGTATGAAAGGAAATTCTTGGTTCTCTTTGTTTATTCTGAGTTTACACTTGTGAAAAGGGAATCCTTTATTCTCTTTGCCTAGTTGGAGTTAAAACTTTGGTTAACAATAACTTGAATACCCCTACTTAGTACCTCACTAGATTGAGGAGGGATTAACTCTCCTAGGTCTACTTTTGAATTAATCAACAAAAGCAATTACACCCATACTTAACCCTAAAGTAAGGGAAACTCTTACTACAGAAGTTTATACCTGCAAAAGGAAGACACCCCTACTTAATTTTAAGTAGAGGGAAATCTGCAACCCACATGCTAAACTAGGCGAATCCTAGGAGAGTTAACACCTTTAGAGGTGACAAGTCAATCCCAAGACACTGCCCCTGAGCAGGCTGGACAATTTGGAAACTGTGATTGGCCCCTGTGAAGTGAGGCAGGAAAAGGAAACCACCATAAAAGCATTGAAATCCTTAGGTTGGGGTAATCTCATGAAGTTGAATCTTGTGGAGAGTCTCTTGGAGATGGTCTTTAAGGGAACTTCACTGGAGACTGCAGCATTAATCGTGGCTTCAACTTAAGATTCTGACTCCTGGACTACCTCCTTGGCTGACTCTTTTCCTAGTTTCCTAAGAGACTAGCTTCCATCTTGGAGGAGGCCTCTGTAGTTACTCACTACCTACCCTCCTGGCTGAGGACTAGTATAGGTATTTTCTCTAACCTCTTTCACATTTCTCTTCTTTATTGTTTTCCCTCTAATTTGGTAAATAAACTTCTGAGTTGAGATATAATAACTTTGGTGAACATGTTATTTCATATAATTTAAGTCCAACTACTAAATTTATCCTTTACAAGAGCCAGTAATTCTATAGTACTTTCCACTTTAGCTCCTGGTTATCCTGGCCTTCGGTACTTATAAGCCCGACCCACCCAAGTATTCCCTTCCCTTAAACATGCCAAACAAAGGCCTATTGCTTTCAACACTGAATGGCTAGGCTAGTTTTTCTTCTTCTTTTTAAAAAACCCTTACCTTCTGTCTTGGAGTCAATACTATGTATTGGATCCAAGGCAGAAGAGTGGTAAGGCCTAGGCAATGGGGGTTCAAGTGACTTGCCCAAGGTCACACAGCTAGGAAGTGGCTGAGACCAGATTTTGAACCCAGGACCTCCCATCTCTAGGCCTGGCTCGTAGGCTAGTTCTTCTATAAATTCCCAAACCACTAGACTCGAATGAAACACTTAAATGATAAGAGAAAAGGTTCCTATTACTTCTTTAGTGTCAGTGTGGTTTGAGGAATCTTAGATGAGTGATTAAATTGGCTATAATAAAGTTTACTTAATAGAATTTGAACTGTAGCCACTCAATGAATGGGCTATTGGATCTACTAAACAGGCCTGTGGAAATAAAACCCATCTGTAATTCCTGAGTGTGTTGGTTCAGGGTCATAGGTGGATCATGTTTGAAATGGGCTTTTTTCCTCAGACCCATTTCTACCTGTTGAGATAGACCCCACATTCTCAGGATTTAGAGCTAGACGGAACCTTCAGGAACACAATGTCCCAAAGATCACATATGGTATAAACCAGTGATGGGCAAACTACGGCCCAGGGGCCAGATGAGGCCCCCTGAAATGTTCTATCTGGCTGCGCGACAATATCCCTAATCTGATGAATAAGAGTAGGATGCAATAAGTAGGATACAATACAATGAAACTTTGAAAGAGATGCCTTAGAAACAGACTAACAGATGAGCATTTCTTTTCCTTTGGCCTCCTCTTTAAAAAGTTTGCCCATCACTAGTATAAATCATAACAGTGGCAATAAGTGATGATCAAATTGTGTATGACACTCAGATTAAATCTGGGGACCTGGCTGTCCCGGCTAAGTTTGCTCTCCTCTTCCCCTTCCCTCCCTCATCACAAAGGAGCATTTTGAGGGCTACTTATAGCAGGAACTTAAAATATCCAATGAAAGAGTTTCTGACTACAGAATGTTTCTCTATCTCTGAGCATTCCAAAGGAAGCCTGCCGCTAAAGTTAAATGGATAATGAATGACTGGACCCCAATAAGATTAACAAAAAGAATTGTATAATAAACAAAAAAGGTATTAATAAATACTAAGTGAAATGAGAATTTTAGTCCATCAGATTTATCGGCAACTGACCTTCCAAGTTTTGTCCACCTACCTCTCATATATTCAATGGTGCCATCAAGTACCAAATTGAGCAGAGGGTCAAATCCTTTTAAGATTCCACTGGCTGGCAAAGATGAATCAGAAAGGGAAAAATGAGTTATCTCAGGCATATAAAATTAATAAATTAAAAGCAACCATATAAACAGCATAAAAAAACCTCTCAAAATGCCTGCCCACTTAACCAAATCCCAGATCTCCCTACATATGTATTAGAGCCAAGGATGGTGAATTTAGGCAAACAAGGGGTCAAAATTCCCTACCCTGGCATTAAAGGTCTTCCTTATCTGCCTCCAACCTACCTTTCCAGACCTTTCGCCTTGTTCTTCCCTTCAGCCAACCAAGATAACTCATCAAGATCCATGCCAGCCTTCTTTTCTTTCTCCAAGTTTTTGTATGTACCATTCCTCAGCAGGTCACCCTTCATGCCTCGCCCTCTCCACTGAAATATTTTAATTTCTTTAAGGCTAATTTAAGCTCTACTTTTCTTACAGGATTTAGACCTAGAATTAGAAACCATCTAGTCTGGTTTCTCATTTTATATAAATAAGTAAACTGGGGCCTAGCAAGGGGGTTAATGCAAAGATCAGAGCCAGAATCTAAACCTGGGTCTTCTGACTTTTCACCTATAGTTCTGTAGAACCCCAAAGTTATGATACAGAAACTAAGCAACCACAAGCAAACACAAGCTAGGGACTCCCAGATCAGGATGGCTCCGAGAAACCTAAAGTTACTAACAGGTCAGGATGTCTTAGAGAAATCCATGGTCACAGAAATAGGGTGTTATTAGGCTCCAAAATGTAGCATAAAGACCCTACATGCTTGGGGAGACAGCCAAAAACCACTAACTACAAAGGCTACTTCAAGAACTATAGGGCACCCCTGAGTCTGCCAACACCCGCCACCCCAAACATATATAATCTTTACTCTGATGTGCCCCCCCCCACCCCCGCCGGAACTCCTTTGCTGAGCTCCCCTAGCGAGCACTAGAAATAAAGACTTCCCTTTGCTTGGATTGCATTGTCTCTGTGTGCTCCTTGGGTGGCAATCCATTCGGACCATAACAGTTCTTCCTACACCACTGCCCTGATCCTCTCAGCTAGTGATCTCTCCCTCACCAGATCTCATGCCTCTTGGGGTTTAAGCATTTTATCATATCCTAATTCATAGTTATTTTTGCATGTGTTTTGTTCCCCACAGTAGACTGGAGGTTCCTTGAGGGAAGAGACAATGTAATTTTATCTTTATATCTCTGGTGCCAGAAGAGAAGGCCATTAATAAAGGCTGGGTGAAGTGTGTACAGAGAGGTCACCCAAGAGCAGATTATATGCTATGTATAGAGAAGAAACTTCATTGTGACCACAGGTTAATGAAACAATTTAATGCAAGCCAACAAGCTTCTTAGATGTTTCCTAAATTCGAAGCCCTATTTGAGGTGCTGGGGGACAAAATCAAACAGTGCCCACCTTGGGCCCCTTTCTAAGGGTGCAAAGAACCTTACATGTAGTATGTACACATAAGAAAAAAGAAGTTAATTTAGAAAGAAGAGGTTCAGGAAAGGTTGGATGTAAGGCTGGACTCTGAAAGCATTTGCAGGTTCCACAGGGTGGAGGGGGAGGCAAAATGGGAAGGTAGGAGAGAGCCAGAAATCCAAAGAATCTAACTGGGATAGAATACAAAGTAAATGAAAGGCAATTACATGAAATGAGTCCACACTGGGGTGAGGTGTTTCTGAATGCTAGGCACTGGAACTTGGTAGAGTGAAAAGAACACTGAATCAGGAGCCAAGGCCTGGGTTTGAATCCCAGTTCTACTATTTGGGTGACCTCAGGTAAGGTTACCTCTCTGAATCTCATTCAAGAGGAGTTTCCTAAAATGTGAAGGCTTCAATGAGGTAATCTATAAAATATGGGGGTCACAATCCATGACATCTGTAATACCTATCAGCCATCAGAGAATTCTGTGAATATCTGATCTTTTCCCACTATGACTCCTATTTTTAAAAAATCAACTATATGCCTAACTTGGCACTACATATATGTCATGGAAGACTTAAGAAAAGCTTAAAATTCCATTCCAGTTTTCAAGTTTATGACCTTGTTGCGGAAACAGAACACACAGCCTCCCACACTAGCTCTGTAAAATGAGAGCATTTTGACTACGTTCCAATTCAGCAAATAAACAAATACCACACACAAAATACTGGGGATAAAAAGACAAAAATAAACCTGTCCTTGCCCTCAAGGAGCTTCCTTTCTACAGGAAGGTAATCACTAAGGTACCTTCTCATTCTAAGAATCTATGATTATCTCTGGAAAACAACAGATGACAGGGTTCAGCTTTATAATAGTGTAAGCATTAAAGTATAAGCTTTCATAGCTTAAAACCACACTAAGACTTTGGGGATCCAGTGGTAAGTGAGGTAGTATAAGTTGCAAAATGCTAGAATTTCAGAGGGCAGAGATCAAAGAGGCCAAAGAATTTTCCAGAAGGAGGGCAGAACTTCAGCTGGGCCTTGAAAGACATATTAAATGTACCAACCATTGTAGCTAACTCTTATATGGGGTTCCTAGATCCTGCCATCTGAGAGCTCTCTTCCTATCTCACTTGCTAAACTCTCTGTGAAAGTCATCTATGTTTGTTGCGCCCCTTTCCTTTCTTCTCATTATCTTCGGAATCCTTTGCAATCTGGCTTCTAGCCTCACTGAACTATACTTTCTCCAAGGTGCCTAATGATCTCTTAATTGATAAATGTACCCCACCTTCCTGGATATTCTTCTCTCCAGTGTTTTTGAAACACTGCTTTCCTTGTAGAACCCTGAAGGCTCCTGCCCAGTCTCTTTTATACCCCATGTCATGTCCACTAACTGAACTCTGTTCTGGACCCTCTTTTCTCTTCCCTCTACTCTTTCTCACTTAGGTTTCTTCAATAGTGCCTATGTCATCCCTCTGCAGATGACACCAGATCTATTATGTCCAGCCCGGATTTCTCTATGGAACTCCAAGTCCTGCCGCACCAAGTGCTTATTAGACATTTCAACTTCTAAGGCCCAAAGTGATCTAAACCATAACATGTCCCAAAGCCAACTCTTTCCTCCCTCCAATCACTCTTCTCTCCCAAATATGATTATAGAAGGCCTTGCCTTCCAGGCACCAGGTTTGCAAGTCTAATTATATATACCCTTCCTTCTTACTCAAAAAACAAACAAACAAAAAACCCAGTAGCTCCCTGTCTCTTCTAGGATCAAATAAAAATCTCCTGCTTGTCATATGAAGCTAGCCAGGACCCTTTCTATCTTCCCAGTCTTCTTAAACATCCCTCCCTCCACACTCTACACTGATTGTTTTGAGTCTCTGTGTCCTTGCTGACCTCCATTTCTGGAATCCTTAGTTTCCTTAACTCTAATCATGCCCTCTACCAGGGTAAGGGGTGGGACCCCTGGCTGCTAGAGCCTTCCCCACCTCAGTCAGCTGGCACTTGAACTAGATAGTTTTGTCTATACATATACAGGTTGTGTCTCCTATTTCAATGCAAGTTCTTTGAGGGTAAGGGTCTCTAAAGTCCTAGCACTTAGCACAGAGTTTAACAGAGTGGAGGCTTCATAAAATCAATCCTATGGTCTGAGATGATACCCTACACCTCTCACTGCGGTGTGACCTTGGGCAAGTCACAATTTCCCTGGGCCTCAGTTGTAAAATGAGGTCACTTCCAATTCTAGATGTAGGCTGTGTGTGATCAGCAAAGCTATCCTGTGAGATTACATGGTATAGGAATGGTATTATCCCCACTTTACCAGATGGAGGAAACAGGACTAAGGAATGTGACCTGCCCAAGGCCACCCAGCTGGTGAGTTTGAAAATCCTAACTTGGGTGCTGGTCTTCTGGGTGCCTCCTAAGTACAATATGGATGGAAGGAGAGAAGAGAGGGGAAGCCTAATCCTCCTTCACACAACAGTCTTTAATACTTGTAAAGCAGAAATAACATCCCATTAAATTTTTCTTGAAAGTGTGATATTGGAAATTTGGGGGTCCTTGAACTAATTTTGAGGTCCCTGATCTAAACTTCCTGTGGACATTTAGGACTCTTTCAAAACTACATTTCACATGATTCCTCTTGCATAATGAGGTAGACACGAAAGTGTGATAATGTAGACAGAAGTATAAAGACTCAGGATGGGATTGGTATGCTATTTTTCTACTGAAGCAGCTTAGTGAGCAGAGGTATGGCGTGGCTTTTGAACTAAATCTTAATAGGCACATGGTTTCATTTTTCTAAATGGCTTTCAATAAACCCTTTGAAACCATGATATTTTTAATTTTATCGCTCTATATCAATTTTACTTGTAACAAAAGGCAGCATGGGTAGTATAGTGGATAAAAATATAGGGGTCAGGAGACCTGGGTTTGAATCCTGCCTCAGACACTTATTAGCTACCATAGACAAGTCACTTAATCTTTTGGGTGCTCAGTTTCCTTATCTATAAGACAATATTTACACTACCTTGTGGTGTACCTTCACAGGCTTGTGGTGAAGTTGAAAGCACTTTTCAGACCTTAAAGAATTATAAAAATGTGAGTTATTATTGTTTTCTTGTTCAGTGGAATAGCCTTAGTTCCATCAATGAATTTTTTTGAAGCACCTTCTTACTCACAGTTCATATATCACACTCCATTTCTCTTCATATACTTATGAGACAATTTTGTATTTCTCTATTGTTTCATTTCCCTGACAGATTGTCAGCTACACAAGGGCAGGGTCTGCTATCATATTAATTTTTCTTTCTCTAGTCTGAAACAGAGAAAGCGCTTAATAATAGCTGTTAAAAATAAAATGGATCCAAAGAACCAAGGTTCAAATCTAGCCCCAGACACTTCCTAGCTGTGTGACCCTGGGCAAGTCATCTAAAACCATGTTTGCCTAGCCTTTGGCTATTCTATCTTATGTATCAACTCTATGAGAGATAACAAAGGCTTAAATAAATTAGTTGGACCCCTCAAAACAGAAAACAAAGCTCAAAACAGAGTCTAATGGGAGATTTTGTTTTATACCTGTTTTAATGAATTTCTGGGATAAAATGGACACCACTTTGAGTGACAAGATTGTCAGCTGGAGACCTTGGAATGTACCTAGGTGCTGTGAGTCAGGGCCAAAAGTCAGTTGGAGCCGACCCTATAAATACCCATCATGCACAGCACAAGACAGCTCATTCTGGAGCAATCTTGGGAGGTGGGAAGTTCAAGAGAGGGAGCATAGGCCCTATACTTGCAATTCAACTGCCTTGACTGAAAGAGCTAAAGTATAACCATCATCAAAAGAGCTAAGAGAGAGAGCAGCACTACTGTCTTTCAAGAGATCATCAATAGCCTTCCCTAATCTTTGGCTTGGCTCTGGTCAAAGTCAAGCCAGAGTTAGCAAGAGAGTGAAGAATCTCCAGTCTCTAACTGTTCCGGCAATCACTATAGCTTTGATTATTTAGATAAGTAGCAATAACATTCCCAAATCCTCCATCCTTTCCCTTGTTCCTAACCCTCTTAAGCTAGAATTAAAAATAGTTGTTTGTTACAAAGTACCTTTCCTGAGAGGTGAATATTATCCAAAGCCCTTGGAAAGGGGAAGACAGCCACAAAGTCGGATCCACAGCATTATCCAATCAGCACACCAATAGCCCATATCAATATCCATTCCAACCCTAGGTTGAAGAACTAGAGAAGTTGACTATACATACAATTTCTCAGTGATTCCCTGCCTGGGCAGCTGTTAAAAGGAGACAGCTGACAGGCTCAGTCTAGCAAAGCCTGTCAGGTGGGGAGAGGCTTAGCCCTTCTGCCATTAGCACTCACACAGAGGTCTGTGAGTGAGTGTCTCCTCTCTTCATCATTCTTTTTACACACCTGATTTACTTGTAAGAGGCTTGTAATTTCACTGTTCTAGAGCACTCCTGATGCAGATTAAGGGCACTGAGGGATTAAATAGTTTGCCCTGATCAGTCAGTGTCAGAGAATGATCCTGAGCCTAGGTCATCCAGATTCCAAGGCCAGCTTTCTAGCTATTAAGCCAACATTCTCTCTTACACTGCTCATATACTAATATTCTTGTTTTATGATTTATACTTCCAAGTTTTACTGTGGTGGAAGAGACTGGGAGTCAGAAGACCAAGCAGGGTTCAGCTTCAAATTTTGCAACTTTGAGTGACACGATCTCTCTAGGACTCCCAATCTCTCTATCTGTGAAACGAAGCCACAGAAAAGTTGATCTTCTAGATTCCTTCCAGTTCTCTATCTAGGATCTTACTGTGTACTCCTTGGGGGAGAAAAACCAATCTTATTTAAGATGCATTGTCTCCCCCAGGTTCCCTAGGAGAGGGATCTGCACACAGCCCTGAAGCATTATAGAGGATTATAAGACACTTCAATTAAGCAGAGCTATCTATTACATAATACTGGATATTAATTTATTTATGTTTGCATTACAAACTGCAAATCCTGCCTTGACTAGACTGTAAATTCTGGCTTCAGCAGATTGATTAGTAGCCCAAGGTGTCCAGAACACACAAAAAAAGAAAAGAACTTCTACCTAACTTGGAGAGTTGCCTGAGACACAAGTTAAGTGACTTACTTGTTCACAGCCACAAAGCCAGGCTAAAAATATCAAATAGCCAGGGATATCTGGAGAGATGGAGTTGACATGTGATCTCACCAATCTCTAAACAGAATCTAGCAAAACTCCTTTTTCCAAGTCTTTCCTGATCTTCCCTTAAGTTAAAACCTTCCCCTCTATTGATTAACTCCAATTTATCCTGGATATGTCCTTTGTCCAGTTGTTTTCATGTTGTCTCCCCTATTGCAATGTGAGATCCTTCAGAGTAAGGGCTGCCTTTGCCTTTCTTTGTACCTTCAGTGCTTAACACAGTGTCTGGAATATTGATAATATATAAATGCTTAACAAAGAAGATCCTATTAAAAAAACCAAAACAACCCTAACCTTCCACCTTAGAATCAACAATATGTACTAGTTCCAAGGCATTAGAATGATAAGGGTGTTTCAACAGGATTTAATTTTTGCCCAGGGTCATACCCAGATAGGAAATGTCTGAGGCCAGATTTGAACCAGGTAGGACTCCTCTCTGGACCTGGCTCTCAATCTACTGAGTCACCTCCCTGACCCAAACACTATCTCATTTGATCCCCACTTTACAGATGAAAAGAGAGGTTTAATGACTTGCCCAAGGTTACACAGCTGGTAAGTATCTGAGGCTGGATTAAAGTAGGGTCTTTGAGACTTCAGGGTCTCGTGCTCTATCCACTGCACGACATGGTTACTGACATACAGTTAGCGCTTAATAAATGCCTACTGACCGACTGACTTCCATGAATACAGATCAGCAACTCCTAGTTTTAGAGGGTGGAAGAGCATCGAAACCTTGTGATTTGACTGCAAGTGTGTCGGAAGCAGCCCCAGCCTTCCTGCCAAGGGCAGCCTCTCCACCTTGTACACAGTTAGCGCATAATAAGTATGCAATGGGTGGAATCTGTGCCTCTCCACCTTGTACACAGTTGGCGCATAATAAGTGTGCAATGGGTGGAATCTGTCTTTAGGGCTTTCCCCTCCTGGATGATTGAGCTCGCTCTTTGAGGGCAGAGGCAGGGGCAGGGACTAGCCCCAAATCCGGCAGAGGACGGGGCTAGGGAGCCCAAAAGGCAAGGCACCAAGCACGGTACAGGAGAGGAATGAATGGAGACGCTCCAGATGCTTGAGTCCGCGGCTCGGGAGTGGAGTGTACCACTAGACAGGGAAGGCAGGGGGAAGCGGACAGGGACCCTGGACCAAACCATGTAAGGGGAGCCACGAGGGGGAGTTCAGGGTCATTCTTACCCTCGCGGCCTCCCTGGAACTTCACGCGGATGGTCTTGTCGATGTACTTGGACAGGTCCAAGATGCTCTCCTTCTTCTTCTTCTCCTTATCCTGCAGAGAAAGCACAGCGGATCAGGGTCGCGGGCCTGTGAGCGCCGGGTCCGACCGGCCGTCCCCCTCCCGCCCTAGCGGCAGCAGCGGCGAAGGCGGCAGCGCGTAACCCCCTCGGCTCACCGCCATGTTGCAGCTGTCAGGGTCCCCTTTGCGTCTGACGCCTGCGCCCTTTCACCTCGTGGCGGAAGCTTCGGACGTAACGTCACGGCGGCGCCTGCGCAGACGGGACGGCAGCCCGAGTGGGCGCGGGGTTGGGTGGGTAGGGGTAGGTGGCGGTGGATTTAAAGGTGGGACCCGGAGGTTGCCGGGTAACGTCTAGCAGCACTGCGGAGCGGTGGCTGTGTGCTTTCTCTTCCCTCCTCTCCCCACCCTCGGCTCCCCGCCATTTTGCTTCCGTCACAATCCACCTTAGGAGCCGCTCCTCGGCCTTTCACCTCGCGCCAGGCGCCTGCGGGAAGTGGGGTGCGCATGCGCAGGCGGGGCGGCCGCGAAGCGGCGCTGGGATCGAAGCGGGATAAAAAGGGGGGCCCGGGGGCTTCTGGGTAACGTCTGGCGCCTGGGCCTGTGGTGCAATAGCCTGGCTCCGGCAAGCGGAGGCCCGAGCCGTCTTTCCCGGTCCTGCCCTGTCCTGCCTTGTGACGGGGACCTCAGGCGAACATGGCGGTGCTGGCGCGGCTACTGCTGGGACTCGTCCTCATAGCACAGGTGAGGGTGAAGGGAGAGGCCTGGCTCGGGAAGCTCCCTCCTCCCAGCTCCCCCGAGCGGCCCCGAGACGTAGGCCCCAGCCCAGCCCACCTCGCTGCACCACTTCCCAGAGCGAAGGCCCCTCCCCCACTTCCCGGTCGCACCGGCCGGAGTTCCCAGAACGCAAGGGACGAGACCGTCGGGGCTCGGTTTAATTTCCTTGCATTACATTGGAGCAACTTCCAAACCTAGCAGCTTCTACCTCCTTTTGTTGTAGCTGGTGACTTTAATTCACCTTTTATTTCTCATAGATGAGGAAACTGAGATAGCCGTGGCAAACTGGCCCGCTTTTTGCTCCCCAGAATGCAATGCATCCTGGTACTGTGACTTGCTCAATTCCTAGCTCCTTACTCATCTTCGCTTCTTGAATTACTACCATCCTTTGAATCTGTTATTTCTCTCATATATTACATGAACCAAGCCCGTAAGGGGTCCTAAAATAATTTTAATACCTTAAAACTACTTATAGTTCTAGATGTGTGACCTGGGCACATGGCTTATCCCCCATTACCTAGCCTTAGTTTACTAGTGGTAAACTCTTGCATTGGAACCAATACACAGTATTAATTATAAGATGGAAGGTAAGGACTAAAAAACAAAAAACAAAAAAACACCAGTAAGAGGCAGCTAGGTGATTCAGTGGATAGAGAGCCAAGCCTAGAGACACAAGGTCCTGAGTTCAAATGTGACCTCAGACACTTCTCTGGGTAAGTCATTTAACCCCTATGCCCTTACTACTCATCTACTTAGGAACCCATGTTTAGTATTGATTCTAAGAGAGAAGATAAATGTTTAAAAAAAAAAACAACTTAAATAAGACACTTGGGACATTCTGTGTATTGTGCATATGTGAGGACAAAACATAGTTTTACACATATATTTTTAACATAAAACTAAAGTTTTTCTCAACCCTCTTTCCTACCCCCATTGTAACTAGCCTGCTCCTAGAGTTCACAGCACTTTGAACCTTCTCCATCATTTAATACTCTTATAGGTGTGTGTTGGTATTTTATCTTTTTACTATGGGGACAGAGGTTGTGCCTTATTTGAACTTTACATTCTACACAGAGTTGTGACTTAATAAAATTAAGTCACCTGGCCAAGAGTCACACCTCTTCCTTCCTTTTACAAATAAAAAAAATTTACTATCTGTCAGCAGTCAATAAGCATTTATTAAACATCTACTATATATATCCTAGATCCAGACACTGTGCTAAGCTAAGACATTAACTCACCTATATGATTCCCTTAAGGTCACACAATATTGAAGGGCCAGCAATGGATAGCAAGTCTCCTAACTCCCAAGTGCAGTAGTCCTTTCTCCAGGCTTGTCCTGCTTATTTTCCTGTAAACGTTGGGATTTTCTGGCCTAAAATTCATTATCCTACCCAGAATCTTCTTAGGCTAATGCTTCCCCAGCTAATAATAGCCATATTTTAATAACAAACTTATTTACACTTGGAGACTATATTGTTTGCAAAACTTCGTGTTTGTTATTTTTTGAATTTTATTCATTGTATTTATTTTATTTTCTCTTTTGAGGGATATTGTACAAAAATGCCTGTTTTACAGAAAGGTTATGGAATGGTACTAGTAAAGGTCCCATTTTTTTCCCCTCCAAAATTAGAGAATGTTCTCTAAGGAATCTTCCAGCCCTAAAAAAATCCTTTGAGGATTTCTTTTAGTGATTATCTATCACCCAATTATTGACTACCCTTTGTAGCTCATTTATTTTTTTTAAAGTCATTTAAAGTCCACTCTGATTTAAGGAAAGAATTTGTCATATGCAGTGGAAAGAACACTTAATTTGTAATCAGGATCTGAATTTTAATCCTCCCTGTGTGACGTTGTCAAGCAAATCACTTCACCTCTCTGGGCTTGAAGTGTTTTTTGTTTTGTTTTTAACAAAACTGTAAAGTGAGAGAATTGAACTTCTTACTAGCCTTGAAATCTGTGATCCTGTGAATATCTTCGGTGACATCTGAATGTATCACATGATTTCACAAAACTCTGGCTGGGAATCCCTAATAGGTGGATTCTTATTTCTGCTACCAGTCTGTGCTAGTAATCTAGATTGTTGGATTCTCTCTGGGTCTATAGTAATCACTGAATCCTTTTGTTACTAGTACTGGTGATTTGCTTCACCAGGATGAAAAAATAGATGGACCTGGGTAAATTATCTTATATCTCAGGTCAGATTTCTCCAAAATCAAAATCACTTCACAAAGTTAACACCTTCCCCACATACATATATATTTAAACACAATATTCCATTAATTTATTTGTTCATTTACTAAGATAGCAGAAACAGAAAGGAGAACAGACTACATTGACTTTAGGTTACTGTTCAATTCTTATAATGATCCCTCTCCCCCAACAAAGACCCTTTTAAAAAATATGTCAGTTTTCTTCCAGGGATGAGCAGCAGCTTCTAGTCATAGAATATTATATAGCCTCCAAAGAATTTAAGTCAAAAAGTCACACAAGGAGCAATGGAGATAACACAAGACAAATTATGCAAGAGAAGTGTGTAGGATATCATCAGTCAAAATGTATGATTGACACCAAATTCAAAACCATGTTGCAAAGTGCAACAAACTAATAAACTATCTGGTCATTTAGATAGGCAGTTTAAATAATTTAGATAACTATTTGGTAATAAGATGAGTAAGACCCAGAAGCAATTGAACACAGTCCAGTTTCCCAAAATACAAACCACTGAAGGAAGGACTTCTCATTCAATAAGACCTGCTAGGACTTCCTAGCTATGTGACCCTGGGCAGGTCACTTAGCCCCCACTAACTCTTACTGATCCAATTTGGAACCAATACAATCAATACAATAATATTGATTCTAAGATGTACAGTAAGGATTTAAAATAAACACAGGCACACACGACCTGCTAGGAAAACTAGAAAGCAATTCAGCAGAAATTAAATTTAGATCAGCATCTTATACCATATGCCACAGCGAGTTCCAAATTGTTTTTTGTTTTGTTTTTAATATAAAAAGGGTCATGAAAAAAAGTTAAAGGATAATGGAAGGAGAGGCTCTCCATCACTAATATTGAATATGCAAATTAAAACACTGAGGTTTCACCCATCAGATTGGCAAATTTGATTTTACAAAAGGAAATTAGTAACTGAAGGGGTTATGGAAAGATAAGTCCATTAATTCACTGCCCTGATGAATGCAGATTGGTCCCTCATCAAGAAAACAAATTTGGAACCATGTGAAAAAAGTCACTAAAATGTTCAAACTCTGGCCCAATAATCAGCCCATTCCTGGGCATTTAGCCTATAAAAAGGTTCACTAAAGAAAAAAAACGATATATTAATAACTCTTGTGTGGGGGAGGGGGAGACAGTGTACCCTTTGTAGAGTAGCACAATGGAAGATCATTGAGCCTTAAGAAATAACAAATATAAAGAGTTCAAAATTTTGGAAAGATTTGGCAGAAAATGAGAACAGGATATATGACAAAATTGATATAAAAGAAAGCACTGCTAAACCTGAGAAATAAGATTAATCTATTGACTAACCTTGACTAGAGAACTGATTATATGCCCCTCAGAGATAGAATGGACTACAATTGTAGAATACTGTCAAACATGGTCATTGTGTGGATTCTTTTTGCTCAGCTTTTTTTCTTTGTTACAAGGAAGCATTCTATTGAGGGAGGGGGTGACATTGAGAGTGACAGCAGTGTTTTGTTGTTATTGTTCAGTTATGTTTGTGTCTTCATGACCCCATTAAGGTTTTTTTGGCAGAGATATTGGAGTGGTTTGCCATTTCCTTCTTCAGCTCATTTTATAGATAGCAGTTTTTAAAAATGAGTGAAAGTTTTAAAGAACTGTGTATAACAATGATCACAATATAAATGGGAAGAGGAAAAACAAAACCAAAAACCATATCCACAATTGAATGCTGTGTGGTTACAGTGACTAGACTTGTTCCTGGGCAAGTCCCCATTGCCTAGCCTTTACTTACCACTCTTCTGCCTTAGAACCAATACATAGTATTGATTCTCAGGTGGAAGGTAAGAGTTTTTTAATAGAGAAAATTTATTTTCCTCCCTTTTCAGAGATTGAGGGCAATTGATAATGGGATATTAAATATATTATCAGATACACTTGATGTGTTTTTATTGTTTCACCTCAATTTTTGGTTACAAGAGAGGTTATACTTTTAGTAGTAGAGGAATATGTATTTTTAAATGAAGGTGAATTTGGATCGTATAACTTTGGAAAACTTATGTGGAAATTTGTTATTGTACATAATTGGTAAAAATAAAATATCTTTCTAAGAAAATAAATCAAAGCGGGTGGGGGCACAGCTGGAGTAGCTCTGTGGATTGAAAGCCAGGCCTAGAGACAGGAGATCCTAGATTCAAATGTGACCTCAGACATTTCCTAGCTGTGTGACCCTGGGCAAGTCACTTAATCCCCATTACCTAGCCCTTAGGCTTTAGAACCAATACATAGTACTGATTCTAAGGCAGAAGGTAAGGGTTTTTTTTAAAAAATAAAGATGATAATATAGAAATAAAATATATCAATTAAAATACAAACAAACTTAAGAACTTGGTAAAATGAGTGTCATATTTGAGACCAAAGTAGAACCAACCAGATAGTCTGTTCTTCCTTTGTTATCCACACAATACGAAGAAAACCTAAGGAAGATTGCTAGCTCATTGTGAAGAGAATTTGAGGAGGACCTCATCCTGTTTGGTGAGTCCCTTGTATTGAAACTATGAGAGGACAGATGAGTGTCAGACAGGATGAACAGGCTTAGATAGATTGCATTTGGCCCAATTGGAGGAAATTTCCATGAAATATAACCATGAAATCACAGATCCTTAGAGTTTTGGCTTACAGATAGGAAACTGACTCAGTGACTTGACCATAAAGCGAGTAAATGCTAGGTTTGGGACTTCAACCCAGGTTTCTTGACTTTTAAGTTCTTGTTCTCTTTGTGAACATGTTAATTTTATAAGGAAAGATACTTCATTATGTTTGTGGAAGAGAAAATGATTCTAGTTTTTCTCCAAGTATTTTAAACAGGGAAACGAAGGATAATTGCTCCCACTGAAGACCTTCTCTGTAGCCTGTTCTTATATTTTGATTGTTCCAAAGTAGAGCATTCATGAATTTGAGATTTCTGGTAGTCCACACACAATTCATGGGCCAAAAGTGAAACTTCATATTGGTCCATTTGAATGCATTTTCATACAGCATAAGAGTTGATTCTTTAGCTGATCCTTGAAGGGAGGTGGTTTTGTGATTTATTGAAGGTGAAAGCAAAGGTTTATACAAAAGTTTGGTTTGAAGAATGAACCTGGTACACTGGTATTCTTGTGGGGAAATGAAATGGGAGGAGCCATTATAGAGATCCATCCTTCCTCAGGAGTAGTTTTTTGTTGTTGTTTTTTTTAAAGAAAGGAGAGAGTAATGTGGATAAATACAGACTGGTTTAGGAAAAGCAGAGTTTACTAAAGTGATAATCCTTACACACACAAGCAAGTTATGCTTCTTACCATTCCTCATATGTCTGAGGTCACTAAAGGCCTAGAGGAAAGCTGGACACATAATTGCAATTATGTCAAGTAATATGTAACACATCTGTGATTGATGAGAGGTAGTGTGGCCTAAGTGGATAGAGGACTAACCTTGGAGTTTGGAAAAACCTGAGTTCCATATATGATATGGTATAATAGTGGGCAAATCACTACCTTAGTACCTAAGGAAACTTTTAAGACTGCAAATTGTTTACACATTCAGTCTTTCTATCTCAGTCAATTAAACATTTGTTTAACATATGCTTTGCTGGGTTTTGGGGCGTACAAAGACAAAAATGAGAAAGTCCATGCCCTTGGGGAGTGTATATGTGTGTAAATAGGTATAAGATAATTTTAGGAAGGCATTAGTAGCTGGGGGAGGAAGTGGAGAGTAAGGTAGCACATTCCAAACATGGATAGCCTGTACAAAGGTACAGACATAGGAGATGTAAGTCAACTAGTTTGGCTGGACCATAGTGATCCTGAAGGTCTAAGGTCTAGGAATGTTGATTAAGACCAGGTTGTGAAGTAAATACCACACAGGTATATGTATGTATACACCTGTACACATTAATCCTAGAGGTAATGGAGGAATCCCTGGACTTTATTGAGTAGGAAAATGACATGGTCACACCAGTGTATAATGATGGATTGGAGTGAGAAAAATCTTGAAACAGGGAGAATAGAATAGGAAAAATAGGGGAAAATTTTTTTTACAATAATCCAAGTGAGAAACAATGAGGACCCAAACTTGGATAATGTAATGGCTTTTGCAGTGGAGAGATGATGAGTTAGGAGAGAAGTTGTAGTGGTAGAAATAACAAGTTTGGCAATTATTTAAATATGTTAGGGTTATTGAGAGTGAGGAGTATGGATTGGTGTGCCAAGGTTATACATTTGGATAGCTAAAAGAAAGTAAGGAAATTTGGGAGAGGAGCAAGTTTGAGGAGAAAGATGAATTCTATTTTGGATATCCCGAGATAGCCATGGAATAATGTGGAACTGGTATTCAAGAGAAAAACTAGAGGTATGATATATAAA
The DNA here is from genome assembly GCF_016433145.1 of Gracilinanus agilis. Taxonomy (NCBI): domain Eukaryota; kingdom Metazoa; phylum Chordata; class Mammalia; order Didelphimorphia; family Didelphidae; genus Gracilinanus; species Gracilinanus agilis. The sequence continues at coordinate 728,600,273 of NC_058130.1, read as the reverse complement.
TCTAAGATTCATCAGCTAATGATGAGGAGCCATTGGATTTGAGTATCTACCTCTGCAATTGTTCTTTCTTGGAGACTCAGATTTTTTTTTTTTTTTCCAAAAGCACTCACCACTACCAGTATTTGAGTTCCAATCTTTAACTTACTAATTACTGCTATTGATATACTGGCTTCTTTACTTTTTGCCTTCCAATATTCTTAATTCTTCACATTGAAAATCCCTTTTCCCAGGAGCAGCTAGGTGGTTCAGTGGATTGAGAGCCAGGCCTAGAAATGGGAGGTTCTAGGTTCAAAATCTGGCCTCAGCCTCTTCCTAGCTGTATAACCTTAGGCAAGTCACTTAACTCCCATTGCCTAGTCCTTACACTTTTTTGCCTGAGAACCAATACACAGTATTAATTCTAAGATAGAAGGTAAGGGTTTAAAAAAAAAAAAGAAAGAAAATCTCTTCCCTCCCTTAGCCAATATTTTGTTATTGTTGCATTTCTATCTTATTTCTTACAATTAAACTTCTTAAATATGTTGTTTTGTTTTGATGCTTCCATTTCCCCAATTATGTCCTCTGGAAGATCCAAGCAGAAACAAATATAGTAGAATGAATGCCACATTTGTAGTGAGAGGACTAAAATGCTAATCTTTACTTTTATACTTACTATTTCTACTGTGTGATCTTGGACAGATTACATAATGTAGAACTCAGTTTCCTCATTTTTAAAATGACAGAGTTGGAATAGATGACTTCTCAAATCCATTCCAATTTATGATTCTTAATTCCTCATAATCCAGTTTCTAAATTGACCATTTAACTCAAACTGTTCTAAAATCACTACCTTTTTCTATGGTCATAATAGAATGCCAGAGCTAGATATATTAGAATTGCCTCTTTGTGTGATCCTTGGCAGGTTACTTAACTCTTTGTTTTAAGCAACTGTTGAATTACAAGGAGAAAAAAATAAATGCATGAAAATTAAAAAATAAAGTTAATTTAAAATCATTTAGTCAGACAATTGCCTTCTATTTATTATTATTATTTTTTTAAGGCCTTTACTTTCCGTCTTGGAGTCAATACTGTGTATTGGCTCCAAGGTAGAAGAGTGGTAAGGGTAGGCAATGGGGGTCAAGTGACTTGCCCAGGGTCACCCAGCTAGGAAGTGTCTGAGACCAGATTTGAACCTAGGACCTCTAGGCCTGGCTCTCAATCCACTGAGCTACCTTCTATTTAAAGGGAAGATGTGGCTGGTATTTTCATAATAAACTATTCTTCCCAGAAAATGTCACACAGGCCACATATTACTTGTGCAAACTGCTAAAGCTCCCTTATGGGAGGCAGCCTTACTAAGGCTATTTTTTTTCTATGCCTGGCTTTCTTCCCTGGCTGCTGCTGAAGTACATTAGCAATTTAATTTAAAAAACAAAACATATATCTCAATTTCAGACTCTCTTACCTAGAGTGGAAGACCCTCACAGTTGAAAAGGGGAAAAAAGTCAGTGATCTCAGAGATAAACAGCCTAGCAGTGATCAGAAGTAAAATAAGTTCACAGAAATCAGTCAGAAAGAACACTGAGCCTCCTAGCTGCCCTAGGGGAAGTCCCAGTTGAGCCTTCTTGAAGTCATCTGAATCTGAAGAACCTGCACTGGATTGCATTTGCACTAGATGCTGTCATCTCTGTTGATTCTATTATTTTTCCTTTCTGTGCTACCCTCTCTTTTAGTTTTCACTTCACTAAAGCCTTCTGCTGCTATCTTTTATTCTATTCTTGATTCTCCCATCTCTTGGTCTCATTTAGACTTCAAAAAAGAGCTCACTGAGTACTGAGACATAAATTATCTCCTAATTAGCATTCCTTGCCATTTCCTTTGATACCATTGTCTCTGAGTCAGCCTTACCAAAACATATAACAGAATCATAAAGTTAGAGCTAGAGGGGACCTTGGATCTATTTTGTCTAACCCCTACATTTTCTTAATTAGTAAATTGAGGCCCAGGGAGGTTTTGACTTGCTTAAGATCACATAGAAGTAGCAAGTGACAGAAGCAATATTTGAACCCAGGTCCTTTTGATATGGGGGAGGAGAGTGCCTGAGTTCGAGAAGGATATCTTTCTCAAGAATGAAAGGACTCCGAAACTTAAAAGTAAAAAGGAGAAATTTATTAATTACATAGAATTATTAGCCAGCAAGACAGCATGAGTGGAACAACTATAGGAGTTGCTCCCGGAATGCTTCGGTTCAGGGGTTTTTATATTCTTTACAGTAATGAGTATGGGAAGTTATGTCATGGTGTGGACCTGACTCTTAAGAGTCCTGAGCACTTAGATATTCTGTAGGGTGAGGGGTCTGCCTGGGACCCTCAGGGCTTAAGGCTATCAAGGTGTGGCCTGGAGGTATATCTCTTTGTCTATCTCAACCTAAAGGATGATCCTAGGATAATAGTCTTATGGTAGTTATCAGATGTTCTTTGGCTTGGGAGTCACCGGGACAGAAAGGGGGAAGGGAATTTCCCTGTCTAATACAGTGCCCATGCCATCTCTGTACTATGCCCATGTCACTTTGACTCCAAAGACAAGAACTGTATTTTCCACTATATCATTCTGCCTCCTGAACTTATCTTTTGCAGTCTTTGGCATTAGTCTTCCACAAATATTTTTGTTGAATCCATCTTGTTGATATCAAAATCTCTGTTTATTCTTCTACCATTAGTCCACCAAGAGTTGAAAAGGAAGGACTTTTAAAATGGACTGGATGGTCCTTTCTATTCATAGCAAGATATAAACCAGGAAACAGTTATTTAGAGGGAAAAGGTAACTCTTCCTGGTTGGTACTTTGTTAGACTCATTCCTACCATAGAATATGAATGGGGAACAAAGAATAGTTGAGCCAAAATATTGGGAATCTAGATGGCATTCAAGTTGCTATAACTTTATTATTTGATGAATTATGAATTTCAAGAGTATTTGACATATCCATGCTCAAATATTAATGTAAAAATATATCTCAAAATTAATGATAGTTTGGGGGCTTTGTTGTGACATGCTTCCATAACATGAGCAGTAGTTGACCATGGTGCTTTACACTAAGTACTAATCAGTAAAGGGTTGTGTTTCTTGGGTCACAAGTGAAATATTAGACTGAAAAGTGAGAGACAGTCAGTTCTTGAATTAGTAGTAGAATGTTGGACTTGGAGTTAGGTAAACCTAGGTCTATCTCAAACTTTCAAACTGTGTGACCCGAGGCAAGTCACTTAACTGTTCTTCTCAGTTTCCTCATCTGCAAAATGGGAGTAATAATAATAGCACACTACCTCACAGGGTTATAAGAATCAAGTGAGATAAGAGTGAAATGCTTTGCAAACCTTCAAGTGATATATAAATGCTAAATGCTGTTATTTACAATATGACTTTACATCAGTGACTTATGTGAAATAAACTACTGCAGTTATTTTTGGTCATCTTAAAAGTGAAGAGAAATGAGCCATTTTACCCTAGGTCACATAACTAATGAGTTGCAGAATTTAGATTGGATCTCATCTTCTGACAAGAAAGTCTATATCCTTTATGTCTTGGTGAAGGGAATGTGGTGCTATGGAAAAAGTGCTGAATTTGAAATTAGGAAGAGTAAGTTTGAATGATAGCTTTGCTGCTTGCTCCCTATGAGATTTAATTTCCCTGTGTTTTACTTTGCCCTTCTATAAAATCAGCTAATTGGACAAGATGATCTTTGAGGTCCTTTCAGCAGATATCCATCATCTATCTACTATGTGCCAGGTGTTGAGAAAGATAGAAAGAAGGCTTCTGCTTCAAGAAGTTTACATCTAATGGGGGTGGGTGGGATGGGGTGCCAAAATATAACACAAACATAATAATGATTACAACATGGTAAGACTCACAGGTGTTGTGAAATTATAGGAGGAAAAAAAATCCCTTTTACTTAGGGGGATTGGCATTCTTTAAGTTAGACCTTTTAGGGAGGAAAGATTGTTATTAGCACTTTGTTGGAAAGCTTTTCTGATTCATCTCTACCAGTGGAATGAAGATGACCTAGAACTAGATAAAGAGTAACGACAGGTCTCAGTAAATTACATCATCCTTGTTTTCAGCATTTTAATTCAGTTCAGGAAATTATTAAATTCCTACTCCATGTACCAGGTCATAGGGAGTATGGCATGGTGGTTAGAGACATATTTTTGAAGCGGGGGGAAAACCAGGATTTCGTCCTGCTTTTGGCATGTTTACTGTGGAACTGTATAAATGGAGATTTTGAACCTTGAACTTCATCCCCCCATAAGTCCCTTAGTTTTCCCAGAATTTCCTTTAATCTCTCCTGTGCCTCCACAATTGCATGGCCACCTTTGTCTATCATTTTCTATAACCCCTCCCTCTTTCTCTTTTGCTCTTGGGAGCAGGCTGGTTAGTAACCTTTAAGCTAGTATATTTTTGTTAGTTTATTATTAATGAAACTATAAAAAATATAATATTTAGTTATTGGATATTAATTTTAAAATCCACATTATGGCAATCACGATGGGATTGAATGCTCAAAAAAATTTTTTAAGATATATTTTCAGTTAATAAGTTTTTTCTCCAGCCACGCCCACCTGTTTTCTGCCAGGCCTGAGGCCCGTTTCCTGGTGCCTCTGCTGCTTCTTCCTTCCATCCACTTTAGCCAGCCTTCCTCACCATTCCTTGCCCAGTCTACAGCCTCTACTTGCTGAGACCAGACCTGCCTGCCATTCAGAACAGCTTTTTTATCCAAGAGGGTGATGAATAAAAATCTTTCCACCCAATCCCTTCCCCCACCCCACGTGGGTTTTCCAGCCTGCACTAGCCATTTTTTAAGCTGAAGTCTTAAGCTAACCCTGGGATCCTAGTTGAGACAGAATTGTTCCTTAGGAATTTTTTTTTTCCACAGAAAAGAGGACTCCTCTGCCACCTTTTTTAAATTTTTGAGGGCAAGGAAAGCCTAAAATCAATAGATTTGAAGTCAAAGTTTTAGGAAATCAGCCTGCTTTTCCCTTCTCTCTCCTGACTTAAAACATGGGGGTAGCTAGTTCTCTCATATGCAAATATCCTATTGTCCTCCAGCAAGATTTTGCCCTTTTTTAGTGTTTACTCTGTAAACAAACTTCCATTCAGTGTTTTGTTTTGTTTTTCTTGAAGACTAAATGCTATGGCAAAGCATGCTTGAATCTGCAGTTTGAATTCCTTGAGATCACCGGAGCATACTGGCTCTGCTTGATTTTCTTACTAGCAGTTTATATCTTCATTGGTTATTTACCATCCTGCTTCCTTCCCCTCAAGAAGAATATGCACAAAGCTATTTTGTTTAAACTAGAAGCCAAACTGAAATATTTTGACAAAGTTGAAAGTCTTAAATGTTCAATGCAGAATTTTCCCTCACTATGAGGAAATTCAGAGCCCTGACAAATAGATGATAAATATATGGGGGAGGGGAAAGAACCTTAAAAGAGAGCTGGAAGTTTATTGCTTACTAATCATTCTTAGCTTCTCCCCTCAAGATAGTAAACAAGTCTATTGGGATTGGTAAAAAGGATTTTTGACTACACTGCTTGGAACTTTTGCTTGTAACTATTTGCTGCTTATATTATTGTATTTGTTGATTTCTTTAAGGTTTAATTTTTTTTAGTTTATCTGTATTAATCTAATCAATATCTTTCTGTTATATGATTCTTTCTCTGTACCGTTTCCCTATGAATATATTGAACAACATATTCGTTGTAAAAATCCCATAAGTCTTATGCATCCAGGATTTGTCATCTCAACTATCGAGGTCACATGTTGCTTATGCAGCCTTTACTTCCTTTTTGCCTTTGTTAATTGTCACATATATGATTATGTATGGACTCTTTATCAAAACTGCTTACAACCTGTGTAAAACTTTGGAGAATATAACTTAAGAATTTAAATTGTAATTTTAAGGAGTCTTGAGAAATGACTTCAGATACCTATTAGTTTCTGAATGGATAATTTTCATATTTATAAATACATATTATAAAGAATGTTGTATTAAAAGGTAGAGAAACAAATAGAAGTTCCTACCAAAACATTTTACATATAAAGTAGGAAGCCAAAAAGAGTTCTTGCATGTATGATATTTTAACTCTTTAGTTTAATTTACTTCCACCAGAACCATCTAGATTTCTTAGTGATGTTCTAGACCCCAAAAAGATTTTCCTGAGCAATACAGAGGTTTGTGTACCAAGGTTGAAAGATTTTCTATTATACATCAGTTTATAGGGTTTTTAAATATCACACTGCAATTGACTATATATAAGCTCATGTGAATCCTATATAATAATTGGTTTGTTTGCTAATATCAATAACTGGCTATTGTGAATTTTGTAAATTTGGTACTTTATTTGAATGTGCATTATCTATTCTACTACTGTTTATGTTTTTATAAATGTTATTTTTCTGAAAATCATTTGTACTCACACAGTGAATCATGGCCAAGTTTAAAAAGGAAATGGATCTCATTTTTGGTGAGGAACCTTTGTATTCTACTTCTCCTTGGCTGACACAGTGTGTCACTGATTCTAAGCTATATATTTTTGATTTTAAAACATTTTTATTATTGTTTTTTTCTTGTATTTTTAATATAGTATTTGAGTACTTTGAAGAACATATAAACAATATTAATCTTTTTTTTTTAAATTTTGCAGTAATGTAAGTTTAAAACACATTTGTTCTAATATTAATGCATTCCCCAAAAGCTTTAAACTATAAAATAATGCCATTGATTGTTTAAATATTATGGGACTTTATTTAGTGATTCTGTCTGATTCCAGAAGAAGGAATTTAAAGAGAGCCATTGTACAGTGCCAAAGAATCACAGAGCTACCTTTAGAGTGCCAATCAAGCACAAGGTCAAAGAGACCAACCAATCCTAGTGGGATTGATGTAATTTTGAGCCAAGTCAAGAGGACTTGAACTTCTTTGGGGTTTGAGGTTGCAGCGCTTAACATATGTTAAGACACAGGACTTCCTCTGAACCACATTCTAACAAGCACCTCTTTAGCTGCCTTCCTGGCTCCCGTTTGCTCCTATAATCTAGTCCCTTTTCTGTCTTTCATAGTGTGGCAAACTTTCTGTAGTCCTGGCTTCTGATTGGGTAAGTGTACAATTGCTTAAGTCACTTTAATTAGTTCCTGATTCAAGGACCTGTTATGGTTATATTTTTCCTTTACTTAGATTTTTTTAGACATAAGACTTTGATATTTTATATTTCATCCACAAGTTATTTTTTCTCTTTTATTGGATTTTTTGATGTTTTTGATTTCTTTTGCAATTGATTCATATACCTTATAACTTAGCCATGTGTCCCTGAGTGATCCCTGTTTGTCCCCACCTCAGGGAGGGGGGACTATGTTATTGTTGTAAACTTTGGTTTGAATTTAGGAAATTTTGTGGTAAGAAACTTGCTACCTCCCAGAATCCAGAAGAACGAAGCTGTTTAGAGAAGGCACCATGAAGATGCCTACAGAGACCACACACTGTACCAGAAGATACAGATTGAACTTTGGGATGTGAAATTGAATGATGGGGGGGGGGGGGTTTGAAAGCATTTGTTTTGAATGTATACTCTTCTGCGAAAGGGGACTGCCCCCAAATTGACTTTTTGTTAATGTAGCTATCATTGATTTTGTTCTTTTTTCCCTTTTATCCATAAATTATTGCAATTTATAAGTTGATTGTGTTTTTATGATCCACTGGGGAGACTGGTCTCCCAAAGGATCACAGTGGGGCATGTATAAATGGAGATTTTGAACCTTGGATTTCTTCTCCCATAAGTCCCTTAGTTTTCTCAAAATTCCCTTTAATCTCTCCCGCGCCTCCACATTTGCATGGTCACATTTGTATATAGTTTGCTGTAATACCTCCCTCTTTCTCTTTTGTTCTTGGGAGTAAGGTGGTCAGTAACTTTTAGTTTATTTATTTAGTACATTTTTGTTAGTTTATTATTAATAAAATTTAATAAAAATATATTTAGTTATTGGATATTAATTTTAAAAACCACAGAACCATGGACAAATTACCTAATTTAGACTTGTCTCAGTGCTCCAGGCTCTTCATACCAGAAGTTACAGATGTGATCCACATTAGTACAAGTACTCCTACATTAAGATGTCTTGATTCTGATACAATCACAGATCTAGACCCTCCCAAACAGTGCCAGGCATTGCCCTTGACCAATTTACAGTCTTTTTGAGGGAGATATTTTCATACATCAATAAATATGAAGTGTATATATAGTGAGGGATTATTTTATTTTTTTGGTGGGCAAGGCTGGGCATAAAGCATGACAAATTTAGTGATTAGGAAAAGTCTCCTGAAGGAGATAGCACTTGATCTGAAGTCTTGAGTGTATTCAAGAATCAGGTGGACAAAGGAAGAGCATTCCAAAACCAGCTGACCACCCATGCAAATGTAAGGTAAAAGATCTCATACAGGGAATGTGCAAGTGGGGTAGTTTGAGTTGAATGGACTGAATGATAGGGAATAGCCTGAATTTGTGCATCATCTAAAGTAATTTGGAACTTTGTTGCTTGAAATTTATATCTTTGTTTTCTAAACTATCTCTTGTGGTTTCAGGTGACCAGTGAGTATGGAATGGTCCATGTCATCGCTGAGCCAGGGAATGGCAAAGGAAAAGACTACTGTATCCTGTACAATTCCCAGTGGGCCCACTTGCCACCTGGCCTTGGCAAAGCAGTAAGTTCCTGAATCGGGCATCAATACTCATTCGTGCCATAGATAGTCCTCAGTCCTCTTCTCATGGGACCTCCAATGCTTTTACTGGGCTTTAGAAGATTCTTTGTTCCACTTGCCTGGCCACTCAGGTTTAATTTCTATTCATGCTTATCTAGCAATAACCATTTTAGAAGTTCTGCTTTATTAGAGGAAAATCAAGGGGATAAGGCCAGTTGGGAAATCCAGGTATAACGTATAATTATAGTGTTTTGTTGTTAAAAAGGACCCTGAAGTTGATTTTGCCCACCATCCCATTTTACAAATGAAGAAATTGAAACCCACAAAGGTACAGTGACTTATCGAATATCATATACTGTATACCTGGAACTAGAACCCAGATTCACTGTCTTCAGTTTTAGTACTCGTCTCTTGAGGATCAACTCTAAAATTATGGTAACAGTCACAATTGTATTTAGCAAGTATAGAATTTGTATATCTTGTTGATTCTCAGACATGTCCCATAAGGCCTGAGCTTCCCTTCTCTCTATATATTACTTCATTTGGTGATCTCATCAGCTTCCATGGATTAAGTTGTCATCTGTGCTCATGATTTTCTTGTCTGTGTAGTTATATTTAACCTCTGTGCTGATTTCCAGTCTCATATCTCCAGCTTACTTCTCTTGAACATCACAAATTAGATGTCCTATAGACATTTCCAAAATGAACTCATCTTTTCCCACAGGACTCCCACCTCCATGCCCCAATCCAAAATTCCTTATTACTGCTAAAGAGAACCACCATATTCCTGAGCACAGACTTTCATGGAGCCAGGATTTGAATCTATGAATCCTTTTTTTTGGTTTGTTTTAAACTCCAGGGCCCTTACCCTTTTGTCTATATCATGCTTAATATTCCAAAAGGTGGAAAGAAGAGAGAAAAAGAGATAGGGAGGTGAGGTAGGAGGTTTTTATAATACATAATGTGAAACTGTTTTGGGAGATGGCAATAGGAATAGAAAGGAGAGAAGGAATACAAATGATCACATTATTTCCCTACATAAACCTTCAGTGGCTGTCCATTGCCCAATGGATAAAACATAAACTCTAACTGATGTTTTGGGCCTAATTTTATACTTCCATTCTCCCCCTGCCTTAATCCAAGCCTGCATTTCATCTAAACTGGTTAGGTTGAGTGGGAGTCCTATAAGTTTTTTCCTGAGGCTGGTAGTTTGTATTTTGTGTGATGGGTAATTTGTCACTAATTTCCTGAAGACTGTTGATGTGATCTTATAGTTCTCCCACCCACCCACCCTACCCCCAAAAAAACCCTTACTTTCTGTCTCCGAATGATATTGAGAATTGGTTCTAAGGCAAAAGAGTGATAAGGGCTAAATAATGAGGGTTAAGTGACTTGCATAGGTCCACACAGCTAGGAAGTATCTAAGGCCAGATGTGAACCCAGGATCTCCCATCTCCAGGCTTGGCTGTCTATCAAATTATCTAGTTGTCCTAACCTCGTAATTCTTGAAAGAGATTAGAGGGGTATTATGGGCTTATGGAAAACAGAGTTGTGAGACCAAGGCTTTGATGCTTAACTCTGCTCCAGGCACATTGTGATATGACTTCCCCTTTTGGGGTTGCTCAAGTTCCTTCTTTGTGAAATGAAATAATTTGACAGGATGGTTTTACACTTTGACATTTCTGTGAGTCTTAGTTTGTGTTACTCCTTCCCCTTGCTTCTGTTTCCCTTCCCCCTCAAACTGAAGATCTCCCTTTTGAAGTTTGGAAGAAATAAAATTTTATGCTGAATAAAAATAAGTCCTGCTTAACCCAGTAGGTAGTAAACACTGCATTCATTACCCAAGAAGGTGGTAGACCTTGAAATAGAATCAGAGGCAGAATATTGGTCTCCATTCTTACATCTCCACCTCCAATCAGTTGTCAAGACCAGGGTATTTTTCTGCTGCACTATCTTCTGCATTCATCTCCTTTTTACTCCTCCTACCATTACTCATCATTTCTCATTTGCATTGTCATAATAGATTTCCTAACTAGCCTCACTGCATCTTCCTTTGTTTCTACCTTTTTGATTATTCCTTTACAGTGTTGGCTAAAATTTTATTGCAAAATCTGATCATGCAGGGCAGCTGGGTAGCTCAGTGGATTGAGAGTCATACCTAGAGATGGGAGGTCCTAGGTTCAAATCTGGCCTCAGACACTTCCCAGCTGTGTGACCTTGGGCAAGTCACTTAACCCTCATTGCCCACCCTTACCACTCTTCTACATAAGCCAATACACAGAAGTTAAAGGTTTAAAAAAAAATTTTTTTTTTTTTTAAATCTGATCATGCCTCCTTGCTTAGCTGCCATCACTGACTCCCCATTGTTTGCAGAGTAAAATAGAAAAAAAGATCTGCTATTCCAATCCCTCCATAGTTTACGGCTCCCCAGTCTTACTATTTGTATCTTCCATACTGGAACAGCTTGTCTTTCTAATTCTTCCCTCTTTGTCAGTCTTTATCTGATGAAATTCTTACTTGGGAAATATTTCTTCCACAGAGCCTTCCCTGGGGCCTCCCATCTAGAAATGATGCCTCTTTTTCAATCTTTTAGGCAGTATAGCACTTATTGTGTTCTAACTTGTATTTCTATCTCCCCACTAGATATTAAGTTTCTTGAAGGCAGGGACTTTATTTTTCATTATCATATTACCACTCCCTGGCACAGGAACCTTGTACACAGTAAATGCTTAGTAAGTATTGAATTAAGTCTTCAGATAGAGAGGTTAGAGTGGATCTAAAATTATTCTTTAAATCATTGAGCAGACATAATATATATCATATCCAAAAGTCAACACAAAACATAAGATAGATTATTATGATACAATCCCCTTTTCTTTTAGAGAATTCCTTCCCTCCCCAATGAGAAAAACGTATAAGAAAGTTTATTTCAGGAATCTGCAAAACCGTTGTCAGCCATTCCCATTATAAACCTCATTTTGTGGCATTGACTATGTTACAGAAACAGACTCATTAACACTTTTTTTCTTTTCAGTCTTTGTTACAGCTTCAGGACCAAACAACATCTGTCTTATGTTCTCAATCTGATGTCCCCAGTGGAGGATTTAACAACCGAATCCCTATGGTGATGCGTGGAAACTGCACCTTCTATGAGAAAGTGAAACTGGCCCAAATGAATGGGGCTCGGGGACTACTAGTAGTCAGCAGAGAAAAACTGGTATGACCCTTCATTTCTCACGCTAAGATAATATTAAGAAATCCCTGCTATTTACTTCTACTGTTGATACAAGGGAAGAACTTTCTTTAAGGTTACTCATTCCTTACTTTTTCAGAGTTCTGTTTCAGCTGATTTATTGTTGAGTTGGATGGGTTCTGTTTAGAACAAAGATTCTTAACCTGGGCTTCATAGACCCCCTTGGGGAACTGTGGATAGACTTCAGGAGGAATTTGGAAGGGAAAAATAAATTTGCATATTTTTCTATAAAATTAGTTTTCTTTGAAATTATATGTATTTTCTTCATTAAGGACATTATTCTGAAAAGATGACCATGGGTTTCACCAGACTGCAAAAGGGGTCATTGATGCAAAAAAGGTTAATAACCCTTGGTTTAGAATGACAAATTGACTTTTTCCCTCACTGGTGTAGGTTAATTACTATAAAAAAATACCAATAAATCAGAACAAGGTCTCATCTCAAATTGGTGGAATCAGGTAGTCTGCCTTGCCCAGAAGTGTCTCCACCACTCCTTTTTGTAGTTTCTGAAGTTCCATCATTAGCTTTGGGATTTTGGAAAACTTTGGGCTTCAAATGTCCCTTCAGAAATACCCAGTTTAGGGAGCAGCTGGGTGGCTCAGAGGATTGAGAGCCAAGCCTAGAGATGGGAGGTCCTTGGTGCAAATCTGGCCCCAGACACTTCCTGGTTGTGTGACCCTGGGAAAGTCACTTAATCCCCATTGCCTAGCCCTTACCATTCTACCTTAGAACCAATACACAGTAGTGATTCTAAGACAGAAGGAAAAGGTGTTTGGGGTTTTTTTTGTTTTTTGTTTTTTTTTTAAGTGCCCAGGTTATGGAAAGGGGAAGGGACTAATTATTCATTGAGGATTGGTTAACAGTGAGTGAACTAAAAGAAAGACCCTTTGGCTTCAGGACAGGCCTTGAGAGTAGTTGGCAGGGAGAAGGGGGGCCACGTGGTTCAAGAGAGGCTCTGAAGGGGCCCTTGAGCCAATCACTTTCCACAGCTTTCCTAAGGGCAGATATGGTCTCCATGAGATACTAAAGGAGACACTAAAGAGGAGGCTTGTTGCCAGGAAAATGGTTGAGTATCTCTGTGTTGAATATTATCTGGGGCAGAGACTTTGAAACTCTTAAGCAAGATTTGTGCCTGATTGCATGGTAGCTTGCTTTCCTCTGTTTGCACTCACTAAGCAAGAGATTTGGGTTCCTTTTAATATTTGCATCAGTTCTTTCATTAATCTTTCTTAAACCTTTTTGCTAATCAGGCACAAAATGGAAGAACCCAATTTTATGAATGGATGAAAACACTTGTATTAATAAGTCTTTATTGTGCACCAAGCACTCTGCATATAAATGCAAAGTAAAGATCATCCCTGCCTTCCAGGACTTCACCTTTAAAGGGAAGGACAACACACAGAGGAGTGGTGGCCAAGGAAGGAATGTCACCCTTTTTTTTCTTTCAGGATCAGTAGCAAATTGCTTTGGTCTTGGTATATGGTTCTATAACTAGACAAGGAGGGGACATGGTAATTAGAGAAAGGAAAAGGTATGCAGAGGAATGTTGATACGGTTGGAAGACATGACTGTAGAGTGAGGAGTGGAGAAGAAGCATGGTGGCTGGAGCTGTCCTGGAATACTGGTCTGGAAGAGGTTGACATCAGTCAGAACTTTTGAGTCCCAGGGCAAAAGTTTCTTCAGGGCAGTTGGTATAGTTAGTGAAGTAATGACCTGAGTAATTTTTCTGTGTGTGTGTATATATATATTTCGTTTATTAGGTTTTTTTTTGTTCCCAGGTCCCTCCAGGAGGCAACAAGACTCAGTATGATGAAATTGGTATTCCTGTGGCCCTCCTCAGCTATCAAGACATGCTTGACATTTGCAAGGTAGGCCCCTCTAGCACTCAGCTTAGAGATTTTGTTACTTCTGCCCAGTGTCCTGAAATTCTCTTTCCAGAGAAGTGCAAAAGTGGTCCAAGTAGGGGTGTAAGTGTACTTAGGAATAAGCCATCCCGAACATCAATTTCTAATTGCTTTAGATCTAGCTGGTTGGTTCTTAATGTGGCAAAAGCAAAATGCTCATCCAAAATGATGTACTGACATTATTGCCACAGCAATGTTATTGAAATGCCGAGGTTGACATGACCACCCAAGATTACTACCTCAGTGTTCTACTTCACATTATTTTCTGTTCTGAAATGCCACTGTTTAGAGAAAAATATCAAAGCTAGCAGTGAATTCTAAGTTCCTCCAGAAATCCTGGCTCTTGTCAATAAGAGTTTTTTTCAGGGAGTGGAAAATTTTTCAGAATGCTAAGGAATAATATGGAAACCTTTAAGATAGATGCAGTTCCCTTTGTAAACACACAGTTCCTATTTTCCAAAGTTCCTAATCCTAGAAAAAAATAAGGGTAGTTTATTTTTCAAGATTTCATTACCCTTTGAGGTCATTATGACAGTAACAGCAATGTTGTAATGATGATCAACTTGAAAGTCATGGCTACTCTAATCAGTGCAGCAATACAAAACATATCCATGGGAATCATGAAAAATACTATCTAATTCCAGAGAGAATTGATGAATTCTTAAGTGAAAGTTGAACTATAATTTTCTCTCTTTTTTCTTTTTTTTTTTGGGCAATGCTGCTAATATGGAAATGTGTTTTGCATGATTTCACATTTATAATTGATATTTTGCCTGCCTTCTCAGTGACTGAGGGAGGAGGAGAGACTTTGGAATTAAAAATTTTTTAATAAAAATATTTGAATAAACTTCTTAAAAAGTATTTCACTGCCCTTTAAAACAATGAGGTATTTTAGGTGCCCTCTGCACTGCACAAGCAGGTTAGTAGACTGAAGGACAAAGAACTGGTTCATTTAGAACTTGAGGGAAAAGATTACATTGTCATTGAATTCTGATGTCTTCTCTGAGACAGACTTTTGGTCACTCAGTGAGAGTGGCATTGTACGCCCCTAAGGAACCTGTCCTTGATTACAACATGGTCATCATCTTCATCATGGCTGTGGGGACAGTTGCAGTTGGAGGCTACTGGGCAGGAAGCCAGGATGTGAAGAAGTAAGTATTTTGAATGTGGAGGTAGCATGTTCCCTGGGTGCAGCCTCATCCACACAAGTCCTAGAATCAATGATCAAATCCGAAGGATCAATGTTTATAGATGTTTCCTAAGGTAAACGCTGAAGAAAATCAGAATGTCCCATGACACATCTAGAGGGAAGGGAATCTGAGGGATGTAGAAGTGTTTTGCTTATCTGAAGTGAATCAGGAGCAGCTGGGTAGCTCAGTGGATTGAGAGTCAGGCCTAGAGACAGGAGGTCCTAGGTTCAAATCCAGCCTCAGACACTTCCCAGTTGTGTGACCCTGAGCGAGTCACTTGACCCCCATTGCTTAACCCTTACCAGTCTTTTGCCTTGGAGCCAATACACAGTATTGACTCCAAGAGGGAAGGTAAGGGCTTAAAAAAAAAAATGAAGTGAATCTGGCTTGCATTTAGCCCAACTTTTGCTGAGGATAGCATACTTCTAGTTGAATACAGCATACTGGATGTATACCAATGGTAAACTTGGAACTAAATGGAAAAAGGATCAAAGAGCCCTGGGTTCAAATCCTGCCTCTACATCTGATATTTATGTGTCCTTGGGCAAGTCACTCCATCTTTCTAGACCTCAGTTCCTTCATCTAGAAAATGAGATGGTAGTGTCTCTAAATTTGTGACTCTTAAGTGCCCTTCTTTTGGGGAGAATGAAGTGCCATCATAAGTTTCTTTTAATACAATAGTTTTTTAAAGCTTTGGGGATAGTATAGTATATGGGTTTTACTACTTGGTTCTTTCTTGGATTTTGTTTGGTGGATTTTTGGATACCTCACTGCTTTTCTTCCTTCTTTATGACTACTCTCTATCATACTTGCATAGAACATAAGCAATCTTCTCCCCTTCCTCCCCAGTTCTTTTTAGTTTTAAGCCCATTTGATTAGATTTGCAAGACATTTGGCAAATACATTTTTATCAGCCTTTGTTAGGCATATTCCATCCTCTAGCCAGAGATTTTCGAAATCTATATTGTAGAGGCAGCTGGCTGGCTCAGTGAATTGAGAAACCAGGCCTAGAGAAGAGAGGTCTTGGATTCAAATCAAGCCTCAGATACTTCTTAGCTGGGTGACCCTGGGCAAGTCATTTAACCCTCATTGCCTGGCCCTTAACACTCTTCTGCTTTTGAACCAATACACAGTATTGATTCTAAGGTGTGAGGTAAAGTGTTTTTTTGTTTGTTTGTTTGTTTTTTAAAGGCCTATATCATTGACGGCAAACCTTTTAGAGACAGAGTGCTAAGCCCCCACTCTACCCCCCAGACAAGAGTGCTGTACCCACTTCTCCCCCAGATGGCATGCTACCCCCCAAGTGCCAGGTGCTCCCTGGCATCCCACCACCATCCCACACAAGGGAGGGAGGGAAGCACTCCTATTGGGCAGCAGTGAAGTGAGGAATGTCCTCAGAGAGTGTAGAGAGGGGGAGGGGAGTGGCCCCAGCTCTCTGTTCCCCTTCCAGCTCTACTGTCTATGAGTCGCCCACCTCACCCCGTGTGCTCCCAATGGACTGCTAGGCAGAGGGGCAAGAATGAAAAAAATGTCAGGCATGGTGGGGAGGGGAAAGGGAGAGCTCCACCCGAGTCCCTCTGCCTTTCTAGAAGGGGAGGGGGCAGCTGCATACCCACAGAGAGCACTCTGCATGCCATCTTTGGCATCCATGCCACACGTTTGCCATCACTGGCCTATATTATAAGCCACGATTCAGAAGTTCAAATCACCTTCTTAGACACTACCATCACTAACTATTCACTTTCCCAGATTAAATTTTTCTTTTTTCTTACCTTGCTTTCTTCCCTGTGCTCTCAGAGAGTTCAAGACTATTATCATGGATAATACTTTTTTAGATTCTTTACAGAAGTGCCCCTTGGTGGATGTTAGCTTCTGTTTTTCTGTTATATCATTCTTGGGAAGACAAGCAGCTTCTCAAGCCTCATAGACTCCAACTCTCTTCTCTTCAGGAAGAACTCAGAATATATTATATAAACTCTTAATTGTGCAGCTGTACTTTTCCTTCACTTTTTCCTTTATGTAGCACATCTCCATCATCTTGACAGAGGTCAAGATTTTTCTTCAAGATTTATCAGCTCAAGTATCTCCTTCTACATGAAGTCTTTCTTGATTCCCCCAATTGTTAGTGTTTTCCCTCCCAGAACTACTTTGTCTTCATTTTGCATATATTACATATATATACTTTTATCTCTCCTGTTAGAAAGTAAGCTCCTGGATAATTTCACTTTTATCTTTGTATCACTTATGCTTTGCCTGGCATTTAGAAGGTGCTTAATGCTAGTTAATTACCAATTGATTAATTTCACTATTTTAAGATCTTCTATTCCTCTTCCTTCTTAGAGATTCATGATAGTCTTCTTGATAGAACTTCCCATTAGGAATCCTTCCAAATTAGCATGCACCCTCTCTGTTTGGTGGAAGGACAGTTAAGATAGTGCTTCTCTGGGAGTGTTCTTTTCTTTGAGTCAGGGAAAGGAGTAAACTATAATTCTTCTGATGACTGAAGCCATAACAAATTCTCTATCATATGGAATGTGCCCCTCTGCTAATTTCTTCCTGTTCTTGGCATCTCTTCTGCTCAAGTCCTGAGGCTCTTGAATAGTATACCCTAGAAGTTTACCATTACCAGGATTTGGGGATTATTTTTCCTCCCCTCACAGCAACCCTGTATAGCTGATAGTATGAATATTATTTTCCCATTTTTACAACTGAAGAAACAAATCTCCAAGCAATGAAGTCATTTGTCCAAGGTTGTTACACAGTGTGATGTTGTCCATGATGATATCTGAAACATAGTGTCTGACTGAATCCAAAGCTTTTGTCCTTAGACCATATTGATTATATATGAACTCCTGTGTATTTTAGGAGGTTCATGAAGCATAAGCGTGATGATGGAACAGAAAAACACGATGACGAGACAGTGGATGTGACCCCCATAATGATTGGAGTGTTTGTGGTGATGTGCTGTTCCATGTTGGTCTTGCTGTACTACTTCTATGATCATCTTGGTGTGTATCCAATGACAGTCATTTGTTGTTTATTTTAACCATTTGGCTCACTAGGCCCCCAACTTGGATCTTACAATATCTTGTCAGCACCTTAAGGAGTAGCACTTTTCCCCCACTTGCCATTTCCCTAATGGAACAGGTTTGTGAATATATGACCATATTCAACTTTCCTGTCCTTATGTTGAGCATTTTGAACTTGTGCCACCTAATGATTGAAAATATGGATCAATCAAAGCCCAAAATAGATATTGCTTCACTAGAGTACTTTTTGTCTCCTTCCTGCTCCTGAATCAGAAATAAACTATTCAAATAGATAAATTCTGATTTTTATTAGCTAGCCTGTGGTGTGGAACTCTAAATTCACTGTATGAAAGTGAATAAATAAAACTTCCCTTCATGAATTGCCAACTTTTGGAGTGGCTGAGTTGCCTTAGAAATGAAACTGATTGGACAGTTCCAAAAGGACCCATGATGAAAAGTGGGGGATGGGGAGAGAGGGAACTAATGACATTTGAGGGCAGATTGAAGCTTCCCTTTATTTTTCTTTTGGGGTATGTTGCAACATGACTAATAAGGAAATATGTTTTGCATGACTTCATATGTATAATATATTGCTTGCTTTTTCTAGAGGGGGGAAGGAAGAGAATTTGGAATAAGAATTTTTTTAATGAATATTAAAAATATTTTACATGTGATTGGGGAAATTAATGAAATAAAATATATCTTTAAAATTATGTTAAAAAATAAACTGATCGATAGACTTGCCTGTGCTTATTGTGTTTATAGTATAGGTTCTTTTTTAGATACATGTTTTCAAATGGCTACCTGTACTTATTCTCTCTTGCAGTATACATGATTATTACTGTATTCTGCCTGGCATCATCCACTAGCCTCTATAGTTGTCTTTATCCTTGTATAAAAAGACTTCCATTTGGGAAATGCAGGTAAGAAAATTTAACTGTCTCAAGATAAACTATTCCCAAACTCCTTAACCTCTCATTCAAGGCACTTCCTGATCCATCTGCAACTGAGCTTTCCAACTTTATTTGCCCCAACTTTCCTTCCATACCAGAATCCTCCACTTTAGCCAAACAAATTTCCTTATTCCTTCCTGAGTTTGTCATGGAACTTCCAGGTCACTTATTTTCCTTATCATTCACTTAGATCTTAGAATTTATTGTCTTGTTTCATGTGTAAATAAATTAAAAGCAACATAAGAATAGGAGAAAATTCTTAATTCTTTGTATCTCTCATAGTTCCTGCCTTTGCATACATAACAGGTACTTAGTAAGCATTTGTTGATTGATGTGGATGTGGACCAGGGAGATCATCCTCTTGACCCAACTCTACCTGCCATACATTCATAGGAGGAAGTAGAAGATAATCTGCCTAAAGGAACTTGTGTTCTAGTTGGGAAAATAAAACTTAACACATATGAAGCAATTTGAGAATTCATTAATATGACAGTCATAGAATACAAGAATTTCAGAATTGAGAAGTCACCTGATGGAGGAATCTCTTGCAGTAATATGCCAGATGGATCATCTGGCCTCTGCTTAAATCCTTCTAGTAACAAGGAACTCAATATCTGCCCGAGTATGGGAGATAACTACCTACCAAGGAGGCCTGTTTCTTTGTTGGGCATTTCTGATTATTAGAAAGTTATTGTGGAAGCAGCTGGGTAGCTCAGTGGATTGAGAGCCAGGCCTAGAGACAGGAGTCCTAGGTTCAAATCTGGCCTCAGATCACTTCACCCCCATTGCCTAGCCCAGTGATGGGCAAACTATGGGCCAGATGCGAGTCCCCTGAAATGTTCTATTAACCCTGGGGGACATTATTCCTAATCTGATCAATACAATGAAACTTCGAAAGAGCTGCCTTAGAAGCAGACTGACAGATGAGCATTTCCTTTCCTTGGCCCCCTCTTTAAAAAGTTTGCCCATCACTGGTCTAGCCCTTACCACTCTTCTGCCTTGGAACCAATATATAGTGTTAATTCTAAGATGGAAGGGGTAAGGGTTTTAAATTGAAAACAAAATAAAGTTATCGCGTTGAGCTGAAACACCTCCTTATAACTTCTCATTGGTTCTCATTTTTTCTTCTGAAGATCAAACATAAATCTTATCTCTTCCATATGAAAGTTCTAATGATGTTTAAAGTAATCACATCTAAGATCACATATTTATATATGTGGTAGAGCTAGAAGTAGCCTCTAAATGCAGTAAGATTTGAGTGTAGGAAAAGTTGCAAAAGGTTCTTGGGGAGGGTTGGTCTCTAAACTTAAAATTTCTGCAGAACCTCTTGATAGTAGCATAGGTTTAATTGACCCTTATCCTCTATGATGCTTTTTGGTAATTTTTTTTTCTGATATGATTTGCTTTTTCTAGGGTTCCAGACAACAATTTGCCGTATTTTCACAAGCGGCCACAGATTCGAATGCTGCTCCTGGCAATATTTTGCATCACAATCAGTATAATTTGGGGAGTCTTCCGAAATGAAGATCAGTAAGTCCAGACTTTACCTTTCAGTGGCTTTGACACAGTGACCAAAAAACACCAACATACACTTTCTCATACTCTCTCTCTCTCTCTCTCTCTCTCTCTCTCTCTCTCTCTCTCTCTCTCTCTCACACACACACACACACACACACACACACACACACACACACACACACACACACGTGTTTTGGGGAGACTAAAAGAAGATAGTTGCCCCTAGGACCCTACTGCCCTCTGCTTCCTACACAGACTTCAGACCTCATCTATGCCTTGTCCTTAGATGCTCCCAGACTCAATGCCTCATCTGAACCTCCCTAGAGGCAATGAGCCAGTGAGGCTCGAGCCACTTGGGTTTCACTGTTATTAAAAACCCTGTCTTTTCAATTTCATGAAAATGATTTCAATGATGTTGGCATCAAAGCTACAATCTAGGCACATCTGATAGGAATGTCTGGCCAGTAGCTTCTTTGCTTTTAACTGCATCTAGTTTCAGTCAGGTTTGAAACAAGTTGGGCAGGTTTATCTGGTTGCTGCATGAATTTAGATTAGAATCTGGGGAGAAAATCCTGCAAACACTCCACTTCTGCTGCTGCTGCTGGAGTGTCTTGGTCTCTTGATTCCAGTTTATGACTGTCCCCTGACCTGTGAAGAGAGAGAGAGGAATCCCTTTGCCAATGGTGTGCAAGGCTCATTGATCTTTACCCCATAAGTGTGTTGTTTATACAGGAGATGAGTCAGTGATTTCTTCTGGAAAGTTTTGATTTCTTTAGATAGGAGTAGCATATGTTCAGCACTGATCTGGAAGCCTTAGGATCAATAGGGATGGGAGGAGAACAGAGCTAACTTGTTTCTCGAGCTACCATGTTGTCTGTTCTTCTGTCAGTGATACCATCTGCTACTTTCTTAAGAGACCTTTCTCCCAAGTTGTTAAAGATTCTTGGCATTTGTGTAGTTTGAAACTTTTAACAGAAGTAACTGGCAGAAGGAAAAACTGAAAATATTTTGAGAATGCTTTTTATACAGAAAAGACTATTCCCATTACTTCTCTTCTAGGATAGTGCATTTCCTAATAACAAATTAGAATGGACTTAGATTCCCTTACCTGATGGCTTTATTCTTGGGGGAACCTGGATGGTTCTTCAAACAATTACTTCCTCTGTAAAATGAGGGGCTTAGACTAGAGCAGTGATTCCCAAAGTGGGCACCACCGTCCCCTGGTGGGTGCTGCAGCGATCCAGGGGGGCAGTGATGGCCACAGGAGCATTTTACGAAAAAGGTAGAAACATTAATACATATATCTTTCCTATTAATTGCTATTAAAATTTTTTAAAAATTAATTTCCAGGGGACGCTAAGTAATATTTTTTTCTGGAAAGGGGGCATTTGGCCAAAAAAGTTTGGGAGCCACTGGTCTAGAGTATCACTAAGGACCCTTTAGTTCTAAATTTCACCACCCTGTGATTTTTCTCTTGTACTTTGAGTTGTTGCTCACTCTCCAACTCTAGTCCAGGGATTGTCTTAGTCTTTATTCCTGAGATCTGTTTCCCAAACTGAATTGTTCCATTACTCCCCTCTATGCTGTTTTCTTAGCATCTAGTTCCCTAGGACCACAGAATTAGAACTGGAGTAAAACTCACAGATCATAGACTCCAGTCTCTATTTTACAAAGGGGGAAACTGAGGTTCAGAGAGAAGGGACTTGCCCATGGTCCAGCAGGTAATAAGTAGCTTCTAGAGCCAGAGTATAGACTTTGGTCCTTTGACTTCAAATTTAGTGTTGACTATATCTTCCTCTTTTGATCTCATTATGGACTAGGTAGATTCATTCATTAAATATCTGTTGGAGAGTCTCTGTATGCAGAGTACTGTGATGAGCTCTGGGAAACAAAGGTATAAGAGATGAGCCTTTCTCTAAAGAAGCTTACTCTTAAATGAGGAGATAAGATGTATACAAATAACTAGAGTACAAGGGAGAATGAGTGAGATATAAGAGAGATTTGAGATGGGAGAAATCACCTTTGGAATTATAGGCATCCTCAGATTCTGTGCCTAATTTGTGTACTAACTGTGTTAGTACAATAAATTCATATAGATACAAATGGTGGAAACATAAACACATTCAGCTGACTTCTGGTTGGCACAAAGGAGGAAGAATTGGATCCTCTTGTTTTCTGAAACTGAAGTTTCCTGTAACATTTTCACCTGGACCTCCTTACATCAACTAAAATGTGAACTCTGTGAAAGTTCTTCAAAATTTCTGTTTCCCAGTGCTGAGCACACAGAAGACACTTAGTAAGTGTTGATCATACTGCCCATTATATCAGCATAAATGTAGAATCCTTAGAGTTATAGAACTTTAGAGTTCAACCCCTTTATTGTTCAGATAAGAAAAATGTTTACAATATCCAGTGATGAGTTAGAGGAATCACCAAATTGTGAGGCTGGGAGAAAACTTGAGGGTTTTCTAGCCCAATTCCTATTCTGGAGTATGGATCCTATCTATAATGACCCTCACTGTCATTCAAAGCAAGATACAATTTTTGAAGAACTCTCTTTGTTAAGAAGTTTTTCCTTATGTTAAACTGAAATCTACGTCCACTCACTGCTTCTAATTTCCCTCACTAGATCTAAATCTAATTTTGTCTAAATCTAATTTATAGCTCTTCAAATAAGCTCATATTGAGTCTTCCTTCTCCAGGCTAAACATTTCCAATTCCATTGACCTAGCTGATTGGCATAGTTTTCAATGTCTTCCTATCCTGGTTGACTTTGAACCTGTCTCTTAGAGGGTTTGGTGCCCCAAACTGGACATACTTTTCTGGCTTTTGGGGGGGCAGAACAGGACAGAGAGGCCCACCATTCATTTCCTTCTCTCTGACTTCTCTGCTTTTGCAGCCTAGTGCCTAGAGTAACGGTCGGCAACCTTTTTGGCCGTGAGAACCATAAATGGCTGCTGAAGGAGGAGGATGGAGGCGGAAGGTGCTGGAATATGGGGCAAGGGCTGAAGGGCCCCCTGGGGCACATCCTGGGGCTCTACTGGTACTGGCCGGTAGAGAGCTGACCCCTGGTCTAGAGTGTAGCCTAAGATTGCACTAGTTACTTTGACTGCCTGAGTCAAACCAGCTGCCTATTCAGTGAGTGCTCACATGGAAAGTGTATGCCATCCTCCTGCCTCTCTCGCAAGCAGGTGTTAGGAGTCTTGTCAGGGCAGCAATATATGCTTCCCAGAAACAGTTGTGGGACTCCTGAACTGCTAGATAGTGTGAGGTATCTAACCCTTTCCTTCCCATGTGGCTTCTGCAGCTGGTGAGCTCTTGGAATGCTTGAGCAAGCAATGCCGGGTTGGAATGTGGTGGGGCATGCAGGAATTTTTGTGGTTTTAATGACAGTGAGTAGACAAGTCTCTTAAGGCACTCATAATTGAAAGGTTGGAAGCTTTACAAAAATAGATTTCATTAGAGAGTACTTAGGATGATATGTGGCTCTAGTGGAAGGGTCAGTGACCTTAGATACAAAAGGCTTAGGTTCCGGTTCTGCTTAATTGTTGTAAGGTCTTGAGCAGTTCACTTGGCCTCCCTCAGCCTTAGTTTCAACAGCTTCAAAATGGAGATAATAATACTTAGATACCATATGTTCATTCATATATACCTCACAAAGAGATTTTGAAAATCAAAAGCAATGATGCCTAGAAAATGTTTTTTAATCACAATGGGCTATATAAATTTGAGTTTCCATTATTCTGTTATAGGTTTTTAGAAGTGCTTTAGTGATTCCAGAGAGCTTTGACATTATTTCCGTGGGTACTCCCCATACTGAAATAGATTAGAATTCCTCCCTACCATAGTGGATGGTTGTTTTCTTTGTTATTGTGGTCACAAAAATGTTCATTGCTTAGTGGCAGTGAACCTCCTCTAAATTTGACCAGGCTAGTCCTTGCAGAGTAGATATGTAGACTGGGCAAAACTATCACCAAATCCTTCCTAATTTGGTAGGATCCTACCAGAGTTTGAGTTCTGTTGGCATGATCTACAAGAGCTCAGGGCCCTCACCATGTTGTGATACAGCATCAGAGGAAAACTTGGATAGATTGCATATATTTTATATAATATCTTTGATAAATGAAAAATCAACTTTGTTAACTCAGTGATAACATATAGTGCTTTATACTTCATACAACATTTAGGCCACAAGTATTGTCCATCTTTTATAGATAAGGAAACAGGCATAAAAATGTTAGATGAGTCACATAACTAGTTAGTGACTGAAAACTCAGGTCTTTCTGACTCCTGGGCCAGTGTTTTGCACTGTACTTTGGGGCTGGTTGGACCTGCCCATCTCAGAGCCTCTTGTTTCAGGGTGGTGATATTAGTGCTTTTATTTTCTAGGTGGGCCTGGGTCCTTCAAGATTCTCTGGGAATTGCCTTCTGCCTTTACATGTTAAAAACCATTCGCCTGCCAACTTTCAAGGTATGGGAACTTGAAAAAAGGGATAGTTGGGTGGATTAGAATTCAGCTTCCATGAGAAGGTTATAGTTGGTAGAGTGGAGATAAGCTTTAAAAATGGGCATGTTTTTAGGGCAATTTTCACCTGTCTTATGTGAACATCTAATCCTTTTAGCTTATATTTCCTCTTTTTTTCCTTTTTCATAAAACTAGGCATGTTGAGAAAAATATTTCCAGAGAATAGTTACAGTTCTATACATCCCTTTACTACCAATAGCATGTAGTTTATGTTGCCTGTAACTATCATTTCCCACTTATTCAGGAGCTAATTATCTACTTTGTAGGTTAGTAAGGTCTTTGGCTTACTTCGTCATCCTTCTTTTGTCCACCCACCCCATGATCAATTAGTGTGAACGGAGGACAAATAAAAACTCCGGCCAACATTACTTCTCACAGCAGATTTTGAAAAGTTCGGCTGAGGAGAAAGACGGAATGCTGTTCAACATTATGCTTGGGCAAAATCTGTGATTTCTCGGTCTTCTAGGCTGGCTCTGTCTGATTTTGAGCAGCAGTAGCCAAGAGTTAATTCTCATTCTGAAGGCAGAAGTACTAGGGTAGCAAGTGGCCCTGATGGGGAGAGAGTTTTGAGTATCTGTAAGGAGTGGCTTAATTGATGCAAGGCAGCAATGTGTAGTGGAAAGTGCACTGGCCCGGGAGTCAAAAAAAAACCAGAGTTCACAGCCTGTTTCTACCCTTGACTAGCAGTGTGACAAAGAGACACCTCACTAAATGTTGCTCAAGTTATTTCCTCAGTCTGTCAGATGGAGATAATCCTGCTGTGCCTCTGTCTTGCAGAGCTGTTGTGAGAATTCAGTTAGCTTATATAGGTTAAGGAGCATTATAAATTGTAAAGCACTATATGAAATATAAATTACATTAGAAATTTAAAAATCAATATTACTTTATGTTGGAGGGAGGGAGGTGCCAAAAAAACCCACCCAAAGCGAACTAGAGAAAGAAGCCAACTGTCCAAAAATCAAAGTCTGTCCTACAAAAAATCCTGTAGCTAAAATTTCTCAAAAAGTAAATGTTACTTCGCCCATTTTGATTCCTCTTGACTTAGAACTTGCAAAGTTTTTGGTTTTTTTCTCCCCCAAGCTAAGCCCCAAATTTAAGGTGTTTCAAAGCAGAAATATACCTTTCTTTATTCACAAGGAGCTAGATTTACTTTGGTAAAACTTTTATGAGGGATTTATCTTTGAACTGAAACCTGGGATGGCCATTTTTGGTCTGAAAAGGATTTTTTAAAGAGATAAAAGTGAATTTGTAGTCTGTGTGCATGTCTTAGAATACATGTTTTGGGTTTTCTTGTTGTTGTTTTTAAAGTAGCCCAGCTGGGCCTGAGAGTAGAGCTGGCCTCTGCCTTCCCAGCATTTGCTTGAATCCATGAGTGGGTAAAGAGAAGGAATTGAACAGTAACAAAGAAAGAATGAGAGGCAAGACCCCAGGTAGAGGAGTTTGAGATCAGCTTCTGGCTTAGTATTATTTCCTTACAGAATTACTCTAGATTAGACAAAGTCATTAGATTATAAAAATTCATACAGTGTAAATTGGACAGATCTTCATAGCTGGACAAAGATTTTAAGAACTTTTCAACCTCAATGACTGATTTCTTTTTTTCTTTCCTAGGCTTGCACTTTGCTTCTGTTAGTGCTCTTCATCTATGATGTGTTTTTTGTATTCATCACACCATTTCTAACAAAGGTAGAAATTGTTCTTTTTTACTCCATGATTTCTACATTTATCTCAGAGGTCCAGAATAGTTAAAAGTTTCTGTATCCTTTCTTTTCTTTAGAGTGGGAACAGCATAATGGTGGAAGTGGCTGCTGGCCCTTCGGATTCTACCACTCATGAAAAGGTATTTCCTAGTAGCTTCAGGATATGAGGTGAATTTATTACTCTTAACCTCTGAATGCTTTCATCTCCAGAGAGGGTTAAACTACAAAGAGCTACTTGAATAGGAGCTCACAAATTATGCCAACATTTATGGTGACTTCAGAGGCTCCTAATTCTCATGCCAAGCCTAGGAAGAAGGTATGTATGTGGGTGAGGTGTGTGGGAAAGTAAGAGGAGGCTGGGTACATATTGGACAGCCTGAAGAGGACAAAGGTGGGTCTAGTTAAGGTGACAAGACCCCCCCAAAGGGAAAAGAAAAAGAAAAAAATTTTTTTGAAAAGAAAAGGGGAAAACCTTCCCTTTCCTCCTTCCCCTCAAATTTTATGGTTTTTTTAATTTGCTTTAGTTTTGTAGGCTTTCACATTTCTCCATAGACTAAATATGATTTTGTGTGCAAAAACTCAATTGGATATAACATTAAAGGAGAATTTTAGTATGGTGGAATGAGCCTCAGACTTAGAAGACCTGAGTTCAAATCCAGGCTCTACCACTCTGGGTCATAGTTTCCTCCTATGGAAAATTATGGGGTTGAACTAGAAGATCTCCAATATCTCTTCAAAGCTATGTGTGATTTGTATTTCTAAGCTAAAGTAACTTTGGGTGTGACAAGCAAGTGTACATATATATTTCCACCCATCTGTGGTTTCAGAATTTCCAGAAATTTCATCCCTTCCTTAAGTCTGTCACACTCCCTTAAGGATGCTTGGTTTGAAATGGACCTTGATTGACAGACTTAACTGAGATCTTGGTGGTTTTTGTGACTAAAAGAGTTTTTGTGTTTATATATAGAACCTTTTGTTCTGAGAGCACACCTACTTTATGGACATTCCCTCTGCCATTATAGGCAACTATTTTCTATGAGGTTGAGAATCTGTCAAACCTATAATTTGTTGGGGAAAGACACTTTAGCTTCCTATTTCCCAATAATTTGTTTGACGGTAATCTGTTTAATGTTTGTAGAATTATCATGAGAAAGAAGTACGTGTTTTCATGGTTTTGATTATAAATGTGCAGATTTTACACTAAAAACGTGTTATTTCTTCCCCTCTTTTTAGCTCCCCATGGTGCTGAAGGTCCCAAGATTAAACTCTTCACCATTAGCACTCTGTGACAGGCCATTTTCTCTATTAGGCTTTGGAGATATCTTAGTGCCAGGTATTTCAGTTACTAAGCTTGCAGGTTAATGACCCAAATTGGAATGTGGTATATAGTGGATTTTGGAGTCAAAGGACCTGAGTTTAAATTCCAGCTCTGCTTCTTATTGTGTAATCTTGGGCAAATCACTTCTGTATACCTCCAACTTTTTTATCTATAAGATGACATTTAATTAAATGTTTTCTGGGGTCCTTTCTACCTCTACTTTATTTATTTGAGCCCCTAATGCTGTGCTATGCACTGTAAAGGACTGTGATGTTTAAGACATAGTCCCTGTCCTCAAGGAGTTCACAATCTAGTTGGGGAAACAAAACTGTTGAAATGAAACAATCAGCCAGATATTACTAGGTGCTGAATTATGTGTTGCATCCCAAAACTGTTAGAGGAGTTCAAGAGAGAGAAGATGATGCAGTTGTAGTTCAGGACCCTCACATCCATGACTTTCTGTGATCTGACTCCAACCTACATTTTTAGCTTTGTCTTCCTCTAGTCTACTAGAACCTTCTATGTCAGCCATAGTTGCTCAAGCACATCTGCCCTCTTTTCCTTCTTTTCTGCTATTATTATGCCACTTACTTTTTGCTTCTCCAAATCCTCCTTAACCCCCAAGTATCATCTACTCTGTGCAAAAGCTCATGTTACTCCTACCTGTAGTAATCTGTACTTCCTTTGAACTACTACGACACTTAATAATTATGCCTTTTGGGGCAAATAAGGCATCTACTACTTGGGGGACCTCTCCTGTTAATTCAGACTATTAGATTTTTACCTGATTGTTTTTGATGCCTTTCCAACTCCCCAAGACAAGGATGGTGGCTTGATCCCATTTGTGTCCCTACAATGGATAGCACAGTGCCTTGCATGTAACATACTTAGGATTTATTTTTTGTGCTTGTTTTCTTCATGCATGCATGCATGCATGGTGAGTGGGGGTGGGGGTGGGGGATGCCCCCAAGGTCAGAACTCTCAATGTGGGTGTTCTCAGAATTTCTGAAAAGTTTCTTTGCCATGGTGACTAATTTGCCTGCCTGCCTTTTTGTAAAACTCCACTTAATCTATTGAGATAATTTTAATTATTTAGTGAATTATTATAATTTAGTGTTTGCCTATTCTATAAATCCTTCAAGAATGATCTTTCCACCATGCTGGAAGTCTTTCAGTCCTTTTTAAATATAGTTTTTTACTCTGGAAAGACATAGACAAAAATCCCACAGAGAAAAGATGCAGGGATAGGTTGTAATACACACCAGTGGAGGGAGCACCTACATCAGTGAGATCTTAGCTCTGTCAAAATATAATCTGGAACCATTAATGTGGCAGCTTGGTTCTTTTTCTCACTTGGGTTTTTAATTCCTTTGTGGGTTCAGTATATTTAAAGTTGATAAAATTGGAAGAGATGTGAAGTTGTAAAAATTTACTAACTGGGAGCCAGGAGCTGTGGGACCTAGTCCTCAAAAGCCCCTCCCCAGCCATTAGAACTTTCCTTTGAGCAATAGTAGTCTACCCTCACTGAAGGTCTTCCAGTATAGACTGAGAAACTACTTAATGGAAATGTTGTGGCAAGAAAGCCTATTCAGGTATGAGTTAGATTAGATCCTTTCCAACTCAAGAGTTTCTAGTTCTCAATTTCTTTATCCATACAGTGAGAAAGGGGGTGAATTTGATGATTATTAAAGGTGCATTTCGTGGGGATCGGATGATTCTAAACCCTTTGGAAATATGTTAGAACAGGCAAGTAAGTACAATAGTTTACTAATCCGTCAGCAAGAGAGTGTAAAAATAATTTGTTTTCTTTCTTTTCCAGGATTATTGGTAGCCTATTGCCACAGATTTGACATCCAGGTGCAATCCTCTAGAGTCTACTTTGTAGCTTGTACCATAGGTAAGTATAAAGAAGGTCTTTTTTTATCTTATAGCAGATCTACAGAAAGCTAGACTGTAGTTCTGTGATTAATTTGCTTTGTCTTGGAAGCAAAGTGCAAGTCATTAATTTCATTTGTTTTTATTTTAAAGAACCTTCGATGTCTCCAGAATTTTGACTTTGGGGGGTGGCAGTTCTCTTTTTAATCTCTTCTTCATGTTATGTTGTTTGTTTGGTAGCTATGATGTTATCTACCGTGAAAATTCCATGAAAACAAACTTTTTACCTGAAAAATATCTTATTTTCTACTCAAGGTCAGAAAGTCACATGTATGGCATCATTTCTATCTCAGACTTGTTTGGGTGCCCCAAATAAAAGGAGCAAAACTGAGTTTAATCCTGGCTCTGCCCCTTACTACCTCATATGGCCTTGAATAAGTCATTGCCAACCCTTCTTAAAAAAGAGAGGCTTGTACCAGATGATCTCCAAAGTCCCTTGCCAGCTCTGGCAGGCTGTACCATGTCCAGAGGAAGGAACCTGCTGATGAATAGACTGACTGCATACAGAAAGGGTGTTTGATCCTGTCTTTGATTGATGGGCGGGCACTATTTGAATAAATAGGAAGAAAAGGAGGAGAGGAAAGGTCTTTCGAGTTTATGGTGGATATTGCCTTAAAGCATAGTCCAGAATTAGAAGGATATGTCTTGGAGGACAGGGAGGAGATTGGTTTGATTAGATTGGGGAAAGGAGAATAAAGTTTCAAGTCTCTAAAGCTAGACAGAAATTGTAGGAAAAAGGAGTGTAGATTTCTGAGCAGGTCAGAAGATCGACTGAAAGTAGTTTTAGGAAGATGAGATTGATGGCACTGTGCTAGGCAGACTGGCAGAAAGAAAGGCCAGTTAGAAAGCTATCTCAGGCTTGAAACAGCTATTATAATGTGATGGCAGTGAGAATGGGGAGGAAGAAATCAGAGAAACACTTCCAAGAGAGTTCACATGCAATTCACTGACTAGACAGCCCTATGATGGAAGAAACCTCCTGGTTTGTTTAGTGACTGCTCACTTCCTAGACTTATTAGAACTCAGCGGTTAAAGGAACTGGCCCATCAGAGTTAATGGATAGCATCCATGGGTTGAGTCTGGATGGTACATAGTTAGCATGTGCAAAACCATCAATGTTGTTACTGTCATTAAGTCCAGTTTGCACCATGTGATAGTCACCAAAGTCTTGCAGACTTTATGGCCATCCGTCCTGGAGTCAACAGACTAGAGGTCCTTTGGTGCTCTTCTACCTGCCAATTCCCTGGTTGTCCTCAGAAAGCCATGATAATTGCTACCCACACTTAGGTCACTGAGATGCCAGGTTCCTCAGAGTGGTCTCCTAGGTAGTGAGAAGTGGACAGTCTAGCCAGTGTACTTTAAACAAGGCAGTACCTGGTGAGGGCCAGGTGAGGATCCAGCACAGTCATTGGCCTCTGAGGAGGGGGAAGAGGAGAGCTTTCCCTCTGCTGGCATCAAAGTGCATATAGCTGTGCCCAACACTTTAGGAAAGAGTAAAATGTATTCCCCAGAATCTTTCTACCTCTATTCATTAAGTCCCTAAACTTATACTAGATGTTAAAGAGAAGAGACAGGATACAGCTCTGAGGTGTAGTGTAAGGGTTAAAAATTACTAAAATTAAAATGTGATCGCTGAAATTATTACTCAAGTCAGAATGACTTTTTATGGTATTTATAAAGGAGAAAAGAATGAAAGTAAGGAAAATTAGAGAGAGAGTAGATAATTATTCCGGCCCAGTCTGAACCAGGCAGGACTTCAGAGGCCCCAGCAAAGGGGGCCCAGAGGTAAATTAAACAAAAGTTTTAGCCACAAGACCTCCTCCAAGATGAGGGGCCTCTCTGGAGGCTAGTAACTCTCAGAAAAGCCAGGAAAGGGAGTCAACCTTTTTCACTCACCCACATGGTAGTCCTAAAGGAAGATTGAAGAGCAGTCCAGGGTCCCAAGCCAAAGCTTCAAGGTCAAGTTCCAAGGCAAAAAGAACTCATCACAAGAAATTTCTCCCACTTTTAAAGATCCTTCTTTATCGGCACTTCTTGTGCCTTCCTTCCACTTTACGTGGACCAATTGCAGCTATAGCTTTGCTTAGGATTGCCCAGGGGGCAGTCAGTCGATTCTGATTTGTCACCTACTGTCACACACATGGGTCACAGACCTCACCAAACTTAAAGATAAGTGGGGTGTGTACACTTCTGGCAACTAAATCTAAAAATGGGCAGGGGAGAGTTAATCCTATCTTCACAGTAGTATTATACAATGAATGAAATGGAAATGGCAGCATACTGGGGTAGGACCACACTGCCTAGTGAAGGCCCTACAGATGAGGGAGGGCTCCCTGGAGTAAGTAACACCCCTCCCAAGACCAAGTGTAGGTGCCAAACCATGCTGCTTTGGTCCCAGTCTTCTTTCTGTGAGATGGAATGAGTGAGTGGTCCTCTGCCCATCACATTAGGATGGGGATGAGAAGCTCTGTGATGCTTGATGTAGTTCTGCCTTGCATTATCAGCAGTTTTTTAAACAACAAATGGAAATGCTAAAGGGATGAAGGAGAGCAGAATCTAAGCATTTTTTGCTTTCATTTAAGGTGTAGTAGAATTCTCTCATTTCACCCTGCTTTTGCCAGGCCTGGTAGAAGAGTGTTGTCAATAATGGTAGTGGCAGCAGCAGCCTCAACTCATATTTTGTTTGTAAAACAGTAGCTATGAAGGAAACCTAGTGTAAGTGATGGTGTCAGCCCAACTTTACAAATTGGGGGAACTGAAGCCTTGAAACATGAACTGACTTACAATTCACCCCCAAAGGTGATGTGCATAGTGTGATCTACCCCACAGTATTACCAAAATACTGGGGAAGAACACAGCATTGGTAGGAGCATATAACAGTGGAACATGTGGATTCTGCCATTATGGACCTAAGGACAGAAGTAACCATTAAAAATGAGGCCTGGTTATCATAACCGGTAAAAGCAAAAGTTGAAAGTCACATCAGAAAGGGAAGGCCACTCATGGCCCATTGAGGGCCTCAGAAATAGCTTCACTGAAAAACCTGGGCTTTAAAGGCAGGTCAGCTAGTATTTCAGTAGAGAAAATGAGAGGACATTCCAGGCATATTCTTCAAAAGTTTCAAGGGTAGTTATTCTTGTCACTAGAGGAAAACAGTGAGTCAGTCAGGCATTGTTTATTTATTGAATGCCTGTGATGGTTCTGCCATGGAATTAGGTACTGTAGGGTATCAGAAATGTTCGAAATGTAATTGCCTACAAGGAAGTATTCATGAATTCAAAACATAAGTAAGGTAGCACACTTAGTAAACAAAATGGTACCTTGTTTGAGTCCTGGGAATCAACTTTCTTTATAATAAAGTCTTCATTTTAAAAAACGAACCACAAAATACTTCAATAAGAATAAAGACTTTTTCATTTTTGAGTGTCACATTTAGGGATAGAGGTTAACTGTGTCCAGAGGAGGATGACGAGGATGATGTGGGGCTTGAAGGCTTTGCCAAACTAAAACTGGTCAAGGGAACCAGGATTGTTTGACCTGAACAAGAAAAGATGGAAGGATGCTATTCACAAGCAATTCAAGGCTTTTTGGTGGAAGACAAAGAATTAGACTTGTTTTTCTTTTGCTTAGTGGACAGGAAACAATAGATTTTTAGCTCAATAGGAGGAACAATTTTATAAAAGTGAAAGCTGTCCAAAAGTGCATCCAACTACCTCAAGTTTTCCTGTTCAGGTATGGGTTGGATTGATGTCCTTCCAGCCCAGGGATTTGATGACTTTATCAATCATGCAGAGCGGCACTGGTTTTAGTTTAGTTGGTGAACATTGGGCCAAATTGTGAAATCTACATCCAGGGCTAAGTTCTTTCCCTCCTTCTTGCCAACCCTTTCTTCTGCTTCCTGGATCCAACAACCTCCTGCTCTTTCTCCTTTTCTTATCCTAGCAGAAAGAGATTTATAAGGCATTTATACTGCTTGGTTGAAACACACTTTGAGTGACCTTCACTCAATAGTTACTTTAAATGTATTTTAAATCTAGTTGTAGAAAAAAAGTATGTGTTCACTATTCATAGAATTTCAGGCATACATAAACAAATGAGGACTGCCTCTTATCTGTAGTGAAAGAGTGCTAGATTCTGACTGAGAAAGTCCTGGATTTGAATCTTAGCCATTCTTCTCAGGTGACCTTAAGCAAGACATTTCCCTTGTCTCCTCTGTAAAAGATTACTGATAATATATGTGTGTGTGTGTGTGTGTGTGTGTGTGTATATATATATATATATATATACACACACACACATATATATCTCTCATAAAAGTTTACAGAGACCTCTTATTGCAGCCCTATGGGGTAGCCAGTGCCAAGTTAGTTATCACTTTTATACATAAGGAAGCCTGAGACTCAGAGTAGAATGATGATTTACTCGTTATTACACAATGAATTAGTTAATAGAGGGTTGTTATGTGCCAGGTGCCAAAAATACAAAGACTAAAATGAAACTGTGCCAACCCTCTTGGAGCTTACATTCTCTCAGATGAAAAAGAGCTAGAAGGTTTCAGAGCCAGGATGAAGATAGAGTAGGTAATCCCCAGCTCCCTTTTATTGCTAAACTGTGATCCTTTTAGGCTTCAGAAGTGATAGTCATTGGTCTCTTCCCCACTAGGCTTCCCTACCCTCCTCCTTGGAGGTAGGGCAAGAACTGGCCTAGCATTGGCTGCTTGAGGCCTGTTCGCAAGAGCTGTTTGGGGGCAGAAGAATGTGTCCTATCATCATTGACTTCTGGGATTTGGCTTGTCCCCTCCCTGCCTGAACACAAATCAAGCTTTCTCTGCCTCTCATCATTAACTCCTCATCTCCCTCTGACCCAAGACTACAAGGTGCATAATTTGTTATTCTGGCACATTTGACCTTAATATTTAATGATACATTCATTTCTGTAATCCTTCCCAGATGTTCTGGCTTGAAGCATCCAACAATATTGTTTTTATTTCTAGTTATGAAGTTTTTCATGTTGTACACACCTTGGGCATTATCATATCTCAAGGAGCGTTACCCTGTCCTTATCTCTGATTTGTTCTTGGCTCCAGCCTCCATATATGTGTGATCTATACTCCCCATGTAAAAGACAAAATACCTGGGAAACTTCTGGAAGGAAAAGAATATCATGAATGGGGGATCCTATCATGGGATAAATACAAACTCCACAAACAATCTTTTATTTTTTTTTAATTTCTATTTTTTTAACTCAGCACATAGAAGCCCCCCATCTTGTCTTATTCTTCTAACTGTGTGAACTTGATAACTCTTTGTTCCCAAATAAAACTTATGCTTTTCTGCCTCCATGCTCTTGTCCATGCTATTTTCTTATTTATTACCTAAATCTTAGAATAACCTCCTTTTCCCATTTTTCCACCTTGCCTATGAGCTCCCTAACCATTTATTTTTTAAATCTAACTCATGCTACCATGTTGTCCATGAAACTTTGGGCCATCCCTTTGTTCAGTAATACTTTCACCTTGGGACCTCATAAATCACTGTTTTTATCTTATTAACATGGGTATATTTATGTTACCCTCCACTAGTCTGTAAGCTCCATGAGAGAAGGGACCCTGTCTTATCTAAACTTTATGTCTCCCCTAATCTCTAATTCAGTGCTCTGCACACAGTAAGTCCTTAATAAATTTTACTGACTTAGTTAATTGAGGTATTAATAGATAAATGTTTCCTCATCTATAAAATGAAGAGATTGGACAATATATTCTCTGCTTTTTAGCTCAAATTCTAATGTTTTAAAATAAAATGCCAAATGATACAGTACACTGAAATAACTTGGATCTTCTCTTCTTTGTCTGGTTTAGCCTATGGCATCGGCCTTCTGATCACCTTTGTTGCTTTGGCGTGGATGCAGAGGGGCCAGCCAGCTCTCCTTTATCTAGTACCCTGCACTGTGATCACAAGCTTTGCGATAGCTTTATGGAGAAAGGAGCTGAGAATGTTCTGGACAGGCAGCGGCTTTGCGGTGAATACCAGTTTGATATGACTGTCTTCAAGAAATACTAATATTAGAAATCCTAACTAAAATTAAAGTTGAGTAAAATATTGTAGTTTTATCATCAAAATCATACAGCTGATTTTTTGCCATAATACTTGTTTTCTGATTACAAAAAGGTAATTTAGTTTTTAGGAGTTATATTTGTGGCCCGAGAATGCTTTAAAAATTTGACAGGGCCTGTGCAGAGATATATAGTGAACTTTTGAGATGGCATGCTACTTTTTGCTTGATACTAATACCCTCTTTCTTAAAAGTTCTGTTAGTTCTAAAGTATAATCATGCCCTACTTAACTGGAGGTCAGACTTCTGGCAACCTCAACCACCTGGAACCCAGCTGCAGATTTGGAAGTAAGCCCAACTAGGCCTTTCTGCAGCAGAGATAATAGCTGTCCCAAAGCCCAGATACTTGATTCTATAAAAGCAGGTAGAGCCAGCCACTCTTAGACCAAAATGGTGAGTAAGATATAAGGCATCATATTAGAACAAGCAGTATCCACCAACAGCATGATAAGTGGTGATTGTCCTTGGGAGGAGACTGAAAAATAGCTTTCCAAAGTCTTTCAGCTCAGATGTAAACTGCCTTAAATTGGCATTTATTGTGGTTATCATGAGGTGTCAAGGAAGTGTTGAATTATATTCAATCTTCATTTTTTAAGAAAACAAAGAAATGTATAATACATTTTAGAAAAGTTTCCTATTAAGAGTAATGAAATAAGATGATTTCAGCACTTTATTTAGATGCCCAATTGGGAATGTCAAGAGGGTTGGATGAGACGACCTTTTAAGGTTCCTTCCAATGCTTCCCTTAATCTGCAAAATTCACTACTAAATAATAATCTCATTCCCCGACAATGTCAGATATATGAGTCATTACTGTATTGTGGTTTGAGGTTAACAATATCCATCCCCTTTTGTTGACCTGTCTAAATAAGCATTGCAGGAAGTGTGAGCCTTAGATTTTAATTTGGAACTTGTTATTCTGTCATATCATCATTTCTGAGTTGTACCCAACCACATGTCACTTTTTTTTCCAGGTTTTTGGGGGAAGATAACTTGAATTTCAAAACTGAATAATAAGGGCCTCCTCAAAGCCTTTCCCTCTGATAGAAGTTACTGATTGGTGTGCTTCTCATCCAGCTGTTGAACTGACATTAAAAGAATGATTTGTTTGAGTTAAGGTTGAGTATAGGAGAAGGGAGCGTGACAATTTATGAGCAGGTGAGGCAAGTGAAGCTTTCAGAAAGGGGAAAAAAGGAATCCTGGATCCCATTGACAAAAGGAAGTGCTCCTTTTGTCCTGTTTATGGCAAAGCCTCAAGCTGAAGAGGCACAGATGTTGTAAGGAATCTGCAGCCTTTTTGTTGTTTGTTTTTTTAAACCCTTTTCTTCTATCTTAGTGTCAAATCTAAGGCAGAAGAGCGACAAAGTTTAGGCAATCAGGGTTAAAGTGACTTGCCCATGGTCACACAGCTAAAAAGTGTCTATGGCCAGATTTGTGCAGCTCTTTTTAGAATAGCACTTTAAATTGCTATTTTCTTTCGTGGCCTGAACACCATGGAGGGTTTGAGCATTTAACATTCCATTTTTATTCAAGAATCCTTGCTATATTTTTTAACAACTGGAGCTATCCATGAGTAGAAGAGACACTCCATGTCAATGGAGATCTGTAAGCAGAGGCTGCAACATCACCTTCCAGGGACATTCTGTTCAGCCTCAAGTTGGACTGGGTCCATTCTGGCTCTGAGATCTGTGATTTATGGGTCTTTGAGTACATCTTAAAAGGAGCTGTAGTTCTTATGTATTCAAGTGACTATAATTATAAAATATCTTCATATAACCTAATGGCTCACATTTACTTTTTTCTGGAATCAGCTGCATATTTAAATTATTTTCCAAATCCTTTGGGAAAAGAGTTTGAGCTTCAGGGCTTATTGTTATTTTGCTCTGAAAAAGCTTGACTTGCCTTACCTTCTTTACTACCATTTCTATTCCTCCATTCAATATTGTTCCTGGAGGTGTGGAAATCTCTAGGACAGACTTTTTTCAGGTCTATAATGTCGGGGGTCTCATTGGATATATTTACATTGCCTTACCTATGACTTTTCTTTTGTAGAAGGACCTACCTCAGCCTCCCTGGGTGATGGCTTCATCTGAATGTCCCCAACCCCTAAAAGATTCAAATGCTTCCCCTTCTCAACAGGATCCAAACAAAGAATGGATCAACCCCACCCTCCAAGCAGACCAACTCTCTGATCCACCTGTGTCCTTGGAGAAAACAGCAGATGCCAGTGAACCTCTGAGCTCTGCCCCTTCTGATTCAGAACCAGCCAATCAAGACAACAAGGACCAACCTCATCAAGAGATTGGAGAGGCCCATCAGACTAGATGAGGAAAGTGGAGATAGGAATCGTGGCACCTGCTACATGGTCCTGAGTGCCCATGGACTGGTTCTAACATTCACTAAAGAACCCCACAGCATCATTCCTCCTACAATTGCTGATACTTGTTAGGTCCCCCTTCCCCCTCTTTCTGAAATATGGTGCTCTCATTCCCTTCCGATGCCCATTTCAGGGAGAACTTGAGTAGGTTTCTCTTCCTCCACTCCTGCCTTCCTTCTCATGCCCGCCTTGTACTAAGAGGTTTTATTTATGCATTGCCCTGTGCTTGCGTGACTGCTGTGTTTCTCTAGCCTGACTGAGCTTAATCTTGAATGGGAAGCACTGGACTGTTTAGCTAACATGAAAAACTGAGAGAAGTCATTGATAGTACTTTCTCTTTAGCCAGCAGTTAACATTTCATTTTTCTCTTTATTATAACTTAATTACAAATGAATGATTTCATATAATCAGATATTTAAGAAGCAAGAAATGGTCCGTCATTTCACCTCCTTTCAAAAGGTACGCATTTCTGTTCTGGTGCATGAAGTGCATCATGACTCTAGGGTTCCTTCCCCCCCTGCTTAAAAGATGGTCTGGTCAAAGACTCCAGAAAGTAGAAAGCTTTTAGAGATAAATATTCACTGAGTAGACTACCTCTTGTCCAGCCTAGTAAAAGTATGTTAAATTCTTTGTTTCTCATGAGATGAAAACAAGGCCATCACATGCTAGTCTCCAGGTAATTAGGGAAAAGACTTTGATTACATGTAAATGATATAGAGAAAGAAAGCGAAATAGATCCTAAAGTCTATGTGGCTCTTGTGTTAGAGAAGAAGATATTGCCATGTTTAATTGATTGTGTCTTATGAACTTGAATGGCTAAGTGGGGAAAAGCACATTCAAAAACCTGGATTTACTCCTAACTCTTAAATGCCTCTAGTCTATTTTCCTGAAAATAATTGGATGCTCCCTCAACCCCCACCCCCAGCTGTTGAGATCTAGGATCTTATAGGCAATGTTCTCTGTTTTGTTTCTCAGTCACTCAGAGGATAATTCATTAGAACTAAAGCAGTATTGCCTCTGGAGATTTGGCATCTCTGTGGGACTGTTTCAAAGCTCAAAGAGTAGGGGAAGCTATAATCTCACTTTAGATAAAATAAAATGTCTTTTGGGTTTCTAGTAATTTTGTTAGGCTGAGTTCTAGGGGGGTTAGCATGGAGTCCCCTAACTCATCTAAATTCAGGTGGACTTTTTTCAACCACTGGAAAGTTACTAAGGCTATGAACCTATGGTTCTCTGTCTCCCTCCCCTTTGCCCTTGAAAAGGGGATCTGGGTGAGGACATTGTTCTCTGCTCTCATTTCCTTTATACATGACAACTAGCTACAAGCCATTACTGAACAAACCAGTGTGGGAAGTAAATATCTTTAGCCTCTTTGGCAGATCCAACATCTCAGCATTTGTTTACTTTTTTTAGACATTAGATCCATTTTATTTTGAACAGAGAAACCAGGGGCTTTCAATTTTATTTCTAAGACTCAAGAATTCCTGTTTTTTAAGGCTCTACATTCCAATCCATAAAAGTAACTTAAGTCCTGCACCTTGCAATAGTAAGGAATGCATTTAAAATCTAGCTGAGGAATTTTTGCAATATATGGGAATATTCTGGAATGGTATTCTGTCTTCTACCTCACTGATAAGGTTCTCACATCACCACTAGAGAGACATTGTTTGGTGCATATAAAAAGGGGCAGGAAAAGCCTAACTGCCACATGGCATTTGTAGAAAGGCACAGATGAGTGGTTCCATTATATCAAGGCCACTATGGCTGAAATGCGAGGCTGCCCAATCTTGCTCCACCCTACTCCCTTTCCACTGTCTTTTCCCTAAAACATCTAGAGTGTTGTCCCTTTTATGTAGTTAGAAGAGCTCTGATGTATAAGAGAGTGTTTCTTACCTGTCTCCCTGGACCCTGGGAACCCCAATGATGTCATCTCTCTGTCACCTCCCCACCCCCACCTTACCAAGTTATTGTAAGGTAGCTAAAAAAACCTAAGTTCATGGAATCTTCAGAGAGATGGGAGCCCTTCAGAAACTCCTTAATTGCAAGAGGGTTCCAGTTCTTGACCTGTCACCTTTCCCGAAGCATCAAAGTGTTCCCTCAGCTTTCCTTGGGCTCAGAAAGTGGAGCTAGGATCTCTTTGTACATCAGGGTTTGTAGTTCTCTTCAACCCAAATGTCCAGTCAGATGGAGTGTCGTTTGGGGCCTTCTTGGCAACTTTATACTTGACTACTCTTGTAATCTTGTCTTCAGCCCTCCAGGCAGCCTTTTCAAATTTGAGCTTTGAAAAACTTTCCAGTTAATGGATAATGAATGACAGGTACACACATACCTACTTATTTTTCATTCAACCACTCTTAAGACTAGAACTTTTCAACATTGTAGTAGTAGTTCAGGGCTCTGCCTTTCAGGTATACCTCCTCATTGTCTGATTCTTGGCAGAGCTTCCCAGAATATCAGAGACTTTGGGTAAAATCATATACTTCCGGAAAAAATACCAGCATTGAGGATTTATGAACAGCCTTAGTCAGCCATTAAGTCCTCTGGGGAGGAGGGGTGGATTTTCTAGTTGAAGGAAGAAAAAAATGTCTCCAGAGTCCTTAAACCTGTTTGTGTATTTCTCTTGGGTTAAAATGAACTGATAACAACCTGGGAACAATACCAAATGGACCTTTCCCTCCTACTTGTGTTCCTGTACTTTTGTGAGCATGTTGCCATGGGCTAACATGACGCGAGTGAGCTCCTGTGCCAGGGAGAGACCTGAGTTGGAACCTGCTTCAGCCAATTGGACTACGCCTTAATTTAAGCCATTTTATACTTGTGTATGGTAAATGTGGGGTTGATTGTTTTTGGTTTTGTGTTTTTTTATTAGAAAAATGTCAAGAAATTCAAAGGCAGATGTACCTAACGTTTGAATTTCATATTTTTTGCCTTGCTTCTGTTTAACCTTATCATTAAACATAGTTTTTGGTATTTAAAACTCAGCATTTGAACTTTAATGTGAAGCAGTAAAGAAGAGAATTGCCAAGTTTGTTGTCAAAATAAAGATTCCATCACCCATATGAAGTGCTTTGTGAAAGGGATCCCAAGTTTTCAAACTGGACAAAACCTATGTCTGGCTAGTCCAGCCCCTTCCTTTTACAGCTGAAGTTAAAGCCCAGTGCACTTGTGACTTGCTTGAGATCATAAAGATGATTAGTTGAGGCAGGTCCTTTGACATCCAGACCAGTGTGCTCTTTTCTGTTCTGTAACACATTAGACAGACTGAGTGAAATGTTATTGTGGCTGGCTTTGGAGATTGCCCCATCTTGTTGATTAGTTAACTTATTAATCTCTTGATGAGCATATATGTTGGGAAGAAGAGCATCTGTGAAGCAGGGTGCCTTCTGGGTTAAGTACTGTCATTGGAGGGGAAAGAAGGAAGAGACAGATTTAGGTTCAGAAATGACTTGTCCAAAACCACCCAGTGACTAAACCAGAACTAGCTAACACCCAAGGCCAGGGCTCTTTCCACACTGTCTGCCTCTGCTTAACAAACTCAGAATGATGAGTGCACATGTAAAGTCATAACTAAACATTGAACTAAGGCGGAGCTTGTCTAAATTACTGACATTTGGATTATGTAAATCATTTCCAAAGTAATGTAGTTTTGTCTCAGGTATCTATGATAACATTAGGCTAAGAAAAAAAGACCCTAATAAAGATCCTTAATGGGTCTGTTTTAAAGAATAAGGATTAAGGGGCAGCTGGGTGGCTCAGTGGATTGAGAGCCAGGCCTAGAGTTGGGAATTCAAATGTGGCCTCAGACACTTCTAGTTGTGTGACCCTGAGCAAGTCAACCCCTATTGACTACCCTTACCACTCTTCTGCCTTGGAACTAATACACAGCATTGATTCCAGAATGGAAGGTAAGGGTTTTAAAAAAAACTTAATAAAGATTAAGAATTATTTGTAAGCATTCTATCAATTGTATATAAATAACACTTCTAAAAAGCTTTCAAGTCATTGCAAAATGTTTTCAAATGTATCTTCTTTTTCTAATTTGCTTTGTCTTCAAAGAAAAAAATTTTAAGCAAATATTAACTTCAGCCTTTAATGTAATTCTAAATTAGTAGAGCTTTCTGTGTAATATTTCTGGATAATGACAATGAGAATTTCAGGATGTGCTTGAAAGTATTGAATTGGAAAAGAATTAGTGAGTGTTAAGAATTTCGCTTGAACTCCCATGCTACCTCAGAGTGCCACTCCCCCTTCGGTGGGAATGGAACAGCCCAGGGAGAGCCAGGGGGACATCTAAGAGGAGGAAGGATTCTGGTATCTACAGAGAATTGCAGGTTTGTGATGGCTCTGAACAGGTATGAAAAGTTCCATTGTTCCTCCTTTGGGGGGGAAGATCCAATTACTTCTAGAAAAACTCATCTAAAACCCACTGCAAAGGAAAATACACCTCTAAATAACCGCAAGTTGCTAAAATTGGGCACTTATTACGTGACGTTAAATGTTTGTTCTTTGAGAGGAAAACAGACCAAGATTATTAGGGAAAAAGTCTAAGCCACTGTGCGGTTAGTTATCGCATTCTAAATATATAAATGGAGTTATTGTCTCAGGTGAGAGCAGACGCCCAAGTGGAGTTCCTTAGGCCGAATTCCGGCTCCATGGCTCCACCTCATTTCCAATTGGATCTAACTGAAAAGTGAGGTATATCCTCTTCCCCCCTAGAGAGCTAGCGGTCAGAAAGCTTGGAGAGCTAAGGAGACCTACTCGTGGGAGGTGTAAAGGCCCCATCTGACGAGGCTCCTAGAGTAGAGAGCACTGAATTTGGGCTCATCCTAACCCAACTACCTTGACCAAGTCACTTAGAACTCTGCCCCGGGGTTTTTTCATCGGTGAAACGAGCCGGGCTGGACGGCTATCCCGAGTCCTGGAGGGAGTGGTCACCATCTGGCCGCGCTGAAGAGGGCGTGGGACAGTTCCTGGGCTCTACTGGTGCTAAGGCAATGGCAAGAGCACGGAGCTCTTAACCCCCAAACTTCTTTGGACAATCGGGACCAGCAGAGTTGAGTTCCTGGAAAGGGGGTGGGGTGGGGGGAGCCCCAGTTCCCTACCCCAGCCCCGTTAGTGTTTATTGAGACTGCCTAACCCCAGGGAGTCAGGGCACTTTTCTCTGCAGACGTGACAGAACAGCAGCCTTTTGGGGGGTCGTTTTCCTGTTGAGAGCTGTGGAAGCCCGGGCGAAGTGGGACAAAATGAGAACGAACTCAGTGTTTCGGGGAGGTGTCCTGGTTCCCTGAAGCCTCTGTTCCGGGCTCCAAGTCACTTCTGCTGCCCTGCTGGAAGCCCTGACCTGCCCCGTGGGCCTCTGGGAAGCGGAGGGCAGCTCTGCAGAACCCGGGAACCCAGTTTGGGATGAGAGGAAATGGGGGAGGGCGCTGAAGCATTTGGTCCCTGCAGAAAGGGGGTAAGGAGGAGCTCGGGCCTAATCTCGCGGGCGTGAGGGGTAGGAAACATCCCATGGGAGCCCTGACCCCGAGGGGGCGGAGAGGCCGAGGTTCTAACCTCGACGGGGCGGGCAAGGGAGCCCCAGGCCCGAGAGATGGGTGGGCAGGGCCGGGGCCGCTCCCCTCAGGCCGTTCCCTCCCGCCCCCTGCCCCACAAAAACGGGCAGGCAGCCACCTGAGCAGCCACTCGTGGCAGCAGAGGCGGGAGAGAGCTGCTGACGGGGCGGCCCGGTGGGGCTACAGAACCAAGACCGCCCGGCCCATCTGGCCTCGGGAGGCACCGGGAGCGACCCGGGGTGAGTCTAGCCGGGGTAGGGGCGGAAGGGCGCGGGAGAGACTGGGCCCAGGAGGGACTCCCAGCGGCAGGAACGACCCAAGGCGCAGGCATCCCTCTCGGACAGCCA
Organism: Gracilinanus agilis; assembly: GCF_016433145.1. Classification (NCBI taxonomy): domain Eukaryota; kingdom Metazoa; phylum Chordata; class Mammalia; order Didelphimorphia; family Didelphidae; genus Gracilinanus; species Gracilinanus agilis. Next base: position 728,555,837 of record NC_058130.1, on the reverse strand, counting down.
GGCGAATAACTGAGCCAGGCCGGGAGAAGCCGGCGTCTGGGGCAGTCTGCTCATTCCCCAGGCACGCAGCGCCAAGGCAAGGCGAGTTCGTGTGCTGGGTGCTGTTGGTGCCAAGCTCTGGGAATACAAAGAAAGGCAAGACAGCCCTTGCGCTCGAGGAACTCGCCATCAGATGGGGGACAGAGCTAGGCACTTCTAACACAAACAACTTAGAGGTTGGGTGGCCCGGACTGCTGCACTAGCACTCAGGGGGCTAGGGAAAGCTGCTTGCAGAAGGCAGGATTTTGCTGGGGAACTTGAAGGAAGCCAGGGAAGCCTGGGGCGGAGATGAGCATTCCAGGCATGAAAAGGTATGGAGTTGGGAGATGCTTGGCTTGTGTGCAGAACAGCAAGAAGGGCAGCATGCACGGATCCCGAGCACGTAGAGTGGAGTAAGATGTCAAAAGATTAAAAGCCAAATGAGACTTTATATTTTATTCTGGAGGTAATGGGGAGCCACTGGAGTTTATCGAATGAGGGTGGGAGGGACATGACATGAACATTAAGGTCACTTTGACAGCCAAATGGAGATGGATTGGAGAGGGGGGAGGCTTGTAGACCAACCAACCAGCAGGCTATTGCCATAGTAATGAGGAGATGAGATGGGCATTGCATCGGTATGGGAACGGGGGCAGAGGAGAGGAGGGGACATATAGGAGAGGAGAAATGCTTGGGAAGTAGAATGGACAGAGGGGTCTTAGCTTCAGATTGGATATAGAAGGGTGAAAAAGAGGGAGAAGTCAAGGAAGACACCTAAGTCATGACCCTGGCTGGTTGTGCCCTCAGCAGTAAGAGGGAAGAAGAGAGGCATTGGGTAGAAAGAGAAATCAGAGTTAACCTATCTTTTTTTTTTTTAACCCTTACCTTCCATCTTGGAATCAATATTATGCATTGGTTCCAAGAAAGAAGAGCAGTAAGGGCTGGTCTTAAGAGACTTGTCCAGGGTCACACAAATAGGAAGTGTCTGAGGCCTGATTTGAACCCAAGACCTCTCATCTCTGGGTCTGACTCTCAAGCACTGAGAGACACCTAGCTGCCCCCAGAGTTAACCTATCTTGTCAGCAAGGGACCCTGGGAAATGATTTACATAGAAGAAATCTATAGGATCTAGCTCCAGAAAGGGACCTTGGAGGTCTTCTAGTCCAAAAGCCCCTCACAGATGGGGAAACTGAGAAAGGAGGGGTGGGGAGGGTCTAGCTCAAGCACACACCTACTGAATGGCAGTCCACAAGTGGTAGACTCCAGGGCCTCTCACTTCCAATACACAGCATTCTTTCCACCGTAGTTTGCTGGCTTCTTCTTTGTAGCTAATCTAAGTTTGAAAAGCGCCCAGATCTAAGAGCTTGGACCTTGCCGGAGAAAGGTGTCTTCACAGCTATCAAATGGAGGGCTGTGGAGTAAGTCTAAGAGCCTGGAACTGAAGCTTGGGCTCCCAGCTTTCCCAGTTCACCATAGCCTCGAGCATCTGTGAGAGTATCCTTTCCTCTTCCCTATGCCACACAAACTCACACACTCAAGAATGTGAACAGCACACTGAACTTGGAGCCAGGAAGTGTCAAGAATACAGGCTTAAACAGACACTTCCCAGCTGTGCGACCCCAGACAAGTCACTGTCCCTTTCTGGAGCCTCAGTTTCTTCCTCTGTCACACAAGGAGAGTGGACTTAATGGCTTCAAAGATCCCTTCCAGCTTTAATTCCATGATCCTATGGGTCGACTCAAGAACCAGTTGTTGAATGGAAGTGAGAACATTTCCACCTTCCTGCCTAAAAGGAGTTTGAGAAAGGGGAGAATTGGGTTGCTTTGTGGAGAAGGGTTAGAGGAGCAGGATGTAGATTTGGGGCTTAGCTGCCTGAGCCTGTTTACTAGACCAGAAAGTGGCAGGGAAATGAGAGCTTCCTCAGACCGTGGGAAAGTGGCCGGGGAGGATTATTCTGTATGGAGAATGGGATGTCAACACGTCGTTGTCAAGCTTGGATGGCAAGGACCAGCCTAAACGGGAACTCTGGGCTGCATGAAGAGAGGGAGAGGCATAGGGTCTAGATTGAGGGAGGAACTAGATAGCCTAGCCTGGAGAATCAGTCAAGTATGGTCGCCACGTTTTAGGAAGGACACAGACGGCCCCTAGTCAAGGAGCTGGGACTTTTGCTGCAGGTGGGGTGAGCTTGCCTTTGGGGGCTTTTCTAGCTCTGTGATCCTGTGGATTTGAGATCAGTTTTCACCTTTTTAAATTACTTGCTTGCTTCTTTTCCCCATCGTCCAACTTCTTCCTTGCCCCGGCCCCAAAAAGGCTACACCAAGCATCCTTCCTTCAGATGGTCCTCAACCTTTGGCAGGGCCTTCAAATTATGTCACATGGGGACTGGGTGAAGGAAGTGGAAATGTTTGAACTGGAGAAGTAAAGACAGTGGCGGTTGTGTCTTTCTGTGAAAAAGTTTTTATGGAGAAAAGGGGAAATCGGCCAAATTCCATGTATGTCCCAAAGGCAAAACTGTGTAGAAGATGACGATTTAATAGAAATAATTCACAATAAACTGAGCGCTTTAAGGTATGCAGAGTAGTTTCTTAACAACAGGGGGGAGATTGGCAATACAAGTGTCATTAGTCCCATTTTTTGGATGAGATAACTGAAGTTCTATTCAGCTAAGTAAGAGTTCAAGGTCTCCTAACTCCAAGTTCATCATTCTTTCCATTATGGAATGTTGCCTCCTGGTTCAACAGGACGAATTTTATTGCAGCAAAATAAGGGAATTGAATTGATGGCTTGTCTTTTCCCACTCTAAAACAATTATAGAGTCAATCGACATGCATATTTTAAGCCTTTATCATGTGCTAAACACAGGGAATGCAAATACAAAGAAAGACAGTTCCTGCCCTCAAAGAGTTAATATTCTTTTTTTTTAACCCCTTACCTTCCATCTTAGAATCAATGCTGTGTATGGGTTCCAAGGCAGAAGAATGGTAAGGGCTAGGCAATGGAGGTCAAGTGACTTGCCCAGGGTCACTCAGCTAGGAAGTGACTGAGGCCAGATTTGAACCCAGGGCATCCCGACTCTAGCCCCCCCAGCTGCCCTGAGTTTATATTCTAATAGAGGAAGGCAATATATAAAAGGAAGTTGGAAAAGGGTGGGTGGGAGGAAGGAGAAGCTTGGGGGCATGGTGGAAAAGTCTAGAAGACACACTAGTTGGAAATGAAGAGCTCTCTCCTTCATTTCAATATGCAGTCAGACAATAAACATTTATTAGGCTCCTGTTGTATGCCAGGTACCATGCTAAATGCTGGGGATATAAGAAGTCCAAGACTCTTTCCTCAAAGAACTCAATCTAATGAGTGGAGGAAACAAATATATACAAACCAGCTAGACTATAAGCAGTATAAATAGGAAGTAATTATCAGAAGGAGGCACTAGAATTAAGAAGGACTGAGAAAGGTATCCTGTAGAAAGTGGGACTTTAGCTGAGATTCAAAGGAAGCCGGTAGACAGCTCAAGGGGGACTGAACATTGGCGTGGCAAAGGAGTAGGAACTGGGAATATTCATTAACTAGGGAATGGTTGGACCAGTATATGTTTTAATTTTTTTTATTTTAAAATCTTTATTTAATTAATTAATTTAGAACATTTTCCCATGGTTATAGGATTCATGTTCTATCACTCCCCTCCTCCCAAACCCTCCCATAGCTGACCCACAATTCCACTGGGTTTTACATGTGTCATTGATGAAGACCTATTTCCATAGAATTGATATTTGCTCTAGGGTGCTCATTTTGAATCAGTATCCCTAATTCTGTCCCCATCATGTGATCAGGCAGTTGTTTTTCTTCTGTGTTTCTACTCCCACAGTTCTTTGTCTGAATGTAGATAGAGTTCTTTCTCTTAAGTCCCTCAGAATTTTCCTGGGTCATTGCGTTGCTGCTAGTACACAAGTCCATTACATTCGATTTTACCACAGTGTATCAGTCTCTGTGTACAATGTTCTTCTGGTTCTGCTCCTTTCTAGTATTCCATCACCAGCAGATACCACAATTTGTTCAGCCATTCCCCAATTGAAGGGCATCCCCTTGTTTTCCAGTTTTTTGGGTTAGACCAGTATATGAATGTAATCAAATGTTACTGTGTGTGCTATAAGAAATAATCAAGGGGAAATAGCTAAATGGCTCAGGGGCAGCTAGAGAACCAGGCCCAGAGATGGGAGATCCTGGGTTCAAATCTGGACAAGTCATTTAACCCCTATTGCCTGGGCCTTCCTGCTGTTCTGCCTTGGAACCAATACTAAGTATTGATTCTAAGATGGACGGTGAGAGTTGGTTTTTTGTTTGTTTGTTTTTAAAGAAAGAGAAATAATGAAGGGATCGATTTCAAAGGAATATGGGAAGACTTGTATGAAGTGGTACAGACTAAAGGAAAAAGAACCAGGAGAACCATTTCTACAGTTATAATTGTAAGAACAAATGACTTGGAAAGTCTTTAAACTCATACCAACTCAATTCTAAAGGAATAATATAAACAGTCAGTTGAAAAACATATATATATATATATATATCACCTACTATGTGCCAGGCATAAGCACTGGGAAGACAAAGAAAGGGAAGAGAGCTTCCAATCCAACAGAGAATTGTACATCCAAACAACTATACACAAACAAACTACAAGCAGGTTAAAGTGGAAATCAGCAGCAGAGGGAAAGCACTAGAGTTAAGGAAGATGAGGGGAGGCTTGGGATAGAAGGTAGGAATTGAACTGTCTGTAGGGAACTTCTTTTGCATGACTATTCATACATGCTTGTAATATGGATTTTGTTTTTCTTTCTCAATTTGGGGGTTTCGGGAAAGGAAAAAGAGAGAAAGTAAATTTTCATGGATTGAACAAATACAAATTTAATTTAGAAAAAGTTTTTGCCAAAAAATATAACATATATAAACTACAGCAATATCATGTAAGCATATGTATACATATATTCCTTTAGCAAATGTCTGAAGAATGGATCAGAGAGGGGAGAGAAAGAGGCAGGTGTACCAATTAGGAAGCAATTGAAGTAATTCAAGTTTAGCAAATGTAGGCTCTCGACATCTCAAAGCTCCATTCTCAGTGTCAGGTCTGGTTCCCAGAGCAAGCTCTCTATTTCTCCTCAAGTCTCTGAAGGGATTCTGAGGAGTTGGAGAATGTCATCTTTTTTTTTTTTTTAACCCTTACCTTCCATTTAAGAATCAATGCTGTGTATTGGTTCCAAGGCAGAAGAGCAGTAAGGGCTAGGCAATGTGGGTTAAGTGACTTATCCAGGGTCACACAGCTGGGAGGTGTCTGAGGTCAGATTTGAACCCAGAACCTCCCATATATCGACCTGGATCTAAATCCACTGAGCTACCCAGCTGCCCCCTGAAAATGTCTTTAAAATGCTTAGAGCCCACAAGCCCCCACAGATGTGCTTTTCCTTATGATTATCAGTTGATATGAGTTAGTCAGCCAGACTGAATTCATTTTGAGATTTCCATTTATAACAAGTTGATACTGTGAGGACAGTCGGTATAAAATATATCCCCCAAAGTCTTACAGTTTCTCACAGATACATTCCAGGGGAAAGTGGGTTCAAGCTGGGATGGCACATGTGGCAAAGGGGCTATTCCCAACTCTTACATATCTGTTTGCTGGAATCTTCAAGATGTTCTCCATAAGTATGGTACATCTTTCCTGCTTGGATCCTTGTAGAACCTTCAATCTGCCCTCATCACATCCAATACTACTGTTACCACCAACCACTATTGTCCCAGAGACCCTGTTAGGATACTGATGGAAAAGTTCAAATCCTCTGGACCTCCCAAGTTCACAAGATCCTTTTCTGGTCGGGGAAGTGGGAAGGAAGCTGAAGCCAAACCACTCTCCCCTCTTTCCTGCCTCAAATGATTCCTTCTCAAAGGCTTTGCTAGAGAATTTCCAACCTAAGCTTATAGATACTATAATTTAAAAAAAAACCCTCACTTTCCACCTTAGAATCAATACTGTGTATTGGTTCCTAGACAGAAGAATGGTGAGGGCAATGGGGGTGAAGTGACTTGCCCAGGATCACACAGCTGGGAAGTGTCTGAGGCCAGATTTGAACCTAGAACCTCCCATCTCTAGTCCTGGCTCTCAATCCACTGAGCTACCCAGCTGCTCCCCAAGATACTATAATATTTTACCAAGTCCCTCAACCAATTGGAATGGGCATCCTATGTGTCCAACCCTTCATGACCCATTTGAGATTTTCTTGGTAAAGATACTGGAATTGTTTGCCTTTTCCTTTTCCAACTCATGTTACCTATGAGAAAACTGGGGCAAATAGGGTTAAGTGATTTGCCCAGGGTCACACAGCTAGTAAGTACCTGAGTCTGGATTTGAACTCATGAAGATGTCTTCCTAATTCCAAGCCTATTCATTGCACCACCTAGATGCTAAGGACTGAGGGTACTGTCCTGCTGCTGTTATCACTATCCAGCATCCACCATGTGTTTTGTAATAGGCATATTCAGGTTTGTGTAATTGAGATGGAAGACAATCTCTTCTTCAAGGCAGTCCCTTACCTTTGGACCGTGAGCTTAGGGAGAAACTTCAGTCTTCTTCAGGTCTAAGACAGGTCAGGACCTGGCCAAGTAACAGCTCAAAGTGAGCCTGGACCCTGGGTGCAGTGGTGAAGGAGATTGGGGTCAGTGGATTGCTTGAGCTCAGGAGTTCTGATCTGCCACAGGGCTACAGCCAACTGGGGGTCCTCACTTAGTGGGACACTAATATAATAAACCCTGGGAGGGGACTATGTTTCTGTATTTTGAGGAGCTGCCTGGCTATTTCCTCCATTTCCCCCAAAGTAAAGCCCCTGCACATCTTAGGAGAGAGATGAATTTTCTTGATTCTCTCCCCAGATGAGGACTTGAAGCTTTTCCAGTTTGGTTGGATCTGCTAAAGCTTGTCAAGTCAGCAGACATTTGTTAAGTCTCTACTATGTGCTGAAAGAATTCCCTTGGAATGGCCTGTGAGAACCCAGAGCTACTATAATGAGTCAAGGGGTTTATAGGAATTTATAAGGGGGAAAGTATCAAATCAAGCATTTAAAGCAATAGTTATTGCTTTAATAATAAATAAAATCCTTCAGTGGCCTGATAGTAAATTCATTTCTCTTGTTCTGTTGGCTTCCCTGTTTTCCATTAAGTCCCAAGTAAAATATTTTCCTCTACAGGAAGCCTTTCCCAATCCCTCTTAATTCTGATGATATCACTCTGTTAATTATTCCTCTTTATCCTGTATATAGCTTGTTTGCATATATTTGCTTGTTGGCTGCTCCATTAGACTGTAAACTCCATGAGGGCAAGGACTGTCTTTTGTCTCTTTTTGTACCCCACAGTGATTGGCACAGTGCTTGGCACATAGTAAGGACTTAATGTTTATTGACTGAATAAAGACATTGTTGTTTTTAATTTAATTTAATTTTCTCCAATTATATGTAGAAACAATTTTTTATAATTGTTTTCTGACATTTTATGATTCAGATTCTCTCCTTCTCTCCTTCCCTCCACTTCCGAAGTGATAGTCTGAAATAGTTTATATCAGTATAAAGACATTGTTGTTCAGTTGCATCCAACTCTTTGGGGCACTGTGAACCATAGCCCACCAACGCTGTCCATGGGCTTTTCTTGGCAAGGATACTAGAGTGGTTTGCCATTTCCTTCTCCAGTGGAGTAAGACAAACAGAGATTAAGTCTTGCCCAAGGTCACACAGCTAGTGTCAGTGGCCAAATTTGAATTCAGTTCTTCTTGACTTCAGGTCTAGAACTCTAGACTTGGAGTTGAGCCACTTAGCTGCCCAAATAAAGACATGTACACAGATTAATAAAGTCAGAGCTGTAACTAGGAAGGAGCAAATAGAGATCTCTCCTAGGGTGTTGACATTTAGAGGAAAGACTTCATCTCAGGGTCACCATAGTCCTTATATTTCTCCTCATGGACCTCTGTTGGCCCAGGCTGCCATACGGTTTAACTGCCATCCCCCATTATCCCCTCTCACAATTCCCACATTTTCACAGTCCTACAGAGGATAAGGGCTGAACTTCACTACCAACCTAACACACATACTTCTATCCTCTGTGCTATTGCCTCCCAACTGTTTTTGTAGTGGCTGAAAAAATTTCTAGTTATAACTCTACATAGTTTAATGAATTATTTTACTTTATAAATATTATTTTATCTTATAATTTAAAATATTTACTATTTATTTATAAAATTATTTATTTTATAAGTAAGTTATAAAATATATTTGCATAAGAGGAAGAGGAATACAAAGTACTCAGAGAACATACCATCATTCCCAGCTGGGAAGAAATCAGATCTTGATTCATTCTTTTTTTTTTTTTTAAATCCTTACCTTTCATCTTCTAATCAATACTGTGTATTGGTTCCAAGGCAGAAATGGAGTAAGGAATATGCAATGGAGACCAAGTGACTTGCCCAGAATCACACAGCTAGGAAGTGTCTGAGGCCAAATTTGAACCCAAGACCTCCCATCTCCAGACCTGGCTCTCCATCCACTGAGCTGTCCCCACAGAGAATAATTCTTGGATCATAGCATCATAGATTTAGTTGGAAAGAACCTTAGAGGCCATTGAATGCAATCCCCTCTCTTTTGACAGATAAGGAAACTGAGGGCCCAAGTGGTTAAAAGACTTGGGGAGAGGGGCTAGTAGTCTCTGAGTCATGATTGGAACCTTGGTCTTCCTGATTTTAATTCCAGTGTTCTAGCCACTGTGTCTCATAGCTGCCTTATATAGAGAAGAATACATTTAGATATAGAATTATGATGTTGGCACACAATTTTATGAGGACTGTAAAACAAATATAAAAGCTCTCATTAGCTTTCTTTGGCCTCACCCACACTGAACATTATTCTTCAGTCCTTCTTAATAGCTCCAACTCCCTTCTACTGCTAGACACATCATGGCTCTAATGGCTACAAATACCATTTCCCCACAAAAACACATTCCCATGAAAATCTAACAATTGGTTATAGAAGAGAGAGCTCGGGCCCATTCTGGCTCCATTAGGCTTGTTGATTGATTTATTTCATGGAGTTGAGGCAATGGGAGAGAGAAGGTTTTCATGATTAGACCACAGCCTGATGGGAGTGGAGAAGGGAAGAAACTGGAGAGACAGACACTGCAAGCTGTACAAAAGACGACTGTTTCCTAAACAGGTTTTGGCTGTGGTGGAATTGAAAGAGTGGAGACAAGTAGAAAAAGGCTGAGAGAGGGAGGGAGTAGAGAAAAGGGGAGACAGACAGACAGAAGCAGAGAGACAGGAAGAAAGAGAGACAGAGAGACAGAGAGAGGGAGGGAGGGAGGGGGAGAGAAAGAGAGAGAGAGAGAGAGAGAGAGAGAGAGAGAGAGAGAGAGAGAGAGAGAGAGACTGAATTCCAGAGTCTAAGAAGGGACCTCACAGATCAATTGGTCCAATCTATCACATTTAAAATGTAGCCTCTTTATGGGCAGGGGCGCTTTTTGCCTTTTTTTGTGTGTCCCCAAGATTTAGCACAGTGCCTAGCGCATAGTAAGTACTTAATAAATGCTCCTTCCTAGAAGTGATCCTTTCTTCTACAGGTAATAGGGAGCCAATGAAGCTTATTGAGCAGGATCAGATTTGTGCTTCAGGAATAGCACTTTGGGAGCTACACAGAAGATACATTGAAGTAGGGAGAGACTAGGGAAGCTAAGAATATTACAATAGTCCAAGAGATAAAGGTCTGAAATAAGGGGACAGCTGTGGGAGTGAAGAGAAAGAAATACATATGAGAAGGAGGGGAGAATCAATAAGACTTGGTAACTAAAATTGATATGGGAGGTGAGGGAAAGTGAGGAATATTTAGTGATTACTGGGAGGATAGTGGTTTCCTCTACTGAAATAAGAAAATTTGAAAAGGGGAAGGTTTTGGTTGTGGTTTTTTTTTTTGGTGGGGGTAGATTATAAACTCAGCATTGAGTTGATTCCTAGCCAAAGAGTTGTCCAGTTTGAATTGTCCAGTAGGCAATGTGGGACAGTAGTTGATCATTTCCCGATTTATGTATCCAGTCCTAGATACCTTCAATCTTGAATCATCATCAGCCTATTAGACATCTCAAAGTTTATGTCCTGTAAGCATCTCAAGCTCAATAAGTCCAAATTGGAACCCATTATCTAACCCCTCACCCCCAAATCTACCCCTCTTCCAAACTTCCTTATTACCATGGAGGGTACCATCATCCTTTGGTCGCCCAACCCCAGGATCATCCTTAACTCCTCCCTCTCACACATGCTAAATTTCCAGTTGGTAGCCAAATCTTCTAAATATTTCCAATCTATATTCCCTTCTCTCTACTCCTAGCCACTGACTTAGTTCAGGCACCCATCAGCCCTTGCTGGATTCTTGCAGAAACCTAGTTCTAACTGGTCTCCCTGCCCCAAGTCTCTCTCCATGCCAATCCATTCTCTGTGTAGCTATCAGAATGATTTTCCTAAAGCATAGATCTGACCATGTCATCCCCATACTCAGTAATCACTGGGCTCTCCAATACTTGTATGATCAAATTTAAATTGGTTTGGCATTCAAAGCTTTTATTATTTGCCTCCACCTAAACTTTCTAGAATTCTTACATATTAATTCCCTCCACAGCTCAGTCCAGTGGTACAGGCTGACTTATTATTCCTAGCTTTCAGCAATCTATTTTCTGAATCGTTGCCTTTGCACTGGTTTCTTCTGTTATACTTTGTTGCCTTAAATATCTCTCAGCAGGAAATAGGTCATCTTGGTCAACTTCTCCCCCTTCCATTCATTGGCATAGACCACATGGAGATGGTGGCATAAATGGCCATCAGTGCTCTCATTAGGGCACAACAATCAGGGCTTTCCCCTGGAGTTCACATACTTAGTGAACAAAACCAGCCCCAAGGAATCAGAGCTCATAGAGGCAAATTTCAATTTGATATAAAGAAATAACTTCCTCAGAACTTGGGTTAGACCTGCAAAGGGCTCTAAAATGGTACATATCCTTTGATATCATTACTAGTCCTGAATTCCAAAGAGATTTTTTAAAAAGTATAAGACCTATTGGCAAAAAATATTTATTGCAGCTTTTTTTTATGTTAGCAAAGAATTGGACTTTGTGGGGTGGTCCATCAATTGGGGAATAGCTAAACAAGTTGTACTATATGATTGTGTTGGAATACTGTTGTGATATAAGAAATGGCAAACAGGATTTCAGAAAAATCTGGAAAGACTTACATGAACTGATGCAAAGTGAAGCAAACAGAACCAGAGGAACATTGTACACGATGACAGCATCCAAAACAATCCCAGAGGCACATGATGAAAAATATCATCTGCCCTCTGAGAAAGAACTGATGGAGTCTGAAAACAGACTAAAACATTATACTCTTCCTCCTCCTTCTTCCTTCTTCTTGTTCTAGTTCTCCTCCTCCTCTTCTTCCTCCTTTTTCTTCTGTTTCTTCTCAAAATAACTAATATGGGAAAATGTTTTACATTACTGCACATGTAAAATCTGTGTCAGATTGCTTACTTACCGTCTTAGAGAGGAGGTAGGGGTGAGAGAGAGTGAAAGATGGAGGGTAGAAAGGAGGAAGAGATTTGGGGACTTAAAAACATAAAAAACCTGAATGTTAAAAAATTGTTTTTACATGTAATTGGGAGGAAAACAAAATATTCATTTAAAACAACAACAACAACTTAGAGCTACTCCAAAGAGGAATGGGATACTTCTGGAGATAGTGAGTTCCCCATCACTGGAGGTTTTCAAGCAGGAGCTGACTGATCACTTGTCAGGAATGGGCTAAATTTTATGGATTGGACTAATTGGACTCTTGAGGTCCCTTTCAACTACGAAATTCCATGATTCTTCATCAATAATCATTCTTTAGGAAGTCTTGCCCCCTCTTCCCTAATCCCCTTTAGACAAGGTAAATTGAGATATCCTGGAATTAAGTAGGGATGTGACCCAGTCACTTAAAGCCTGCAGCAATTCAGCCAGATATTTCTTTTCTTTTTTTTTTTATTTTAAACCCTTAACTTCTATGTATTGACTTATAGGTGGAAGATTGGTAAGGGTAGGCAATAGGGGTCAAGTGACTTGCCCAGGGTCACACAGCTGGGAAGTGTCTGAGGCCGGATTTGAACCCAGGACCTCCTGTCTCTAGGCCTGGCTCTCAATCCACTGAGCTACCCAGCTGCCCCCCAGCCAGATATTTCTTAGTGGGCAGAGAAAGAGTCTGTGAGGATCCACATTCTTACTCAGAGGCTAAGTCTCAGGTGGATCAGCCTTAGTTTGGTCAGCGATGCCCAGGTAAAGATGAGAACAGGAGGAGAGAGGATGGGAGCAGTGTGCTGAGACATGGTACCAACGGTGTTTGCAATCAGGGGACAAGGGAATTTGGGCCAGTGAATAAACCATTGACTTCAGATAGCCTGGATAATTTTCTTTCATACTCACTTTCAAGTTCAGCTGGGTGAAGGAACTGGGGATGTTTAGACTGGAGAAAGGAACACGTGAGGGATGGGCATAATAGTTCTCTAAGTATTTTAAGAGTTGTCATGTGGGAAAATTATGAGACTTGATCAGTTTGATCCCAGAAGGCAGAGTTGAGGGCAAAGGATGGAAGACATAAATGCTGCTTATTGATTGACTAACATTACGACTGGAGCTATGATCTACCTCCATAGACCAAGGGAGTTCCCACACTGATGAAATAATAGGTCCATAGTATATCTCTGTTCTGGTCTTGAATGTGATGTTTCATTCCTTCTCAAGTTCTCTCCTCTTACTCTTCTAAATAAATGCTCATTCATTTCTGGACTGTTAGTCACAGTTGTCTACAGCATTCTCAGGTTATCTCCTGAGCTCCAGTAATAATCTGGCCTCCATTGTTTTCCATAAGGAATCATGCTTCATCCCGTCAGATTTCTATTGCTCATACCGGGGCTAAACAATGAACAATCTTTCCACTTTTTCTATAACTATAGGCTCGATGTATTATTTTATCTTATCACCAAAATCTTTGCCAAAAGATACCAGAAAATGTTTTGTAGTTTGAGTTGAATAACAAGAAGTTGTATAATAATATATAACATGCATTAAAGATGATGTGTAATAAAATAACAAAAATAACTAACAGTCTTGTACAGAGTATTTTCTTCATTTGTTGTTCAGTCGTTTTTCAGTTACATCTGACTCTTTAAGACCCCATTAGGCAAAGATACTGGAATGATTTGCCATTTCCTTCTCCAACTAATTTTATAGTTGAGAAAACTGAGGAAAACAGGATGAAATAACTTTTCTAGGGTCATAGCTAATAAATGTTTGAGGCCACAGTGTATCAGTTTGAGCTCAGGAAAAGAAGTCTTCCCAACTCCAGTCGTGGGGCTCTATGCACAATGGTGCCACCCAGCTGCCCCTATTTTCCTCATAGCTGTAGGAAATTGGCTCCTAAGTTGCATCCTAAAGAAACCTAAGAATTTATAGAAAATAGCTGGGTTCAGGGCTCTGGTAGGCAGTTGAATAAATGTTTATATTTATGGCACTTCAAAGACCTGGCCTCAGCCTACTCTTTTAAGCTTATTGTAGATGATTCTCCTTCTCTTATGCTAGGTCCTGGTCAAACCATCCTAGTAGCTCTTGCCCAAAATTGGTACTCCATCTCCTACCTCTGGGTTTTTGCAAAAGCTGTTCCCCATGCCTGGCATGCCCTCATAAGCTCATAGACCCCTTCCTCGCCTCCTCTCCAAACCCCTCCTTCCTTTCATGGCTCAGCTCATGTGTCATCTCTTATTGGAAACCTTTCCTGAGCTCCTAAATTGTTAGGTCTCCTCCGTCACCCTCCCACGATTATCTGCAGACTCATCTTCTTACAAATCGCATTCCCCTAGTAGAATATAATCTCCTTGAAGGCAAGAGCTGTGTGTCATTTTGTCTTTCTATTCCCCAGAGCCTAACATTGTCTCTAGAAATAGTAGCAACAATCTGGAAAGATACAGAATTGCCCAAGTAGTTAGAATGATGGGGTCTTTAATGGGGTACAGAGATTATAATCAAGAAAAACCACCTAGAGCTGTCATTTTGGGATTAGAGTTTCAGGGAGTCCCACAGAACCAAAGCACCCGGACTCCCCCCAACTAAAGAAAAGGGGGGACTCCAATAGATTTTTGAAGAGGGGAAGGAGGCAACAGCCAGGTTACTTGGATTCACTGAAGCTGGGGAAACCCAAAATAGCCAGAAGCTAGGCTGATTGAAAGGTACTCCAGGATTGATTCATTCCTGGGAAAGGGGAAAAATCAATTCATAGTTAATTCAGTCCTGGTTTATCTATTGTGTTCTTTTGTTTGAACACTGGGGGTTCCAGGATGATGTTGCAAATTGGCTCTTTTAACCCATATCTTCCATCTTAGAATCAATACTATGTATCAGTCCTAAAGCAGAAGAGCAGTAAAGGCTAGGCAATGGGAGTTAAAGTGACTTGTCCAGGGTTACACAACTAAAAAGTGGCTGAGACTAGATTTGAACCCAGAACCTCTTGGCTCTTAATCCACTGAGCTGCCTATCTGCCCCCATCAGTAGGCTCTTCATAAATGTGTATTGGATTAGATTAGAAGTGTAACTACTTATAGATACTTTACACAGGCAGAAGAAAAGGTGGAAAGACATTTTATACACGAGGTTGAAGTAGAAAGAAATTAAGTGACTTGCCCAAGGTCACATAACTAATAAGCTTGGGAAACAGAATTCAAAATCAGGTCTCCCCATTGCCCATCAAGCACCAGTTCCACCTTGGCACACCACCTTTCATCATTCTTAAATAATTATAGCTCACGTTATTTTTGATTGTTTTTTTATTTTATTTTATTTTTTTTTCCCATATTATTAATATTTGCATTAGGGTGATGGCTTAGAATCTACACCACCAATCATATCCCCATTGAACCATGTGATCAAGCAGTTGTTTTTCTTCTGTGTTTCTGCTCCCACAGTTCTTTCTCTGGATGTGAATTAGTGTTCTTTCTCATAAGTTCCTCAGAATTGTCCTGGATCCTTGCATTGCTGCTAGTAGAGAAGTCTATTACATTCTATTGTGCCACAGTATATCCATCTCTGTTGACAATGTTCTCCTGGATCTGCTCCTTTCACTCTGTATCAATTCCTGGAGGTCGTTTCAGTTCACATGGAATTCCTCCAGTTCATTATTCCTTTTAGCACAATAGTATTCCATCACCAACAGATACACGATTTGTTTAGCCATTCCCCAATCGAAGGGCCTCTCCTCATTTTCCAGTTTTTTGCCACTACGAAGAGTGCAGCTATAAATATTTTCATACAAGTCTTTTTCCTTATGATCTCTTTGGGGTTTAAATCCAGCAGTGGAATGGTATAGCTCACATTATATCTATAGCACATTATGGTTTACAAAGCATTTTATATCTAGTTCTTTCATTTTATCTTCATAAAGTACTCAACTGGATAGAATGTAAATAGGATTATCTCTGTTTAACAGATGAAGACACTGAGATACTCTCTTTGCCCATTTTTTAAAAGATATTTTATTTTCCCAAATTACATGTAATAACAATTTTCTACATACATTTTCCAAAATGGTAAGATCCAAATTGTCTCCCTCCCTCTCTTCCCTCTCCCTTCCCAAAGATGGCAAACAATTTGATGTGAGTAATTATACATGTCTTATCGTTTTACTAGTTTCTTAAAGTTCCCCTTCCACCCAAAAACTTTCCTTATACCACCAGAACCTAATAATAACCTTCCCCCTAGGGTGGAGGCCCTCACACCTCCCTGCTTTGGAACTGCCTACTATGCATTTCTCCTGTAATATTGGCTATTGTATTCTGGTTATCTGGACTGATGTCTTACAACTCCAGAAAGATTCAGGGATGCATGAGCTTCAGGCTGATGTGGCTTTTCTTTTTGTCCCACTAACTTGCAGCCCAGAGTTTTGCATGCAGTAGACTCTTGACTCTATTTGCTGTATTATATTGCTGATTTAGCCAAGGTCATGGTCATAGGGAATAAAAGGTTGAATGAACTAATGTCATCTGACTCCAAAAGCAACCTTTTGTACTGCATTACTGTAAAAGCAAGCCACAACCACAGAGAGTGGCTACTTTGGGGATGGAATGTTCAATGCCATTCACATGGACCAGTGGGGTTTTTTGTCACTATAAACAACATTAAAGAAAACTAGTTTGGCTAACTTTAGAGCTATTGAAACTCATTTTATAGATAAGGAAACTGAGGCAAAAAGGTTTCAGTGACTTGCCCAGGGTCACACAGCGAGTTTGCCATTTCCCTTCTCCAGCTTATTTTACAGATGAGGAAACTGAGGCAAAAAGGGTTCAGTGACTTGCCTATGGTCACCTAGTAAATATCTAAGACAAGATTTGAACTTAGGAAGTTGAATTCTCCTGACTCCAGACCCAGCACTTTATCAACTTTGCTACCTAGCTGCCCAATATATGTAAATTACTTAACAAACTCTAAAATATGGTATAAATGCAGGCTATTAAAATTATTATTCCAAACCAGGCTACAGTGGGAATGGAGGAAGAGGGGGACAGGGAATACGCATTTATATAGTGTCTGTTATATTCTGAGCACTAATTATTCATAATCAATATTATCTCATTTGATCCTCTCAACAACTCTGTAAGGTCAGTGCTATTATTATCTTTAATTTATAACTGAGGAAAAAAATCAAACAGAAGTTAAGTGATCCGCCCAAGGTCACACAGATAGTGTCTGAGGCCAGATTGGAACTCAGATCTATCCTGACTCCAAGCCCAACTCTCTAACCATTATGCCACCAGGAAGAGAAGATCCCCATCTCGATCCCGGCCAAGCCAATCACTACCCTAGTAAATGGGAGAAAATATGGTAAATTAATTCTCTTTGCCTTCAGAATTTGAAAATGAGTCAATAACTTTCTCTGTTATAGCTCAGAGCCCCCAGCCACAAATGAGCCTTTAGCAAAATATCTGGTTTTAAATCTATCTCCTTCCTAGGGGAAAAGATTTCTTCCTAATTTGTGGTGACCATCTATGACATTTCCTAAATCTTTACTTCCTAGTTAGACCATCACTCAACAATGGTCTTTCCCTAGTAAAAACCAAATCATATTGGGGTTCAGGATGCTTCAATTTTTTGTTTTTGTTTTTAAATAGGAGATTCTCCAGTTCAACTCTGTAAATAAGTGAGATATGGGGGGCAAGTATTGAAACAATCTAGGTCAGTGATGGTGAACCTTTTAGAGATAGAGTGCCTGGTCCCTCCCCTCCATCACATGCTGGGTATGCCCCACCCTCTCTTTACCCCACACAGGGGAGGGAAGAAGCCCTCCCATTGGGCTGCTGGGCAGAGGGTCGGGGGAAGTGAGAGTGTAGAGAGGGGGAGGGAAGGGGCCTGAGCTCTCTGTTCCCCTCCAGCTCTGCTGCCTGTGAGTTGCTCATCTTACTCCCAGCATGCTCCCATTGGCTGCTGGGCAGAGGGGCAGGGATGTGAAAAAATGTTGTCAGGCATGATGGAGAGGGGGAAGGGCGCATCT
>NC_058130.1:728481807-728533251 GCF_016433145.1 Gracilinanus agilis | reverse complement strand
AGAGAGAGAGAGAGAGAGAGAGAGAGAGAGAGAAGGAGGAGGAGGAGGAGGAAGAGGAGAGAAAGGAGGAGAGAGAGAGAAGAGACAGAGAGACAGAGAGAGACAGAGAGAGACAAAGAGAAGACTACTCTTGACCTCTCTGGCTTCCCCCACTCTTTATTCCAGTATCTTCCCTCTGTTGATTATTTCCTATTTAGCCTGTATATAACTTGCTTTGTATATATTTGTTTGCATGTTGTCTCAGTCATTAGAATTTAAACTCTTTGCCTCTTTTTGTGCCATCTAGCTGCCCAGGGAGATAGTTAGAACTGGCAAATGTGATTTCTGAGCCAATGTCAATGATATCTGAACAACCATGAAAGATAAAATGGGTATCTCAGGCCTGCAAAGGGACACAACGTTCTGGTTTCCAAAGAATGAAGTCTTCAAACTACAAGCTAATTCGACCTTGATTCCTGGAGAAATTCTGAAATGGATTTTTTTTTAAATAGTTGACCTCTGTGGAGGGGAAAAGGAAGGAATGACAAAAAGAGCCCAAGTGACTTTATCATGAATAGGTTATACCTGATTTCCTCTTTTGATAGGCCTACCAAACCTATCAAAAGCATAGTGTAGATGCCCAGATTTTACTTTTTTTAAAGACAAAGATCACCTCTCCCTTGTCTGCCAACCCTCCCCCCACCAGCACTGAGGAAACAAGAAAAACAAAATCCTGTCACAGACATGTGTAGTCCAACAAAATAAATTCCCATGTTGGCCAAGTTAAAAAAAAAAATATATA
This sequence comes from Gracilinanus agilis, assembly GCF_016433145.1. Classification (NCBI taxonomy): domain Eukaryota; kingdom Metazoa; phylum Chordata; class Mammalia; order Didelphimorphia; family Didelphidae; genus Gracilinanus; species Gracilinanus agilis. The sequence goes on along the minus strand of NC_058130.1, from coordinate 728,532,470 downwards.
TATATATATGTCTTGATCTGCACTCTGAGTCTATCTCCTCTCTAAGAATAGGTGAATGACATGTCTCATTGTGAATCCCCCATAACTGTGGTCATTGTTGTGTTGATTGGTATCTTAAACTATTCTTGTAGAAAAGATGGAGAGAGGGGGGCAGCTGGGTGGCTCAGTGGATAGAGAGCCAAGCCTAGAAACAAGAGGTCCTGGGTTCAAAGTTGGCCTCAGATACATCCTAGCTGTGTGACCCTGGACAAGTCACTTAACCTCCATTGCCTAGCCCTAGCCCACTAACATTCTAGTTCTAAGACAGAAAGCAAGGGTTTGGGGGGAAAAAATGGAGAGATGTAGGCTAGACGATAGTGGTGCCAGATGAATTTGGAATTAATTGAATAGCCAGACTCAAAGAGTAATGATGATGTCAATTCAGAAGGAAGTCTTCCACTGTTTAATATTTTTATCTCTGATTTGGCTAAAGACATGGAAGACGTTACCAAATGACTTAATATACGTAAAGCACCTTATAAGCCTTAAAGAGCTACCATTATCATTATTCTGATGTTGAACAATGAGATTTCTGAGCCAATATCAATGATATCTGAACAATCATGAAGGATAGAATGGGTATCACAGAACCACAAAGGGACAGGTGTGATTTTGGAAATTTGGGGGTCCTTGAACTAATTTTGAGGTCCCTGATCTAAACTTCCTGTGGACATTTAGAGGCCTTTCAAACTACAATTCCCATGATTCCTGGCTTGCATAATCACATAGGCAGGAAGCATAATCACGTAGATAGAAGGATAAATAGTGAGTAACTGGATGGGCACTTCCTCTTTTCTGCCTTTGGAGCAGAGCCAGGATGAAAGGAGGAGGTAATGGCGGGTTTTTCAAAATGACTCTTAGTATGGCATGTGGCTTCATTTTTCTAATGACTACCAATAAATCCTTTAAATCTCTAATATTTTTAAATCTATCCTTTTCTTACACATGGTGGGCCTCTATGGGATAACTGGAACAAAACAAGCTCCCTGGATGAATGGCCATGGATGAGTTTCTCTGTGCATTGTTGGAACAAAGAATGAAAGTACAAATAATATAAATAATACAAATATAAATTATAAAAATAAATGTATAGAGAATGAAACTCTCCTTCCTCATAATGAGTTTATTTCCTGATGGGTAGGACATGTTCAGATGAAAGTCTATATAGCATAAATAAAGAAGTGAATGTTTGGTTTGATCATTCTATTTGTCTGTTTATATTCAGATATATATACACAGCCAAAGTAAATACAAGGGTTTGGTTTTTGCTTTTGTTGAGAATGGGGAGATTCAGGCATGTTTGAAGGCAGAAGGGAAAGAACCCGTTGATTGGGGAGCTTGAAGTTTCAAAAGAGGGGGAATGATTGAAGATGCAATCTGCTAGAGAAGCTGGGCAGGGATGGGACTGGCACAGAGAAGGACCACCTCCTTATCAGAGATGGAGGAAAGGAGGTGAGCAAGCAGGAGGGGAGGAGGATGAGCTAAGAACCAACAAGAAGACAACTGAGCTTTGATATGCATTTAGGCCAACTTAGAAACTACCATAGATCTGGGCTTTGTCCGTTTCTGAAGTCACTTCAGGATATCGGCCAATAAAAGGCCCAAACTAGAGAAGACACACACAAAAAAATGGCCATTCAGGAGAGTCCCATGAGAGTTCATTACAGATGAAATCCCCAGTAAAGAGCCTTGTCAGAAGAGCTTGGACCATGATCACAGGAGTGATCTCAGGAGGCTTTGAAGGAGAAGCCCGGGGTCCAGAATGAGGGAGGTGACAGTCTCCCCGTCCTCTGCTCTGGCTCAACCATATCGAAAGTATCAAGTTCAGCTCTGGGTCCCCCATTTGAGCAAGGGCACTGACAAGCTGGAACAGATCCAGAGGAAGGGGATGGGGATGGGGAAAAAAAAGACTGAACACCGGGCCAGATGAAGACTGATTCAAAGCACTGAGAATGTTTAGCCCAGAAAGAAAGAGGATTTAGGGAGAGACTTAACAGTCATCTTTCACATTTTTAAAGGTTCATCCCATGAAAGATGGACTAGATTTGTTCTGCTGGGCCCCAGAGGACAGAGGGCAGTGGGGTATTAAGACAAACTTTCTAACTACTAAAATCATAGATTTAGAGCTGGAAGGGATCCTGCTGTCGTTCAGTCATTTTCAGTCATGTCCAACTCTTCATGGCCCTATTTTGGGAGATTTGGGGGGGCAGAGATACTGAAGTGCTTTGCCAGCTCACTTTACAGATGAGGAAACTGAGGGCAACAAGGTTAAGTGACTTGCTTAGGGTTACACAGTGAGTAAGTGTCTGAGGCTAAACTTTAAAGTCAGGGAGATGAATTTCCCTGACTCTGGTACTTTTTCCATTGCACCATCTAACTGCTATCTTGAGAATCTTCTAATCAGAATCTCTCAAATTATAAATTAGAAAACTGAAGCCAAAGGAACTTAAGTGGTTGAATCAAGGTTAAATACCAATCAGCATTTGTTAAGCACAATTTTACCATTGAGAAAATTGAGTAGAAGCTTTTGTTATTATTCCCATTTTACAATTGATAAGATTGAGGTAGATGCCTTGCCCTGGATCACACAGCTAATAAGTATCTGAAGCTAGATTTAGACTCAAATCTTCCTGAGTCCAGACCCAGTGCCAGAGCACCACTTAGCTGCCTCTTATGGAAGACTAGGCTTGACTGGCCACAGACTTCTGGGGGCTCACAATTCTGACCTCTAAAGGCTCACAAGGATGTAGATATGGCCAGCACTCTTTCACCTAAATAAAGGAAAGAACAAATGCAAAGAGACCCCCATCCACAGGCTTCATGTTGGCTGGTGCCCTTGGAATGCATTCTCATTGGCTCAACATCCCATCAAAAAGGATTCTCTTCAAGTAAGGGGACCAGAAACAGCCCAAGGACCCCAATCTGCCTCAGTTTCTTCATCTGTAAAATGGGGCGATAATACTAGTACCCTTCTCCGAAGATCGCCAGGATCAATGAGATTCGTAATGATCTCATGTAATAATGTAACATTCAATGTAATGTAATCATCAAATGAAATTGTAAATTTGCTTTGCAAACCTAAAAACCCTATATAAATGCTAGCTATGATCATTATTGATAGAATCTCAAAAAGCATGCAGCCTTGGGGGCCTAAAGCTAAAAGAAGAACCAAAGCAAAGATGCTGCAGGTGATGGGGAGGAGGACTGACTTCCTGAGGTCTGTCAGGATCTGAGGTTGTCCAGGTAGAACTGACCAGGATGTTTAAGGGGAGAGGAAGAGCAAACACCTGGAGGTAGGACCATGAGATGGCTGGGACTGACAGTAGAAGAAATGGAATTTTGCCAATGACTGCCAAGGAGGAGAGGAGCTGCCCAGGGTGCTGGTCTAACTCAGCCGAGCAAACAGCCAGTTGTCCAGGTCAGTTGGAAAAGAGAACATGAGAAGAGGCTTAAATCCAAGCCAAGGAATTTGTAGTTTTGCTTATAGGCAATAGGGAGCCATTGAAAGCTCCCCTCTTTTTGACTCTTAAGTCCAGCCCTCTATCCACTGTGCCAATTGGCTGCCCATTGGAAAAGAATGTTCTTTCTTAATTGAATCAATTCACTATATCATTATTACCTTTGTGATTCCAAGAATATCAGCTACACTAAGTCACAATGCCCAACTGCCCCCTCCTTGGTGCTTCTCTGGACCCAGTTACCATATCAGTACTAGTTGGTATTTTTTTAATGTTTTAATTTATTATTCATTTATTTAGAAGTTTTTTATTTTTAAATTTCAAGTTATAAATTCTCTCCTCCCCTCCCACTCACTGAGAAGGCAAACAATGATACAGATTCCAGATATCCCTTCTACATTGGGGAGAGACAGTTAGGGGTTGAGGTGCCCCTGAGATTGGAAAATCCAAGTAAAATTTTAACCTTCTCTTTGTACCACAGAAGTCTGAATTGTTTCTTTTTCTTTTATGGGGTGTTTACAGTCCCTTATTGTAAAAGTTGGGCTATGGTATCTGCTCAGAGGCTATCTGTAAACTTTTTCTGTCATCTGCTGGTCATTGAGTGTCTGCTGCTTCTGCAAATCTCCCCAAAAATTCCCATTTCATTTCTTTTTCTTTTTTTCTTTTTAAACCCTCAATACTATATTGGTTCCAAGGCAGAAAAGAGGTAAGAGCTAGGCAATGGGGGTTAAGTGACTTGTCCAGGGTCACACAACTAGGAAGTATCTGAGGTCAGATTGGAACCCAGGACCTCCTGTCTCCAGGCTGGCTCTCAATCCACTGAACCACCCAGCTGCCCCCTCCCATTTCCTTCCTAATGTCAACCCTACCCAAGATATATGGAAACCTTGATGGGAAAAGTTGTGATATGGAAGGGGTACCTGTAAACATGTGAAACCACACAAAACATATTTCCACATTAGCCATGGTTTTTTTTTTTCAAGTAAGGAAAAATAAGAAAATTATACTTCCCTTTGCACTCAGAGTTCATCAGAGCTAGTTATCACTTCTGGAAAAGTCATGATGATTGACTGCCCCATGGCTCTCCTCACCATCCCTGTAATTCCTCGTGCCTCTCCTCGTGTCTCCCATTATTAGAATATAAGCACCTCGAGGACAGAAGCTGTCTCAGCTTCCCACATGTATCCCAGATGCCTTTAAGGTAATATGTAATAAATATTTTTAATAAAATTTCCTAACAAAAATTTTTAATTAATTAATATGAGAAAAGCCACATGTGTAGTAGAGAAATCGTTGAATTTGCAGCCAGAGAACCTGGATTTGAATCCTGACTCTTGAGCTATTTCATTTGGGGGAAATGACTTAAATTCATGGACCTTGCTTTCTTCATTTGTACCCTATGGAGTACTGGATGAAATAGATGTTCTCCAGAATCACTTCTAGCTCTAAATCTCTGAGCCTCTGAGCCTCAGGGATTTGCCAACTTTAAATCATTCTAAAAATGGCACCGATTATTATTAAGCTGATCTCAGTCTTAAAGGGAACATTGGTCTGACCTGATCTCCCCAGCTCTCAGTCACGGCCACCCAGTAAGTACTACGCCTGGGAATGACACTTCTGATTCTCGAAGAGAGATGGGCTTGCTGTGACTTTAATGGGTTTGGGATGCTTTCTATTGAAAAGGCACTCAGGCTCAAAGACAAGGAAGCTGGAGTGGCCTCTTATTTCTCCTCTCTGATGTTCTTGCCTCTTGACGGAGCCTGTTTTACTTGCTAAAGCTTCTGGCTCCCCAACTTCTCGGCATTTCTGTATGAAAACATTCACAGTCTGCTCCAACTGTGCCGTGAATTACCCTCCAGATGGCCATCAGAACTCCATATGCCACTGTCAACACTCCCAAACTTGGTTTTGGTTTCCAGCCTCTCCTGTATTTGATGGCACCATGACGTGCCTAGAAATGCTCAGAGCTTAGAGTCGGGAGGCTTGGGCTCTGGGACTGACTCCTGGAGGGACCTTGGGCAAGTCATTACCCTTCTCTAGGCTTGTTTTCTCATCTGCAAAATGAAGGGGTTGAACTAAGACCCTTTCTTCCAGTTCTGAGATGCTCTGATCTTTCCAAAGATCTGCCCTTTGCTGGAGCATGCTGGGACTCTCCTGTCCCTTACAGCAAGTACTTTGATCTTCTGTTAAGGATAAAGGAAGCTTTGATTTTGTATGGCAGTGAGTCTAGTAACTGGAAGAAACAGTGGGAACCTTCCAGTCTGTGCAACGGGGACACAAAAGCTTCATGGAGATGTTCTGTGTACAGAGAATTGGATAGACGGTGTCTCGGGACGCTCGCTTTTAGGCTTTTTGTTTTGCTTGTTCTAGTTATCAAATGCATTTTTAAAATTACCCTTTAAAGATCTTTTTTCCTCTTCACCAAACAGAGAAGCCACTTTAGGAAAGTTTTGAGGAATTTAGTAGCCCAGGCAGGAAGCAAAACAAGTTCGAGTCTGCCCAAATTTGAGTTCAGCTATTTGAGGTCATGATAGCTAGCATTTACCTAAGACTCACTTTACAATTATGATCTAATCTGACTCTCAGAATTTCACTGAGAAGTGGGTGCTATTGTTACTATTATTATTATCCCCATTTTTCAGAAAGGGAGAGGCTGAGATAGGTTTAGTGACTTGTCCAGGGTGACACAGCTAGGAAATATCTGAGATTAGATTTGAACTTAGGTCTTCTTGGTTCTAGGTTTATCATTCTGTCCACTGTGGTACCACCTAGCTGCCTTGGGTCAGAGCGCTACTTCGATGACCAGTACTTGTAGGATTTTGAGTTTTTCCCAGGGACAAGTGGTTGGGAGAACACATGTATATGTTTGCGTGTTCTAATGTCATCCAGAATTTCTAATTTGTCTCAACTTAAAGTTTATTTTCATCATTTAATGCAAAAAGCATGTAAGTGCCTATTGCATGCCAGGAATTGTGCCACCATCTACACGCCATGCCTCCTCCCAACTGGGACTTTGGACTCTGGCCCCTGGAACCATCACTGGTTTCTGCTTTCTCCTGGTTCCTCTCCTAATTCTCTGACTGCTCCTTCTCAGTTGGATCATTGTCCTAATGGGGTACAGCCCAAGACTCCTCTTCTCTTCTCTCTCCCAGCTCCCTCTTTGATATCATTCTTTATCAACTCCCTTGGGTATCATCATTATCTCCATACAAATGATGGTCAGATCCACGTCTGTCCATCTAATCTCTCCTAAGCTCCAGTCCCATATCACCAAGAACCTTTTGGATATTTATAACTTGATTTTCCCTAAACTTTTTGATTCCTCTTCTGAATTTCCCTCTATTTCTATTGTGGGGGCCACCATTCTTCCAGGCACCCAAGTTCCCAAGCCCAGCATCATTCGGGGCTCCTCACTCGCTTTTATCCCACATAGCCAATCAATAGTCAAATCTTGTGGACTTCCACCCTCAAAATATCCCTCGAGTCTGTCCCTTTTGCTCTACTTTCATAGTCCCCATCCTCGATCCAGCTCTCAACCTCCTCAGTATTTTTTGGTTCAATCTCATCAAACTCTTGACAACCTCATTTTGGGTTATTCTTGGCAAAGATCCTGGAATAGTTTGCCATTTCCTTCTCCAGCACATTTTACAGATGAGATAAACTCAGGCCAACTGGCTCTTTATGACCCTCTTTAGGATTCTCTTGATAAAGACATTGGAGTAGTTTGCCATTTCCTTGTCCACCTCATTTTACAGATGAAGAAACTGAGGCAACCAGAGTTAAGTGACTTCCCTGGGTCATAAGCGTCTGAAGCCAAATTTGAACTCCCTGGACTAATAATGATTAGCCCTGCCCCAGGGCGACCCTTAAAAGACCCAGTCTAATCAGTTTGGGTTCTTTCATCTATTGGGGGAGGAGAAAAGGAGGGGATTTTTCTCTCCTCCCTCCCCCATTGTCCCTAGCATCTCGCTTGTAGGCAGAAGGGAAGAAAGCTCTTAGAAGTGAGAGATTGAAAGATTAGGGAGAGGGAGGCCATGATCATGGGGCAATCTGCCTGGGCGATGGGAGAGAGGATGATATCAAGGGTCTGAGTGAATCACAGCCAAAAAAGCTAATGCAATTGTGGGCTGTGTGGTGTTCAGAATGAAGAGGTTGGGCTCGTTCCCACTGTCCTCTGCCCTGGTCAGCCTCCATCTGAAGTATCAGGTTCGGTTCTGGGAGCCACATTTTAGAAAGGACAAAGATAAGCTGGACAGTGCCCAGAGAAAGGCAGCTAGGATGGTGAAGGGTTCCCAGGAGCCCAAAAAAGAGAATCGGAGACCCCTGAGCTGGAAAGCAACTCGTTGAAGGTCAGTTAGCCAGTCAGCTAGCATTGAGTCAGGGTCTTCTGTGTGCCGGACACACAAAAAAAAGGACAAAACACAACAACAATAATAACAAAACGGATCTCACAGACAGTTAGGGTCACAGTGATTTTCCTTCTCTGTGGTGTCTGTGCTACCCAAAACTCAAAAAAGGAAAAGGAAAGAAGGTCTAGTTAAGTAGGAAATGAGAATAAGGAAAGTCCCCTGACTTCTGTGCCATGGATAGTGCCATTCTGGGCCACACACATCCTCTCTGAAGAGGATTCAGATTTCTGAACCTTCTCTTGGAGTGCTTTTGTTCCCATTTTGGCTATTGGTTTTGCTCTCTCTTTTTTTAAACCCTTACCTGCCGTGTTAAAGTCAATAGTGTGTATTAGTTCCAAGGCAAAAGAGTGGTAAGGGCTAGGCAATGGGGGTCAAGTGACTTGACCAAAGTCACCCAGTTAGGAAATACGTTTTTGCTCTTATTTATTTAAACTCTCACCTTCTGTCTTGGAATCTATCATTCTAAGGCAGAAGAGTGGCAAGGGCTAGGTATATATGTATTCAAAACCCTTACCTTCCATCTTAGAATCAATACTGTGTATTGATTCTAAGGCAGAAGAGTGATTAGGGCTAGGCCATGGGGGTTAACTGACTTGCCCAGGGTCACCCAGCTAGGAAGTCAGATTTGAGCGCAGATTTGAACCCAGGATCTCCAGTCTCTAGGCCTGGCTTTCCATCCCCTGAGCCATCCAGCTGCCTCCTATTGTTGCCATTTTATAATTTGTACTGCTAGTTCTGCTTACTTCATTCTGTATCAGTTCAGAAAAGTCTTCACAGTTTCTTCTGAACTGTCCATTTTGTCATTTTAATAGCTAATTAATAATATCCCATTGTAGTCACATGCCCGACAGCCCCTTGGTTTTCAATTTTTGGCTACCATGAAAAGAGCTGCTATAAATATTTTTGTACATGAGTCCTTTTCCTCTTTCCTTTTCCCTATGCTTTAGGATAGGGACCTCGTTGCCTCACTCAGTTCTCACTCAGGCTTTCTCTTCCATAGACATTCTATGCCACTTGTCTAGTAAACAGCAATTCCAGGGAAGACTTTCTCCTTGAGGCAGATAAGGAGACAGCTGGTGCTTTACAAGAAAAGAACTGAGTGTCAGAACACTGACTGGCCATACTTTGCCCTCCACCTGCCCCCTCCCTTCTTATTCAATGTTCAAAGTCCTATTTATTGGGAAATTTGTCTGTTCTCAGATAAACTGTCTATGGATTCTTTTCTTCCCTGTCCCAGGAAAATAACATTATCTCCATCTAATCTGGGATTCTGGCCAGGGCAACAGCTCCATTGGAGGCAGTCTATCATATCAAAAAATGATGGTCAGATCAGAAGATGAGAATTATGGACCACCAAGTTTCTCAGCCTGATTCTATGGGAACTCAGGCAGCCAACCACGAGACCATGAGATTCAATGGAATACTCCATTTGATCTGTGTTTCTACTCCCACAGTTCTTTCTCTTGATGTGGATAGCATTCTTTCTCATAAATCCCTTAGAATAGCCCCAGATTATTGCATTACTGTTAATAGCAAAGTCTCTCACATTTGATCAATCCACAATATTGCTGTTACTGCGTAAAATATTCTCCTGGGTCTGCTTATTTCACTCCACATCAATCCATGAAGGTCTTTCCAGCTCTTTCTGCAACCATCCTGTTCATCATTCCTTATAACACAATAGTATTCCATCGCCATCGCAGACCACAATTTATTCAGCCATGGAATGGCCAGTTTGGACAAAGATGAAAGTGGCAAATGCAAGACTGACATTCACTGGACCACTGAATCACAGAATCTCAGGGCTGGAAGGGATCTTGAAGGTCTTCTCTCCCAACCTATGCCAGAACAAGAGTCTGACTCTACCACATATCCAACAAGTGGTCATCTAGACTTTTTTTTTTGGATCTCCAATGAAGAACAACTCATTATTATCCCAGGCATCATCCTATTCCACATCTGGATAGCTCTAATGTTTATGAATATCAAATTTAAATTTACCTCTTTGCACCTTCTGCTCACTGTTCCTAATTGTGCCTTCTGGGACCACATAGAACAGCTCTGATCCTTTCTCCACATGCTGGCCACTCACATAATGGAAGACAGCTAAATCTTCTCTTCTTGAAGGCTAATCACCCGTAGTTCCTTCAAGTGATCTCTGTATGGCATGGTCCCGCATCTTTGTTGTCCACCCCTAAACAATATCCAGCTTATCTATGTCTTTCCTAAAATGGGGCAAAATAAAACTGAATACAGTACACCAGAAATGGTTATATAGAGACTGAGAACAGCCCTCCTAGTTTTGAATATTATTCCTCTCTTAATTCAGTCAAAGGTCACATTACATTTTCTGGCTGCCATATTTTATTGTTGTTATTTTGAGTTTATTGTCCCCTATAAATCCCATAATTTGTGCAAGTATCAATGGAATCAAATATCATTAATATGGCAAATGAAAATTACTTCATTATGACTAATTGTCAAGGTCCTATGGCCTCTGGCTGCTAAGATCTTGAGACCTTTTACACCTAAAAGATATGTTCAGGATATATCTCTTCTAGTGACATTTTTTGACATGGTCAATGCCATTCAATACACCTTTGGTGTATGCTTTAAGTCCTTTGGCCATTTACAGTATGGCCCAGTGCAAAATGGAGGAAAATTGAGGTGCACTGGGAAATCCTCCCCAAGAACCGGAATCCCTAGAACTACGCTGTTCTATCACAGAGAGGACTCATCCAGTTTTCTTGCTTTTTCTTCTGAAAAAAAAAAAAACCCTCATGAATCCAATCAGATAGGAGCAATCTAAAACCAGCTCAAAAGCCTAGGCTATCTCTCCTTCTATTAACTGATTTCAGGAATCCTTAGAAGTACGCAGAAGTTAGCATCCTTTTAGGGCTAATGTGCTTGCTATTAGCAATAATTGCTGCCTTCTTGCCCCCAACAAATCAATTATCCTGCTTTTCTGATTGTGATGACACCAATAGAAGTTTCTTTAGTTATACTCGTCAAATTTTGGCTGAACCAGTCGTATTTCACCATGCATTTGAGGTCCAAGATCCTCTGGGATGATAGAGCACCTTCTTAAAGAACTAAGGCCTTTATTTCTACAGGAAACCCTTGCTGATCCCATTTTTTTTAAAAAAGCAAAAACCCTTACCTTCTGTCTTAGAACAGATACTGAGTATCGATTCCAAGGCTGAAGAGCAGTAAGGACTAGCCAATTGGAATTAGCTGACTTGCCTAATGTCACACAGGTAAGAAAGTATCTGAGATCAGATTGGAACCCTGGATCTCCCATCTCCAGGCCTGGCTCACTATCCACTGAGCCACCTAGTTGCTGCCCCTGATAGACACATTTTGTACTCCAAAACCCTTATTTAAGGGGTTGAATGAGGAAAGATTAAGTTAGTTAACCTTCAGCCTGATGAAATATTTATTATGTATATCATGTTGAAGAATTTCATAACTATAATGAATATTAGAAATCATCTAGTACAAAGCTATGACATTAGAAGTCATCTGGTCCAAAGTTATGACATTAGAAATCATATTATCCAAAGCTATGACATTAGAAGTCATCTGGTCCAGAGCTATGACTTTAGAGGCCATCTGCTCCAGAGCTATGATATTAGAAGTCATCTAATCCAGAGCTATGATATTAGAAGTCATCTGGCCCAAAGCTATGGCATTAGAAGTCATCTGGTCCAGAGCTATGACTTTAGAGGCCATCTGCTCCAGAGCTATGATATTAGAAGTCATCTGGTTCAAAGCTATGACATTAGAAGTCATCTAGTCCAGAGCTATGACATTAGAAGTCATCTGACCCAAAGGTATGGCATTAGAGGTCATCTGGTCCAGAGCTATCATTTTCCAAAACAGAAAACAGTCCTAAAGGGAGAGAATGACTTGCATAAGGTCAGAGTGAGTTCACAGCACAGATGAGACAAAAACTCTGGTCTCTGAACCCACTATAACCTTCTTACCTCCTTCCACACAGGTATACACCTCTACTACACACATATACACCCCTCCAAATATCATACATACTTGGATGGCTCCATGATCTCATCAATGTGGATCTCCTTGTATAGGCAAAGATTATAGCCCACCCATGCCTTCTCATTCTCTTCAATTGTCCATTGTCTTTTTGTTTCCCCTAAAAACCCTCACCTTCTTAGTTTTAATTCTCAGACAGAAGAACAGCAAGGGCTAGGCAATCAGGGTAAATGACTTGCCCAGGGTCAAACAGCTAGCAAGTGTCCCAGGCCAGATTTGAACCCAGGGCCTCCTGACTCCATGCATGGAGTTCTATCCACTCTGCTACCTAACTGCCCCCGTCCATTGTCTTTCCATAAATCTTCCATAAAGAAGTCATCCAGTACCCTAAAGGGGAAAGAGAACCTTTCTCTGGTTCTCTTGATATTTCCCAAATACCAATAATGGTGTTTGCCTGTTTGCATTTGTTGCCCTTCACTTTTACTACTTGACCAGTCACACATGTCCTTGGTGATGCCACATATGACATTTCTCATACATAAGTCACCATCAACACTAGGTTGCTGTCAAGATCTATTTATCATCTCTAATAAGGATGGCTTAGTTGATAAGAAAATTATGGGACAGAGACAATATTAACTGTTAACTCATAGCTGCTTCTCTGAAGTGCCATTGAGTCACAAGTTTATTATATATGAAAATTCAAACTCCCTTTCACCCACAAGCACAGAGAGAGTTTTACAGCTTCGCAGACATTGCAACTAGTTTAGACATCACACAAAAACCTCAGAAACTTCAAGGTGAAGATAAGAACCAGGCTGGACCTTCAGCTGCATAATTATCAGCAAGCTAAGTCTGAGAATACTTTTCTCAGGGGCAAATACCCCAGCTAAACTAAAGTTTTGGCCTTGGCTGCATTTCTGACCAAAGGGGGAAAATGTTAACCTCTTGACTACTGGTTTGCTAAGAGCTTAAAGCTTTTCAATAAGGCCACAATACTTTTCAAAAAGAAAGGGTGTAGATCACAAAAGGGGTCAAAAGAGGAGTCTCAGATTTTTATCTGTTCTCTTATTGGCTTCCCTCAAGTTTCTTCAAGGGGTCAGCTAGATGGCTTATGCCTAGAGATGGAAGGTTCTGGGTTCAAATATGACCTCTGAGTGATCCTGGCCAAGTCTCTTACCCCTCACTGCCTAGCCCTTACCAGTCAATATCCAGAACTGATTCCAAGACAGAAGAGTAGGGGTTTAAAAACAAAAACAAAAACCAGCAACCAACAATATAGCGCATCCTCCTGCATCTTTGTACTGACTTTTAGGTCACCTGGAAATGTGATACCTTTGGCATCCTAGTGTTTTCAGATTCAAAGCCATCAAATGGAGGTGTGAAAGAGCGGGCTGAATAGACGTATAGACGAAGTACTTAAGTTTGATCAAATGTCACTGAAATGCTTACTTAGCACCGTGCCTGGGATGCGGTAGGCACATCATAAATGCTCCTCTCACCACGGTGAGACAGACAATACAAGCATTATTATCTTCCCTTTACAATTGAGGAAACTAAGGCACAGAGTTAATCCTCGACTTTCCCCGAAGCCACAGCTAAGTGTCGGGGCTGAAACTTAAACCTGGGTCTTCTTCCTCCAAGATCGGAGCTCTTTCCAGGCCCGCCTTGTTCATCTTGAGTTTAAAAGGCCCGATTCGATTCTCCAGGCTTGGGCGTCTCTTATTCCTGAATCGTCTCTTGGAAGGGGAAGCTAATGTTACCGGGTCACACCTCCATCTCGGCCAAGCACAGATGCCCTTTAAAAGAAGAAGCAGCAGCATAAAGAAGCGAGTGTCCCCAGCAGCTGTTTGCCTCGAGTCCCCAGCGTATCTCTTCTTTCTGCCTCCTAACCCTCTGAGAGCAGCCCGGAGATGCAGAGAAGCCTTTATCATCCGTGACGCTCATCCCCGGGAGCCGCTGCCAGGAGAGAGCACCCTGGCCGGGCTCCAGCCTCCGCAGGCCCTCTCATCACCTGCTCTGGCCTCAGAGGGAGCTCATCCGGAGGGGCCGGCTCCCCGAGCGCAGCGGAGTAACAGAAGGGAATTGTTCCCCAGCGTCATTCTCAATTTTCTTTTTTTTTTTTTCTTTTTTGTGGAGAAAAATGTATCACAGGAGGAGGCATGAATCACTCCGCCCACAGATTCGCTGCAGCTGCCTCCAGCAGGGAACAATCGAGGTGAAGTTTCTGGTAATGAGATGCACCTCGCGCAGAATAGAAAAAGGTTGATTCACTCCCTGGGGGAGAGGGCTCATCTAAAAGCTAATGACATCCATTTGGGCTGGGGAAGAGAAAGGATCCCTTAAATGGTCACAGGGATTCAGCTAAAGGCCATCTCGTAATCAAGAAAGAAAAATGAAAGATGTCTGAATATGAATCACAGAGCGCCCGAGCTCGAAGGGAACTCGGATGTCATTCAGGGCCAATTCATTTTACAAATGAAGACTCTGACATTACAAAAGGAGAGACAGACCGAGAGAGGGACGGAGAGAGGGAGAGAGACAGAGAGACCGAAAAGAGACAGAGAGGAGAGAGGCAGAGACAGAGAGACCAAGAGGAGAGAGAGAGAGAGAGAGCAAACAGAGATAAGAAAGAGAAAGACGGAGAAAAAAGACAGAGAGGAGAAAGAGAGGAGAGACAGAGAGACTGAGAAAGAGACAGAGATGAGAAAGAAGAGAGACAGAGACCGAGAGAAGAGAGAGGAGAGAGACAGAGAGAGACGGAGAAAAGAAACAGAGATGAGAAAGAAAAGAGACAGAGACCAAGAGAAGAGAAAGACAAACAGACAGAGACAGAGAGGAGACAGAAATGAGAAAGAGAGAAGAGACAGATGAGAAAGAGAAAGAGAGAGAGAGAGAGGAAGAGAGGGAGACAAAGATAGAGAAAAATAGACAGAGTCAGAGATGAGAGACAGAGACAGAGAAGTAACATGGACAGACTCAGAACTGGAAGGAAGCTCAGAAGCCATCAATCCCAATCTGTACCTGAACCCAGAATCCCCTCTGCAACATTCTTAACAAAAGGCCATCCATCTTGTTCTTGGAGATCTCTGTAAGGGGGAGCTCATTACCTCCAATGTAGTTTATTCACAGTTAAACAGCTTTCATCTTTAGAAATTTTTTCCTTACCTCAAGCTGAAATCTGGCTCCTTTTTTCCTATTGCTGCTAGTTCTAACCTCTGGGGCAAAGCAGAACCAGGCAGTCTTCTTCTTCGTGACAGGCTACTAAATACTTGAAGACACCCATCCAGGGTTGTGCTGATAAATATTTTACAGCAAGGCTCTCCAGAAAGTAGCACACACTTTTTTTCATTACATTTTTATTTTATTTTCTCAATTATATGTAAGCAAAATCTTCCCCTTTTTAAAATATTTTTTCCCAATTACAGGTAAAAACAGGTTTTAAGAACAAAAATGTTTAACATTTGTTTTTTTTTTTATTTTGACTTCTAAATTCTTTCCCTCACTCCCCCCACCTTGAGAAAGCAAACAATTTGATATACATGCTATACATTTGATATAGAGCAAACAACATAGATTATACATGTAGCATCCACCCTTTAAACTGAATCTGTAGTATTCAAGTCTAAGCAATTAACAAAACAATAAATAATGCCTGATTTACAGTGATTGCTAATTTCCAAGGGAAAGCTGGTTAGTGCCAAGTCCAGCCCACCACAATTTCCCTTCCCTCTCCTCCAGTCCTCTTTCATGTTGTCTTCCTGGATTAAAATGCATGATATATGAAGGAAGATCCTTTTTTTTTTTTTTTTTTTTTGCTATGCTATTTTGCTAAGCACTGGTTAGATCCTATAAAGAGGGGAAGGTGGCCTGTTATCCTATGACAAATCTAGCTAAATTCAGAGATTATCTCCTAAGAGTTGGCCACCAGACCATTTCTTTTGGTCTCAAAACCATTTGTTAAGGCACTGAAAAGTTGCCATCAGCATCAGTGGAGGAGTGGTAACATTTGTCAGTAGCAGAAACACCAACACTGATGAAAACAGATTGTTTGAAGCATCAATTAATATAGGAAAAATGCTTGAAGCTGAGTGCAAATGATCCATGGCAGCAAATCAAAGGAAGCCAGACAGTGGTATGGCCATAAGTCTGCATTTAAGAATATGCTGAGGGAGCAGGTAGGTGGATTAATGGGAAAAGAGCCAGGTCTAGAAACAGGATGGCCCTGGGTTCAAATCTGTCTTCAGGTACTTCCTAGGTGGGCAAGTTACTTCATCCCAATTGCCTACCTACTACCACTCTTCTTTTTTTTTTTTAAATTTTATTTTCCCAATTCCCAATTTTCCCAATAGCTAACAATTTTCAACATATTTTCTAAACTTGTAAGATCCAGATTGTCTCCCTCCCCACTTTTAGAGATGCCTTACCACTCTTCTACCTTGGAACCAATACTTAGGATTGATTCCAAGATGGAAGGTAAGGGTTAAAAAAAAGTGCCGAAAAACAACCAGCAGAAAACACATTGTTTGAGTCAGAACCTTGTTCACCAGCCAATAGATTTGTCCCAACAACAGAAATCTGTGGCTGGTTACGCTTGATCAGACCATGGTGGATGTGGTGGCTTTTTCTCCTCTACTAATCTTGCCCCGGGCCTGAGCTACATGACTTCCAAGAACTCTTCCTTCTCTAAGATTCTCTGACTATCATCAGCAGACATGTATCAGAAGAGCTCAGAGCTTGCATTTATATAGAACTTTAAGGTTGGCAAAGCACTCAAATATATATTCATTCCTCTGTAAACACATATGCATATGCACATAAATTAATATATACATACACATACATATATCCATCCATACATATATGGATAAGCAGAGACACCTAAGTTCATGCAATGGCCCTAGAATGAAATAATAATCTATAAAGTTACTATAAAAATCCTGGTAATTATTACATATTATCTCTTTGGATCCTTACCACAATCCTAGGGGAAGAGGTGCTATGATTATCCCCACTTTATAGATGAGGAAACTGAGGCAGAGAGAGGCTTTTCTTAGTCCAGGGTCATGCAGTCAGCAGTTAGTCCCTGGCTGGGACAAGATTTGAACTCAGGTTGTCTTCCTGATTCCAGGTCCTGCACGGTAGCCTCTGTTCCACCAAGGTGCTTCTGCTTATTAATGTAGCCCAAGATGGCTGGAAAGCAGTTTGGCAGAAACTGGGTATAGACCAACATCTTACACCATTTACCAAGATAAGATCAAAATGGATACTTGGCCTAGGTATAAAGGGAGACATAAACAAATTAGAAGAACAGGAAACATATCACTCATCAGATTTATAGATAGAAGAATTTATGAATAAATAAGAGATAGAAAGCATTATAAGATGTAGAATAGATAATTTCAAATAAACTAAGTTGAAAGGTTTTTGTACAAATAAAAAGAATGTAGCCAAGATTTGAAGGAAAAGAGTAAGTTGGGGGAAAATGTTATAGACAGTTTTTCAGATAGAGGTCTCATATTGAGGACAGCATTAGCTGTTATGATTACCATGCCAGTCCTGGCTCCCATTGAATATGCATTCTATTAAAATCTATAATATATACAGAGAGAGAGGTTATATTCTATGTATTATATTATATAATTTATTACATATAGTTTTATATTTTTATATAATTATCATATATCATTTATTATATTTTCTATTATCATGTATAATTTATTGCATTCTGTATTTTGTTATTATATATGATTTATTATTATACAATATATAATTATAATAGAATATATTCTGTTCTATATAGTATAATCTATAATATAATATAGAAACCCACCCATGCCTTCTCAATCTGGGCAGTTATTTTTTTTAACTCTTACCTTCTGTCCTAGAATCAATACTAAGTATCAGTTCCAAGGCTGTTAAGGGCTAAGTAACTTGCCCAGAGTCACACAGTTAGAAATTATCTGAGTCCAGATTTGGTCTTCCTGGCTTGGGTATCAGCACCATATTTGTGTCATAAAAAAAAGAATTTGGTAAGACTCCTTCCCTTATTTTGCCAAATAGTTTGTATGGTGTCGGGATTCATAGTTCTTTAAATGTTTGATAGAATCCACTCTTGAATCCATCTGGTGAGGCCAGATTTGATTTCAGGACCTTCTTTCTCTGGAGCTTGCTCTCTACCCACTGAGCCACCTCGCTGCCCCTTTCCCAGGCAGTTCTTGTCCGTGGCCTTCCATAAGTCTTCCATTTCTACCTAATGCATTTGGGAGATTTCTGTCTTTTCATGTTTAATCATGGCCCCCCAACACCAGGGCTGTTCCTCTGTTGATAACCTCTGCTCTCACTTCCTTCTCTAAGCATGCATGTCCTTAAGGATATCTTTGAGCCTGTGTCTGTCCCACCGAGTCACTGTTGGCAATCTGTGTGGGCAGCCTACACCCACCTGCCACCAGGCAGAGGCTGCTCAGCCAAGTCTTCCTTGGAATATGTATATAATTTGCATCTTCCCCATCTACAGTTGTTTTGTGTTCTGCTAGGAGTGTTCTCATGTCTTTTTCATGTAATTGCATTTTTTTTTTTTTTGCCAATCAGATGTTAAGTGGGAACTTCTTCCATCTGGGAGCTTTCAGTCTTTCTTGCCAATAACATAAGAAAAATGTGTCACTCAGTGGTTGGCAGAGGAAAACAGCCATTTCCCATCATCTCCCTTTTTTTCTCACTTAGGAATATCATGCCCTAGCTCAATTCTCCTCTTTTTCTTTGCCTTTCCCTTTTGAAAGCTTAGCACACAACACATTTAAGGGGGCGGTTAATCAACAAGCATTTATTAAGATAGTATGCTGGGCACTAGAGACAGAAAGATAACAAATAATGAGACGGGCCCTGCCCTCAAATTCACATTCTATTGGAGGAGACAACTGGGTTGTGGATAAGTCTATTCAAAATAATTACAAGGGAATGTTTGGAAGGAGGACCACAGTAGCTGGAGGGGGTGGTCAGGAAGTGTGGAAGGGACTGCCTAAACTTGTTTTGACCTCAAGGAAGGAGAGATTCTAAGAGACAGAAGGGAGGAGGAAACTTGATATTAAGTTCCTTCTCTGTACACTGTTGGTTGGTTGATGGATGGTTGGTGTCCTTCATATTTGAAAAGGACTAAAATGACATTCACTGGTGATACCTTTTTTTAAACTCTTACTTTCAATATCAGAATGAATACTGCGGATTGGCTCCAAGGCAGAAGAGCGGTAAGGGCTAGGCAGTGGGGGTGAAGTGACTTACCCAAGGTCAACAAGCTAGGCAGTGTCTAAAAGTTCAGACTTTAACCCAGGACCTCCCGTCTCTAGGTCTGACTCTCAATCCACTAAGCCACCCAGTTGCCCCATCCCCATGTCTTTTGACTAGCACATTAATTGGATTTAAGTGAGACCGAGTTGCACAAAGTCATCAGCCACATTCTCTCTTCCAAAGTCATTGACGTCCAGTGGCAAGACAAAAGATAAGGTGACCATTGGTGGCCCCAGATGCAATGGATGACTTTGGCTTCTTTGATATTTAACCAAGCTCTAGGATGCCACTGCTTCACTTCCACCACCTTCATGGCCATTGGAACAAACTCTTCTCATCTTCCCATTCTACCAAGGGAAGTCTTCACATGCCTGGGGTCAACATCCCCTCAAATCCAGTCTCAGACATTCACTAGCTATGTGACCTTGGGTACTTAACCTCTATTTGCCTTAATGCATCAGAGAAGGAAATGGCATACCACTCCAGCATCTTTGTCAAGAAAACTCCTTATGGAGTCACAAAGAGTTGGACATGACTCAACATTGTAAAGGTTCCATTAATGTTGATGACTGGCTTGACCAATAATGCCTAGAGAGTTGCAGCAATTTGCTGGTTGGTCTCACTGCCTTGAGTCTTTTCCTACTACCATCCATTGTCTTAATATTCCTAAAGTTCAGACCTGACCACGTCATCATCCCCATATCAGTAAACTCCAGGGGCCCCTTATTACCTCTAGAATCAAATATAAAATCCTCTACTTGGCTTTTTCTGTTGTGGTTGTTGTTGTTTTAATTTTTATTTTTATTAAAATATTTTTCTATGTTTCCATGATTCCTTTTCTCTTCCTCCCCTCTTCCCTCCTCCCTCCCAGAGCCAACAAGCAATTCTACTGGGTTGTACAAATGTTGTCACTTGATACCCATTTCTATATTATTCATTTTTGCTATAGAGTGATTTTTTTAAAGCCAAAACCCCAAATTCCATACCCATATAAACAAGTGATGAATCATATATTTTTCTTCTGGGTTTCTGCTCCCACAGTTCTTTCTCAGGATGTGGATAGCATTCTTTCTCACAAGTCCCTCAGAATTGTCCTGAATCATTGCATTGCTGCTAGTAGAGAAGTCCATTACATTGGATTTATCACACACACACACACACACACATTGATTATACATTGTTGTCTACATGATGTCTCCCCCATTAGACATTTAATTCCTTGAGAACAAAAATTGTCTTGTCTTTCTTTATATTCCCATCACTTAGCATAGTGTCTGGTATATTGTAGGTGTTTAATAAATGCTACTTGATTTGAACTGGGCTTGGACACGGAAGGTGATCACATCGTGCTATCCTTCACCATCTAGAATTTGCTCAACTGTGAACAGGGGTTAGAGGATAGACTAGTTGACCTCAAAGTTTCCTTCCAACTCAGAAACTCTGTGATTCTAGGACAATATAGTAATCTGAGGTGTAAAAATAAAATAATAGACCGTTGATTCTTTTATAAAGAACTTGGGATTACAAAATGTCCTAACCTCACAAATAAGTCATGTTGGACCTGGGAAGAGGGGTTGCTGACCAGGTAATATAGCATAAGGAAGGCTGGCCATCAGCAATACAAAATCTCTCATAAAGAACTGGAAAGACCTCCATGAACAGATGCAAAGTGAAATGAGCAGAACCAGGAGAACATTGTACACAGTAACAGAAATATTGTGGAATGTTCAAATGTGATAGACTTTACCACTATCAACAATGCAATGATCCAGGACAATTCTGGGGGCCTTATGAAAAAGAATGCTGTCTACCTCCAGAGAAAGAACTATTGGAATAGAAATACAGATGAAAAATATGATTTCTCATTTGTTTATTTGGGCATATGTTTCAGGGCTTTGGTTTTATATAATTATTCACTAGCAATACAAAATCTTCTAAGGACTCCCAGCTAATCTGAGTCCTGATTGGGACCCAACTGGTCAGTGAGGAGGAGTCATCTCTCTCCCCAATGTTTTATCCCTGGTTCAGATAAGGAAGAAGAGTCTTCCATTCCTTCTTTTATAAGTCATAGGAGTGTGTGCTTACAGCCATTCTGTCTTCCTAGAAGGTCCTGGACAGTAATAGTTGTGGTGAGGACAGAAAACATACCTCTCTTTGTCCGAGGAGCATAGATCTTTGCCTTTTTATTTTCATCTAATTCCATGTAAATAAAGAAGTGATCACATTTTTAAAAAAAATAAGAAGTGTTCCGAAGGTCCATTTGCTTGGGACAAAAGGTCAGTTATTTGGAACATAGAATGCATTTTCTCCACAGAAATAATGTTTCCAACAGGAGCTGGTTTCTTTGACTGGGGCCAAAATGCTTAACCCCCAGCGAAGCTGAAATCAGATACATTTTCCATTTTGAGGAATAGTCAAAAGTAGTACTTTGGCAGTGCTAATTATAGGTTTCCATTGCTCCAAAATGTTGATGCTTTGGGAAAAGCAGGTTTCATTAAAGGAGAGTAGATAAAGAGACTGATGGAGGCTTTCGGAGATTCTCAAGGAGCCTTTGGACCCAGAGAGGGCTTGAGAGGTTGACAACTCTGGTCTGTGAGTATGTCTAATTTCAGTTAAAAACTTATGGCAGTGTGGCACAGTGTGGAGAGTACTGGAGGTAGAACTGGGACACCTGGATTTAAATCCCAAGTTTGAGATACTAAAGGAATGGAGGAGAGGCCTTAGTTCACTAGAGATAAAAGATTTGAGGGTGAGATAAGACTCCTCCTTACTGACCAGTTGGGTCCCAAACAGGTCTCAGATTGGCTAACAGTCCTCAAGAGATTTCATTATTGCTTATGGTCAGCTTTCCTTGTGCTAAGACTCCCTGGTTAACAACCTGTCTGCCAGGGTCCAACATGACATATATGTAAAATTGGAATATCTTCCAATGTCAAGTTCTTTATTGCAGAATTAATATTCTATTATTCTGTTTTCATACCTCAGATTACTATATTATCCTAGAATCCTAGAATCCCAGATTTGGAAGAGAATCTTGAGGTCAAGTAGTCTAACCCTTGATACCCATTCACCGTTGAACAAATTCTAAATGATAAAGGATAGCACACTTGGATCACTTTCAGAGTTCAACTCAGAACATGTTGGTAACAGGAGGATAGAAATTCCTGCATTGTTTACTTCATTATGACGCTGTGAAAAAATTGCTTTGTAAACGTTTTTGGTTGTTTAGTTGTGTTTGACTCTTCATGACCCCATTTGGGAATTTCCTGGCAAAGATGTTGAAGTGGTTTGTCATTTCCTTCTCCAGCCCATTTTACAGATGAGGAAATCAAGGTAAAATGGGTTAAGTGACTTGCCCAAGGTCTCACAGCTAGTAAGTATCTGAGGCCAGATTTGAAATCAGAAAAATGAGTCTCCAACTCAGGAAGATGAGTCTTCCTGACTCTAGGCCTAACACTTTATCCATTGTGTCATCTAGTTGCACTACTTGTAAGCCTTAAAGTGCTATAAAATGTGAGCTGTTGCCTTCTTATAACAGCAAAAACTGGAAGCTAAAGGGATACCCATCAAATGGGAAATGGTTAGACAAGTCATGGTATATGAATGTGGTGGAATGCTATTGTCCTATAAGAAATGATAAAGAGGAAACAAACAAACAAACAAACAAACAAACAAAGGAAGAAAGAAAGAAAAGAGAGGAAGAAAAGACAACAAATAAAGAAACAGAGGAAGGAAGGAAAAAGAAAGAGAGAGAGAGAGTAAGAAAGAATTCCAAGACACAAAGATGAGGAGGGAGAACATGCCACACATGGGAAGCATCCAGTACAAAGGCAGGGATGGCAGAAGAAGTGTCATGTGTGAGGGGTATCAAGGAGGCCAGTATGGCTGGACTTTAGACTTCATGGAAGGAGTGGCTGAGTGATGTATATAAGAACACTGGAAGATACTTCCTACAATGTCAGCTTGGGTGCTACCTTGGCCATGAAGTCTTTCCTTACCCTCCTTTATCATTTCCCTTCTCAATTTCTCCTAGAGCTCTTTGTCTGGATCTCCTCTTTGCCCCTCTGTAACCCACCTGGTGTCCTCCTGTATTATATTTATCTTTGTACATGTTTGCCTTGCCCTTTGCCTTCCCCTTTAACCCTTCTCCCTGGACCAGCGCTGCCCAGAACTCATCCAGCCTGCTTGACTGCTCACATGATATCAATGAGATGAGAGTCACTCCCTCTGCTCCTTCAGGTGAGATAAAGAACCACCAGTCCTTACACTCTAAACCTGCTTCTACATCCCACAGACCCTGAGCACTATCATTGACCATTGACATAGTCTAAATATCTCTGGGCCTTGCCATCTGCCCTGTGACTCCATCCTTAAGGCTTTTGGGTCTCTCCACTAGCCCTCTGGCTAAGCCTTTTTTTTAATGTGTTGTCTCTCCTCAATTAATGTTCAAACTGCTTAAAGCAGGGACTGTCTGGCTTTTTTTGTTTGTCTCCTTAGAGTTTAGTATAAAACTCAACCCAGAGTAAGCACTTAATAAATGTGTTTTCATTTATTCATTTGAATATAGTAGGAATTTAATAAATGCTTCTGGAATTGAACAGATACATCTAATTGTGTGATGGAGGCTAGTCCTCTAACTACCCTGAGCTTCAGTTTTCTCATCTCAGAAATTGTGAAATAAAATTACTTTCACTGCCTCACTCACAGGATTATATTAGGAAGGTACTGTCTGCCTTAAAAGGCTCTAGAAATGGGAACTATCTTACTAATTAGCCTGAGAGCTCGATGTAGCCATGACTTATTATTACTATTTCTGGATTGCTGTGGATGTGTGTATTCCACTCACATGGGGTAACTATGCTAAGTACTTCACCATTATTATCTTATTTGAACTCCATAATAACCCTACGAGGAAGTTACTATTATGATCCCCATTTTACAGGTAAAGGAAGTGAGACAAGCAGGGGTTAAATTATTTTGCCCTGGGCCACACAGCTAGGAAGTATCTGAGGTCAAATTTGAACTCAGGTCTTTATGACTCCAGGCTTAGCACTCTTTCCACTGCACCACCTACTTGCCCGCAAAAGAATTACATAGAGTAGGATAGAGGGGCAGTGCCAGGGAATGAGGGCACCAAACCTTGGCCCCACAAGGGTTGGGGAGGAAGGTCAATCCTGCAAGGAGTACCTTAGTGATAGACCCCCCAAGTCCTGTTTCTTCTCAGCAAAAGTCTTCACATGGGCTGCTGATCTCCAGTCCAGTTGAAGCTAACAACATTTATTAGGCACCTACTATATCCAAGGGAAGGGAAGCTTTGTGGCACAGTGGATAGAGTGCAGGGCTTGGAGTCAGGAAGATGAATCTTTCTGACTTCAAATTTTGATCTCAGATACTTACTAGCTTGTGTGACCCTGGACAGGTCACTTCACCCTGTTTACCTCAGTTTCCTCATCTATAAAATGAGCTGAAGAAGAAAATGGCAAACCATTCCATTATCTTTGCCAAGATAACCCTCAAATGGGGTTATGAAGAGTCAGACACAACTGAAATGACTGAACAACAGGTTTCAGCAGCCTGATCGCCAAAGGGATCCGGGAAACAGACAAGATTAAGACCCTCCAAAAGAAATGATCTCTCAGGTTCCTTCTGTCTCTACAATCCTATAGGACTAGGCAGTGCAGGGCAGCAGGAAGGGCAAAAATTAGGAATCAGAAATTTGGGGTTCAAGTCTTGGCATATCCTACTTATATATATGGCATTGGTCAGGTCACCTTGCTGGGCTTCAGTATTCTCAACTATCAAATAAGATGGCTAGTCTAGATTGTTTCTAATGTCCATTCTAGTGCTAGATCTATTGGTTTAAGGTAAAAAACAAGTTAGTGATTTTCCCAAAACTGGAGGTTTTTCAGTTGAAACTCAATGGAAGTTTCATGGTTCATAGGTTAGAACTAGGTTAGAGTTCTTCTTGTCCAATCTCCTCCTTTTGCAGATGAGAAAACTGAGACTAAGAGGGAAAAAGAGGAAAAGGAGATTGCCCAGATTTGCTCATCCATGCTTCAGATGATGCTTGGAGTGGTAGCTTGCTTAGATGCCTATGATACTGTGGTGTTGGGCTATCAAGCTCCTCCCAAGATCTTTCCCAGCGCTCAGATTCTGCCATCCCTTAACTTACACATTCAATTGTGTACCAAGACAGCCTTGCACACAGGTAGCTCAGGATCAAAAACTAGAAATGATCTTTACTCATCTTCAGCCAATTCCTGCCTACTGGCTTCTTCCCAGCTGCCTACAAACATGCCCAGATCTCCCCCATCCTCAAAAACTATCCAATCCCCCAGCTATCATCCCATATCTTTCTTCCCTTTTGTGGCTAAACTCCTTGAGAAAGCCGCCTACAATAGAAGAAGCCCTTCTCATTCTCTTAATTCTTTTTTCAGTTTGTTTTCCAGTCTCATCATTCAATGCAGACTACTCTCTCCAGAATTACCAATGACTATTATTATTATTATTATTATTATTAATTATTATACCCTTACCTTCCATCTTAGAATCAATACTATATATCGGTTCCAAGGTAGAAGAGCGGTAAGGGCTAGGCAATTAGGCTTGAGTGACTTGTCCACAGCTAGGAGGCATCTGAAGTCACATTTGAATCCAGGACTTGGTTCTCAATCCACTGAGCCACCTAAGTGCTCCCACAAGGATCTCTTCATTGCTAAATCCTATGGTCTTTTCTCCATCCTCATTCTCCTCGACCTCTCGGCAGCCTTTGACACTGTGGATCCCCCTCTCCTTCTTGACACTCTTCTTCTAGGTTCTTGTGACACTGATCTCTGGACTCTCCTCCTTCCTTTCTGACTTCTCCACCTCCTTTTCTGAATCTTTGCTAGGTCACTCCCAGTGACAGGGAGGGTCCCCCAACGCTCTGCTCTGGGCCCTTTTTTCCCTCCGTGATCTCACTAGTTATCATCTCCATGCTGATGACTCAGACCTATTTGTCCAACCCAAGACCTGCAGTCTCCCATCTCCAAGTGCCTATTAGAAATCTCCAACTCAATGCCCCACAGACAACTTAAACTTAGCCTGTCTAAAAACTGAAGTCGTCATCTTTGCCTGGACAGCTTCCCCTCTTCCTGACTTCTCTGGCAACTGTCCAAGGTACCACCAGCTTCGAAATCATCCAGGCTCCCATCCACTCCTCACTCTCTGGCACCTGCCACATCTGATCAGCCGTCCAGTCCTCCACCTCGTGGCTTCCTCGGCTCCCTTCAAGTCCCAGCTTCTACAAGAAGCCTTTCCTGATCCTCCTTCATGCCAGTTCCTTACAATTTATCCTGTGCAGAGCTTGTTTGTACGCAGTTGTTTACGAGTCATCTCCCCCATTAGACTGTGGGCTCCTTGAGGGCAGAGACTATTTTTTGCTATTCTTTGTATCTTCCACAATTAGCACAGTGTCTGGCACATAGTCTAGGCTTAATAAATGCCAGCTGAATGCCGGATTGACCAACTAGAGGGACAGAGAGAAAGAGAGATGGGGCAGAAGACAAAAATGTCTGATAAATGCAAGTAGAATGGGAGCTCAAAGTAGGTCAGGCAGAACTCTTCCGACTCCTCAGTGGTTTGAGCATATCTCTCCTCATCAATTTATTCATTGCTATTCTCATAACCCAGCGGAGCAGCAAATGGGGGCAGCTTCGGGCCGTCCCACACGGCCCTCGTTCGTCATTGCTTTCTTCTTCTCTCTACTGAAGCATCACTGACTCCTAAAGGCTCTTCAGTGTGATTGCAGCAGCTACCAGTTACCGACTCCCAAAGGCAGATAAGGCATGATAGCATCTCTCTGATGGTCTAACCCAGTTTCCCTTTCTATTTTTCCACCCCATCTTGGCTGGCATCTAGGCTCACCGTGAGTGTTTCGAAGAACCATGGAAGCGGCAGTTGCCAACTTGGATCCCACGCCTAGTAATACAAAAGCGCAGCTGGCTGCGGATGCTTCCTGCTGGAAGGTGACTGTGGCCACCGTCCTAGCCAGTGCCATTGCTGTCATTTTCTTAGGACTCCTTCTGGGTGAGTGGGTGTGGATTTTAGAGCACTGAACGTCTCCGATGATAGCGGTACCATCCTAGATTGGAGAGAGGCTGGAGATGGTTGGAGGTGCCCATTTGGATTCATCCTCAGATGCTTACTGTCCCAAGACCTCCCTGTCCCTCAGTTTCCCCATCTCTAAAATGGGACTTTCACCACCTACTCAGAAAGACACTGTGGTAGAGTGGGTAGAGTGATGGACCCAGGAGAGGGGAGATCCAGCTTCAAAGAGGGCAGGTTGGGATCTGTGAGTTGACATCCTAAGACCTTGACATATTTATCCCAGACCTTATGAGGCCATTATGAGGAAAGTGCTTTGTAAACCTTATGGGGCTGGATGAATGTGAGTGGTCCAAAGGTTCCTTAGCCTGGGAGGTAGAAGACCTAGATTCAGGGTTTGTGTCTGCCACCAATAAAGAATTGTCTGCCACCAATAAAGAATTGTTTTATGGTTACACAAAGCATTTTCTTCACAACCCTGAGAGTGTTAAGTATTAGCATCTCCATTTTATGGATTAAGAAACTAAGGCTTTCAGAGGTCAGTAAATAGGGTTAAGCACCTACTGATTATGGGAGCCAGAATTCAAACCTGTCTCAATCGTGCTCTCTTTCTCTCTTTTTTTTTAATCTTTACCTTCCATCTTAAAGTCAATGCTGTGTATTGGTTCTAAGGTAGAAGAGCGAGCAGTAAGGGCTAGGCAATGGGGGTTAAGTGACTTACCCAGGGTCACACAGCTAGGCAATGTCTGAGGCCAGATTTCAATCCAGGACCTCCTGCCTCTAGACCTGCCATGTCTCTCTTGACAACAAGGGCAGCCTTCTTTCCCCTATGTCACACCACCTCTCTCATCACTGACCTATTATCTCTGGGTAAGTTTCTCCTGTAAAAATTAAGTCTTAAAAAATAAGAATAGGGAGTAACTGGGTGACTCCATGGATGGAGAACCAGGTCTAGAGATGGGGAGGTCCTGGGTTCAAATCTGGCTTGAGACAATTCCTAGATCTGTGGCTTTGGTCAAGACCCTTAACCCCAGTTGCCTTAACCCTTACAATACTTAGGATCAATTCCAAGACAGAAGGTAAGAGTTTAAAAAGAAGAAAAGAAGAGAAAATGAAGCCTAAGACTCTATAATCCTCTTTTTGAGTCTTCTCACTGTTCTGGGCCTTGGTTAACTTGGCTGTAAAATGAGGGGGGTTAAAATAAACTCTAGGGTTCTCTTCAGATCTACATCTGAGGCTGTCTAAGGCTTAAGAGACATTATGATTATTTCTGCCCTGAAGAAACAAGGAATTCATTCCCAGATCATGATAATTCTGATAGTCTGTATATACTCGTCTCATAAGGTTGTTGTAAGGACCAGTCTCATTTCTATGAAGGGCTTAGAGTGTTTGTTTTATAAAAAATAACTTGTATTATTATTATTATTAATCAAGTAGATTGTACCAAGCCTGAAATAGGGCCCAGGGTCCCAGGCTAAGCCAAGCAATGAGTCCCTAGCGTTGGGCTCTCTCATGGGGCCCTGGTCTCTGCCCACAGCCTCCCTCTACACACAGGACCTCAGTTTTGAGCACTCCGCTGAACTGAAAGGAATCTTCTATGACAGTAGCCTGCAGCAAGAGACCTCGAGCTATTATAGGGCTTTGACTCCAGCTCTGGAAAGGCTGGTAAGTTGGGATTTTCACTCTGACATAGATAAACCAAGAGTGAATGGATGGGAGAAGTTTTCCCAGGGAGCACATGTGGAGATTTGGAGAGGAAGGGTTGGAGAGGGGGGCCTGAAGGGTAAGGGTAGAATATTCCATCCAGATCTGAAACCTACCCTCTCTTCATCTCGACATCTCAAAACAGTACAAATTAAAGACTACACTAGCATCTCTTGGTGCACCATATTGGTTTGAAGGGTTGGGTTCTGGCCCTGATCCAAGAATTGGTGGTAGTGAGGGGTCCAAGTCTGAAATGATTTGGGGAAGTTTGGGGGATCATTCTTGAGCTTCCATAGAAGAGGGGGGAAAGGAGGAGTCAGAGAGATGAAACACCTTTCCCTCTTCCTTCCTCCAATCCTGCTTATTTCCCATTGTCTCTTCCTTTGCTCCATTCTCAGAGGAGTTGACCTTTCCTTCTCTTTGCCAATGGCCTCCTCTCTACTTCAGTCTCTAGGACTTTGCCCTTTTACTCACTCTCCAGATCCTTCATTTTCAAGCTCTCCTTCTTCTTCACTGGCCTCCTCTCTACTGCCTAGATATCCCCCATCCTTCACATCTATCTTATGTCTCTCCTTCCTTTCACAGCCAAACTCCTCCATTCCTTGCTTCCTCTTTCTCACCACCCACTTTAAGGGTCTGACCCCTGCAATCTGGTTTCAGCCCCCACTACTCCAATGCAAGACAATTTCTCCAGGTGACGAAAGATGTCCTTATTGCTAGATCCAATACCATTTTCTCAACATTTCTTCTCTTTTGTGTTTGTGGCAGGTAGAATCCCAAACTTAGAGTCAGAAATATGAGTTTCTTTTGTTTTGCAACTTGGCCAATATGGAAATAGGTTTGGTTCGACTTCCATATTGCTTGCTTTCCCATGAGGTGGAAGAGGGGAAATAAAGAGAGAATTTCAAAATCAAAAAAATTTTAAATGAATGTTAATGGGGCAACTAGATGGCTCAGTGCATTGAGAAACAGGCCTAGACGCAGGAGTTCCTGGGTTCATCATCTGGCCTCCTTCTCCTCCTTCTCTTCTCCTCCTCCTTCTCCTCCTCCTTCTTTTTCTCTTCTTCCCTCTCCTTCTTCCAAATAGGATGAAGTGACTTACCCAGGGCCACACAGCTAGTAAGTTTCTAAAGCCTGATTTGAACTCAGGAGGATCCTAATATTAGTCCCTGCACTCTACTTACTGTGCCACTTAGCTTCCCCTTTTGCCCAAATGTTCTTAACCTTCTTCCAATCCTGGACTACTCTGGTGGTCTGGCAAAGCCTATGAACCTCTTCTCAAAATAATATTTTAAATGCACAAAATAAAAATACACAGGATTATGAAAGGAAACCAATTTAACAGAAATACACAGGTATCAGAATATTTGTAGCCAGCTCTTGTTTAGGGAACAATAATCAAATCAAAGGCTGGCTGATTACTTCCTCTCCAGTAGCAGTGGTAAAACTGATTTGATTAATGTTCCCTGAACAAGAGCTCAGAAATGTTTACTGGAGAAAAACAAGTATTGTTGGGAGCAAAGACTCAAAGCCAGTGTGTGTGGGAAGGGTAGAGGACCAAGGCTGCATGAGTGTGAGAATGATGTTGCCCTTCAGTGAAACAGGGAAGCTGGGAGGAGGAATGGGAGTTGGAAGGAGGGCTGGAAGAAGAGGCGTTGGAGATGGATATATGAGATGAAGTATGGCAAGGAAGGAGAGGCTCTGAGCTTGGCTAGAAGTAGAAGGCTGATGTTAGTACTGACTCACTCAGCCTCCAGCCTAAGCAGCTTTATTCCAGGGTAATTCCCCAAACTGAATGGATTAATTCCCCATAGAGGTGCCAATAACTCACAAACATACCTGTCAATCCCTCTCCCTAAGCTCCAGTCCCCAGTATTCAGTTGCCTTTCTAGACATCTCCCTCTGGACATCCCCTAGTTATCTCAAACTCAATAGGACCAAAATAAAACTCATTATCTTTCTCCCTAAACTCATCCTTCCTCCTAACTTCCATTTTCCATGAAGGGTAACACCATTCTTACAGTCATCAGCCTTAGTCCTCTACCCTTCCCATACATACTGGCTTTGGGTTTTTGCTCCCAACAATCCTTGTTTTTCTCCAGTAAGTATCTGTACCTCAGCCAAGTGCCAAGTCAAGCCAAGCCTGTATTAAGTGTCTCCTCTATGCCAGACATTTGCCAGCCAGTGCTGAAGATACAAAGGAAGGCAAAAACCAGTCTCTTCTGTCAATGAGATCACGATGGAATGCGGGAGACACAGAAACAATTACATACAGACAAGATATATCATGATAAACTGGGGGGGGGGGTCTCAGAGGCCTTGGCATAAGCATTAGGGAAGACAGGAAAACAATTTTTACAGAAGATGGGATTTTAGCCAAGACCAGAAGGAAGCCAGGGAAGCCAGGAGGTAGAAACAGGAAGAGTCAAGTCTTATCAACATGCGAGCCCCACCAGTCACCCCTTCTCTTCATACTAAACATTCTGAGTCCCCATCCCTGTTCCTTGCATGGCAGAGTCTTCAGTGTTCCCACCTGCCCGGGCACCTTCCCCTGGGACTATTCCAACATGCCAGTGTCCTTCCCGATGTTCCTTCTGCATGTATCTATGTGGAAGGTGCTGGAATTCTCTTTTGCCAGTTTTATATAGAGGTAAAAGGCCACTGGGGAGTGAGCTACCAAAGCTCTCCTCAGTGACTCTTGTACATGCACTGCAAGACCCTATCTGGGTCTTTACATCTTTCAGCCTGAGTCCTCAGTCAAGTAGACTCTTTGGTTTGGGCAACAGCACAGCCTAGGTTCTTCTTAACTCTAAGTTTCCTGGTACTGTAAAAATAAAATTAGGCAAGCAATGCAAGGCACAAGGAATGCTAAAGAGACTCTTGTTTATGAAAAATAAACTATTTATTTAAATACATATGTTATGATTGAAATGGATATAGACAGATGTAAATAGAAGTATTGATATTTTAATTAAAGCCAAGTTGGTAAAATAAAGAAGACCACAGGCCTGCTAAGATCTAATTCAAATCACCCACCATACCTTCTGCCACCTGGCTGCCTTATACCAAAGAGACCTCCCCCAACCTCCCCCAATGACATCAGGAGTACTTATACTGTTCCTCCATGCAATCACACTTCCTGTCTACCTGTATTACAAGAGGAATCATGGGAAATGTAATTTCCAAGTCCCCTAAACATCCACAGGAAGTTTATATCACATATCTAAATATTTAAGTCTCAAATGAACCCCAAATTTCCACTAACACATATCTAAAGGAAAAAAGGATTTCTAATTCTAAGGGATTCTAATTCCACCCAAATAAACTCCCAGGTCCCGCAAGGAACTGCTTCTCCTGTAGTTCACAAGCTATACTAATCCTCCCTGATCTAACTAACCAAACTTATACTATTCTAAATAAACCTAACCACTCTAACTCTTAACTTCACCTTTAAGTTATAAAGATAACAAAGGTTAGCTAGTTGAGTCTCCACAAGAATCATGTTAGGACTCTGAGCCTTAATAGACTCGGAGTCCAAACCAAAGACCAGGTTTTGTTTGGTCTTTTCACGGTTTAACCAATCTATAGGCAGCAACAGATAAATGAATAGTGTTTCCCTAGTTGGAAAAAGAAAACACTCCACTCCTTTAAGTCTTTCCCTCAGACCGAGATAGAGGCAAAGATGTTACCTTCTCCAGCCCTGAGAGAAAGCAACTGCGTGTGGCTCTGTTGCCTGCCAGAAGCCCACACCTGGAATGCCACACCCAGAGAGTGTAACTGTCATAGAAATAACAGTTTTAACTGCCACAAGTTGAAATTAACACTCTCTCTCAGCTCTATTTGAAACTTCAATTCTTCCTCAAGCCAGTTTCTCTGCTTCTTATCTTTAAACTAATAAAACAATACTTATTTTCTAATATCATCCTTATAGTACCTTAAAAAAATAATCCCAGGTTTTGGTTTTATATGATTATTCAGTTACAAGAATGAACAATATGGAAATATATTTTGCATGATACTACATATATAACCCAGATCAAATTGCTTGCCAGCTCCAGGAGTTGGGGGAGGAAAAGGAGAGAGGGACACAATTTGGATCATATAACTTTGGAAAACTTTTGTGGAAATTTGTTATTATATATAATTAATAAAAAAATAAATTTAAAAGTTAAATTTAAAAAATAATTCAGGCTGTATCTTGAATCATTTAATTTAGAGGTTTAAAAGGTTAAGAAA
The DNA here is from genome assembly GCF_016433145.1 of Gracilinanus agilis. Classification (NCBI taxonomy): domain Eukaryota; kingdom Metazoa; phylum Chordata; class Mammalia; order Didelphimorphia; family Didelphidae; genus Gracilinanus; species Gracilinanus agilis. The sequence continues at coordinate 728,499,256 of NC_058130.1, read as the reverse complement.
ACAGTTCAGAACTTTACCAAAATGGCGCAGGGAAATAGTAGAGCATCATAAACAGGTTGTTAGTTGACCTTGGAGTCAGAAAGGTCTAAATTCAAGATTTGCCTCTGACATAGCCTGGCCTTGTGACCCTGGGCAAACCATTTACCTCTCAGTGTCCCAGGGGGTTCTTTAACTTACCAATGAGCATTTTTTTATTTGAACTTTTTATTTAATTAATTAATTTAGAATATTTTTCCATGGTTATGTGATTCATGTTCTTTCCCTCCCCTCCTCCCACCTCACTTCTGTAGCCAACGAGCAATTCCACTGGGTTTTACATGTGTCATTGATCAAGACCTATTTCCATATTATTGATATTTGCACTAAGGTGATCATTTAGGGTCTACATCCCCAATCATATCCTCATCAAACCATGTGATCAAGCAGTTGTTTTCCTTCTGTGTTTCTCCTCCCACAGTTCTTTCTCTGGATGTGAATAGCGTTCTTTTTCTAACAAGCATTTATTAACTGCCTAGCTAAATAGATGGTTTATTAAGCACTTAAATACTTGTCCAAGGAATATAGATTTAAGCAAACAACAGTGCCTGCCTCAGGGCATTCTAATGGAGGAAATTAATATAATTTGGGGGAATATAGTGGGGGAAATTAATATAATAAAGGGGAACTAAGAAGAAAAGAATAGGAAATCAAGGGAGAGAAGAAGGTTGGAGAGTCCTATTTTTTTTTAAAAATTCCATTTTGGAATCAATGTTGTGCATTGGTCCTAAGGCAGAAAAGTGGTAAGGGGTGGGCAATGGAGGTGAAGTGACTTGCCCAGGGTCACATAGCTAGGAAGTGTCTGAGGCTAGATTTGAACCCAGGACCCTCCTATCTTGGAGCCTGGCTCTCAATCCACTAAGCCACCCAGCTGTTCCCTGGAGAGTCCAATCTTAAGTGAGGCAAAGTATGGTTGGGGGCTATCTTAGAATACTAGATGGTTGGGCAGTCACTGGTCAGGAGAGGGAGGTCTCTGAGTGAAGTGACAGTGCTTGGCATGGAGAAAGGGGAGGACAAGGGCCAAGCACATTGCATGCTAGGTCCAAAGGATACAAGAATCTTACTTTACCAGGCAAGGCAACATGAACCCTTTTGTTCAGTTGTGTCCAATTCTTCATGACCCCATTTGGGTTCTTCTTGGCTGAGATACTGGAATGGATTCCCATTTCCTTCTCCAGCTCATTTTACAGATAAGGAAACTGAGGCAAATAGGGTGACATGACTAGCTCAGGGTCACACAGCTGGCAAGTATCTGAGGCTAAATTTGAACTCATGAATATGAGTCTTCTTGACTCTAGGCCTGGCACTCTATCCACTGTGCCACCTAACTGCCCTTACATATACACATATAAATATATTTAGAAAATAAATGCAGTTTTTGGAGAGGAGACACCAGCAGCTAGAAGGACCAGGAAAGACAACATGCAGGAGATGGTGCTTGAGCTGACCTTTGAAGGCAACTAGAGATTCTAAAAGGAGGAAGTGAGAAGCATGGAAGACAGTCAACCCAAAGGCATGGAGTCACAGTCTAACAGGAGAGACAACATATAGGCTGGCAAGATATTGTCCAGTCAGGAGAAATCCAGACTATTCTCAGAGGGAAGGCACTAAAATTAAGGAGGATTGGGTAAACTTCCTTATGAAGAACTTTGGCCAACACTTGGAGGAACATAGGAGATGGGTATGAGAATGGGGAGAGTAAATGAAAAATATGTAATCTCAGAGACACTGGCAGGAAAGGGTCCTGGGGAATGCCATCTGCATAAAGTGGAATTTGAGCTGGATCTTCAAGCCAAGATGAGGAGGAAGAGAATTCCAGGCATGGGAGACAGAGTGTATTATGTGAGCAATAGCCAAAAGGATGTAACATAACATAATATAACATAACATAACATAACAAAGTATAGTATAGTATAATTTAGTATAGTATAATATAATGTAATATAATATAACATAATGTAATGTAACGTAACGTAATATAACATAATATAATATAATATAACATAATGTAATATAACAATGTAAAATAATGTAACATAATATAATATAATATAGCATAATATAACATAATACAACTTAATATAATACAATATGATACAATTAATATAATAAAATATATAGTGTATATAATATATAGTATTATATAAATTATATTATCTATTACCTTATATATTATACATAATATATATAATAGTCAATGGATCCCAGAGGAGACTTGGGTTTTGGTTCCAGTTCTGACCCTAACATGATATGGGATTTCAGGCAAATCACTTCTTTCAGTATTCTTACCTCTAAGAAGCTGCATTAAGGTCTCTTCTGGCTCTTCTATTCTACGATTTAATATTTGAAGACTAGTTGAAAAGGACAACCTAGGAATAATATGGTCCATTCCCTGAACTTTCTTTTGAAACAGAAAATCTCCTCAGTTTTCCTTCTCTTCTCTATTTCTTAGGAGATTGGTTGGTCGCCTGCAGGGGTTGGAATCTAGCGAGCAGAAGGCTGGTATGACCAACCATGCTACAATCTCACCATTTTTTCTTTTGTAGTTTGTAAGTAGCTTTCAGAAGACAAAGTTAGAAGAGAATTGTGTTGGCTGCACCATCCTGAGTTATAGGTGAGCTCCCTTCCCCCTGCCACCCGCCCCCCATCTTATTCCTCTTCCTCAGAGCTATATAACAGTCAAGCAAAGGCATATGGAGACTTGGCAACATCAGCCTCTGTGTCTTTGTCTCTGCTGCTTCTTTCTTTAACCTTAGGGATGGGAACTCCAGCGTGCTGGTCCGTTTCCGTCTACACTTTGTGTCCCAAACCCTCTGGTCCCTGACCTCTGGACTGGAGGAGGAAACACTCCGGCAAGGTCTGGCCATGAGGTTCCGAGAGCACAGCATCCCCCTTCCCACCTATGGGACTATCTATTCTGCTTCCCTCACAGGTGAGCCATGGTAGCCTGGACCTGAAAGGCGATAGGCCCAAGGAAAACTTCAGAAGTGTTGTGTTGTGTTGTGTTGTGTTGTGTTGTGTTGTGTTGTGTTTTTAAATGAAAACAGCAGTTCTCTGATTTTTTTTTCTGGATTTTCTGAATTGCAAAATGTCCAAAAATAATTGTCAAAAGTTGTTTCTACATGTCATTAAAAAATAAACAAAAGATATTTTTAAGATTATTTTTAAAGATTAAAGATTTTATTTTAAAGATTTGAAGATTTCTATTTAAAGATTATTTTAAAGATTTAAGGATTTTTAAGATTATATTAAAGATTTTTAAAGATTTTTTGGGGGCAGCTAGGTGGTTCAGTGGATTGAGAGCCAGGCCCAGAGATGGGAGGTCCTGAGTTCATATCTGGCCTCGGACACTTCCTAGCTGTGTGACCCTGGGAAAGTCACTTAACCCCCATTGCCTAGCCCTTACCACCCTTTTGCCTTAGAACCAACACAGTATTGGTTCTAAGGCAGAAGGTAAAGGTTTAAAAAAAAAAAGATTTAAAGATTTTTAAAGATGAGCTAGATGGCTCAGTAGATGGAAAGGCAGCCCTGGAAGTCCTGGGTTCAAATTTGGCCTCAAACACTACCTAGTCCTTGCTGCTCTTCTGCCTTAGAATTGATTCTCAGTATTGATTCTAAGATAGAAGGTAAGGATTTTTTTAATTAAAAATGAATAAAAGATTGTATTTAAGTTTTTAAATCTTATCCTCCCTCTCTGCCAAAAATGAAATACGAACTCTCAAACACTCAAGGGAAACTCTTTAGACTAAAAGTCCACTGAATTACTAAGGGACTTGTCCAACCCTGATATATTTGAGAGCAAGAAAACATCAGTGCAAGTCATGTTGTCAAGAACCACTTGCAAATGTTTCCAAACCTGCCATTATGTTCCCCAATATCTTTTTTCCTCTTCCCTAGTTAAAAGTCTTCCTTCCACCTCTGAGCTCTCCATTACCATACAGCTGCATTGTGGTACCAACATGAGCAAAACCTCAGAAATTCATGAGTAATTGACTGGTTTTCTGCCCTCTCCTTGTCACTGCAGGGAATCAGGAGCTGCCTTCCCTAGAAAGAGGCAGGAAATCAGGTGAGTCCCTTTTATTTGCAGAGGAGCTCTGGGCTCTGTTGACAGCTTTTCTCTTGGTAGTTCATTTTCTATTTCCTATTCCAAACAAACAAACTGAACTCCTTAGAACCAACCAAACACCACTCTTAAGGCCACCAAATCATTGGGGAGATGGATTTGCCAGATTCACAAAAGTGGACTTGGGGGATGCTAATTTAATAAGATGAAATCTAAAGAGAATAAATGTAAAGTCTCAAATGAGGGTCCAAAAAGTCAATTGCAAAAGTCAACATTGGACAAGGCATCCATTGTTTTTTTAAACCCTTATCTTTATGGTTTTTGCTGTATATTTACTTATTTCCTCCATTAGAATCTAAAATCCTGGGGAGGGGGGGAATGGATCAGTTTATTCTCTGTACATGTAACCTCACTGTCCAGCACATGGTAGGTAATTAATAAATACCTATGGATAAATTGATTGACTCATTTCTCTCCTTTCTTCCCTCTACCTTCTACATAAATCTGCCCTGGGCAAGTCACTTGACCCCCATTGCCTATCCCTTACCACTCTTCTGCCTTGGAACCAATACACAGTATTGACTCTAAGATGGCAGATGAGGGTTTAAAAATAAATTAAAAGGAAGAGAGGGTCCCTATGAGACTGGCTAAGTGGCTATAGAAATGTGGTGATTGGGTTCTTCTCTGTCCCCAGGGCGCTGTCCAGGGAATGCATTTGCCTGCCAGAGTAACCAGTGTGTGTCCAAAGTGAACCCTGAATGTGACGGCAAAGTGGATTGTTCTGATGGTTCTGATGAAGCCCATTGTGGTCAGTCGATCCAACCATCTTTTTCTCTAACAGGGGACTGAGCAGGGAAGGGGCCACAGCTGTGAGGGATACTCTCTGGGCCCCACAGAGGAGACATCCTGGCTTGGGACAGGGTTGAGGCCAACTTGGACCTTAGCAAAATGGGGACCTTGGACATGGGGAGGGGTGGGAGATGGCCATCTGTACCCATCAATTTCATGATTTTGAAGCTATAGGAAATTTCAGGAGGAAAGGGGAAAGGAACCAAGATTGGATGTTAGAAAATACTCCCAGCGGCAGCTGGGTAGTTCAGTGAATTGAGAGCCAGACCTAGAGACAGGAGGTCCTGGGTTCAAATCTGGATTCAGATACTTCCTAGCTGTGTGACCCTGGGCAAGTCACTTCACCCCCATTGCCTAGCCCTGACTGCTCTTCTGCCTTAGAACCAATACACAGTATTGATTCTAAGGTGGAAAATAAGAGTTTAAAAAAAAATACCCCCCCAGGAGGAATAATAATCATAATATTACTATTAGTAATAATTAATTGGTAATATTAGTGCTCATAATACTAATAATAATTCCATGTATATTGTGCTTACTACAAAGCATTTTGCAAATGTTATCTCATTTGATCCTCACAACAACACTCGGAGGTAGGGACTATTATTCCCATTTTACAGATAAGAAAATTGAGACAGAGGATAAAAAACATCCCAGGATCATATGAGTAGTGAATGTCTGAGGTAAGATCTGAACTAGATCTTCCTGGCTCTGGGCCCAGCAAAGGAGAAAAAAAGGGGCATTTGGCAAGGCCAGAATCCTGGCACATCAGGTCAGCATGGTATAATGGCAATGGTTCTGTATTTGAACACTGGAGAAATAGGTTCAGTTTTCATTTGTCACCATGTAACTGTGTGGGCTTGGATAAGTCACTTCCAAGGACTGTAGGTCTAGTGCAGGAAAGGACTTTAGAGGTGCTTGGTCAATTAACAATCAATATGTATTTCATCAGTATCTATTATTATATTATTATAATTAACATTATATTGTAAATAATATAATTATTAAAGTTAGTATTAAAATTAATTGTGTAAATAAAATTAATATAAAATCATTACTATAATTATTTATAATATTATAAATATAATTATCATGGTCTATTATTACTTATCAGCTAAGTGGCAAGCCATTGTACACAAAGCACTAGACCTACAGTCAAGAAGACTCTTTCTGGGGGCAGCTGGGTTGTTCAATGGATTGAGAAGCCAGGCCCAGAGACAGGAGGTCCTGGGTTCAAATTTGGCCTGAGACACTTCCTAGCTGTGTGACCCTGGGCAAGTCACTTGACCCCCATTGCCCACCCTTACCAATCTTCCACCTAGGAACCAATACATAGTACTGATTCTAAGACGGAAGATAAAAGTTTAAAAAAAAAACACTCCCTAAGTTCAAATTTTGCCTCAGACACTTACTAGTTGGGTGACCTTGAGTAAATCACTCAACCCTGTTGGCCTCAGTTTTTTCATCTGTAAAATGAGCTGGAGAAGGAAATGGCAAACCACTCCAGTATCTTTGCCAAGAAAACCCCAAATGGAGTCACAAAGAGTTGGATATAACTGAGAAATGACTGAACCATAAGCTTGTGGAAGATGTATTAAATCCTAACACTTAGAGTTCTCTGAAGGCTGCCTCTGAGATAATAAATGGGTCTCTCCTCCTATAGAACCTAGACAAGCACTCTTAAGATATGCGGTCATTGGCTAATCTGTGATGGGTGCGTGCATACATATATAACATATATGTGTGCGTATGTACATATGTGTATGCGTACATATATAATATATTTGTTATAGCTTACTATTTCAAATTGCTTATTGTCTCAGAGAAGGGACAGGAAGGGAGGGAGGGAGGAAGGGAGAAAATTTGGATTTAAACATTTTTTAAACGAATGTTAATAATTGTTTTTATGTGTAATTAGAAAAAATATATAATTTAAAAACAAAATTCATTAGGATAAGAAAAAATTATAACAAAACAGATGAGAATTCAACGAGAAGGGGCAAGAATTTTTGTTTTCTTTTTCAGAAGTGATAGAAGTATAAAGGCAAATTATTATTTTATTATTTTACATATTTTCTATTTTATTTTTCTATTGTATATTATATATCTTCTATTATACTTTATAATTATTTTATTATATATTATTGTGTTTGTTATTTTTATTTTATTTACTATATATATTTTATAATAAATACATAAAATGTATTTTTTTAAAGCTATGTAGTCATGAGGATCCTTTCTGGGGTATGGGTTGGACTTGGATGGACGCCAAGGTCCTTTCCAGGCCTCCCATTTTGTGATTCTCATGGACAAGAGAGACAGATGTGGGTCAGATAACAGCACGTTTAGGTAGACTTGGAACAGACTGAAAAATTATGCCCAAAGAGTTAATTAATGGGTTGCTGTCAATTTGGAGATCTCCAACGATGTCCTCAAAGCCATTTGTGCTTTACCTAGTGTTCACATTTCGATCGATAACTTAGGGAAGGGCATGGTTAAAATATTTATTTATTTTAAGCCCTCACCTTCTGCCTTAGAATCAATACTAAGTATCCGTTCCAAAGCAGAAGAGCAGTAAGGGCTGGGCAATGGGAGTGAAGCGACGTGACTGAGGCCAGATTTGAACCTAAGACCTCCCATCTCCAAGTCAGGCCTTCTTTCTAGCCACAGAGCCACCTAGCTGTCCCTGAAATATTTGTTGAAGCAATATAGCTAATACATTGAATGTCAGACTTAATATATTTCAAAGTCTCAATAGTCTAAAATAAAGGATTAAATCTAGTAAGATGGACTTAAATCTTTAAATTTTTTAAATTAAATGTAAATGTAAACTAAATGTAAAATGTAAATTAAATATAAATTACACTTGGGTTAGAAGAATCAATGACAAGTACTGGATTCGGGGTGGGGGATGGCCGGATGGGGGTTCAACGAAAAAAGACCTTTACTGTGACAGAGGAAGCTCGACTTCCTTCCCATAGAAGCTGGACTCCATGGGGAGGTCATCAGGTTGATTCCTGTTCAGAGAAGGGTTGCCCACCCATGGATGGCCTCAGAGATCCCTTCCAAAGCCTTGGTTCTGTTGGGGTCTTCTAGCAACAGGCTACCTCTCAATGGCAGCTTCTCTGGTACCTGAGCATGAAAGTCCAATGTTTTGTCTTTTTGTCTCTTTCAGACTGTGGAGGCCGACCTGCCTTAAAATCAGCCAACAGGATTGTGGGAGGAATGGAGGCTGCCAGGGGAGAGTTTCCCTGGCAAGTCAGCCTTCGAGAAAACAACGAACACTTCTGTGGGGCAGCCATCCTCGGTGCCAAATGGCTGGTATCAGCAGCTCACTGCTTCAATGAGTAAGCTCCCTGTGTGCCGCTTCATCCACCCATTTCTCAGATGGGCTCAGAGTGGCCACCACTCTCTGCTAAAAGCAAATTTTTTTTAAAAAAATGGATATTAGTTGGATTATTTCACCTTCTTGCTACTATAGTGGATCAAGGTGTGGCTCCAGAAGGTGGGGAGTATTAAGAAAGCATTGAATGTATAGTCAAGAGATAAAGGTTCAGATTCCAAAGGCTTTATTTACTAGCTAAGTCACCTTCACTTCAGCTTCCTTGTCTAAAAATCCTCTTGTAAAAAAATCAGATGATTGAATTAGATGATCTCTATAGACCCTTCTACTATTACCACTCTATGAATACGGTGTTTATTGGGCTGCTTTACAGTATATAGGTCTGTGCCATAAGATTTATGTCCTGCAAAACATCTCAAGGGTAAATAAGAATGAAAATGGAAAGGGGCAGCTGGGTAGCTCAGTGGATGGAGAGCCAGACCTAGGGATGGGAGGTCCTGGGTTCAAATGTGACCTCAGACACTTCCTAGCTGTGTGACTCTAGACAAGTCATTTAACCTCCATTGACTAGCCCTTACCATTCTTCTGCCCTGAAACCAATTCACAGTACTGATTCTAAGGCAGAAGGTAAGGATTTTAAAAAAATGAAAATGGAAGGATAACATAAAAAAGAAAAATGGAAAAGATCTTCAAAGATTTTTTTAAACCCTTACCTTTCATTTTACTTTAAACTTACCTTACTTTAATATATTTACTTTAAACCCTTACTATATATTGGATCTAAGGCAGAAGAGTGGTAAGGACTAGGCAATGGGGATGAAGTCACTTGGCTAAGGTCACATAGCTAGGAAGTGTCTGAGTTCAGATTTGGACCTAGAACTTCCCATCTCCAAGCCTGGTGTTATCCACTGAGCCACTTGACTGCCCCCCAAAGATTTTTTTAATGAGAATTTGTTTGCAGGTACAATTCTTTTCACTTTGAGCCCCATCCTTGATCTCTAACATTACAGTCCTAATCATGTTTATGGGATAAGTAGAAATAACAATAAGCAGAACAAATATAGGAAAGGTAGCTCTATTGAACCAAGCATACTTAGAAGAGATCCCATCCTGGCTGGAGGTAGTACAATTGATGAGGTATATGAAGGAGGGGAAGATACCAAAGACATGGAAAAAAGTCTGGAACCTTTTAATACTTTCCCTCCAACAAAGCACCTGAAGCAACACCAATAACTATTTATAAGAATTTTGTAAAATATATATCCACACTTGTCTATGCACAAATTGAGGGCATCCTTGATGAGGGCATCTGTAGGAAACAAAGGCTTTCACGAGGGATATTCTACAATCACTATACCTCTGCCATTTTTCAACTGACTAAAAGATGGAGAGGAACACAAGAGCAAGCTATGCTTTTCGTTCATTGATTATAAAAAAGATCGAAGAACAAAACATTACTTTAAAGGCTTCCCTCCAATAAGGCATCTCCCTTCCATACATCAAAATCATTCAAGATTCCTTAAAAAATAAAAGAACAGAAATAACCCTATTCCAGGAACCTGTGGCCATAAACATTGAGTAAGACATAAAACAGGGAGACTCATGCTCTTTGAAGGGGTTCACCACTGCAACGAAAGAAATCCAGAGTAGCATCCAAGTTGAAGTGGACGTCTGAGATGTCTTTGTCACTTCTGGACAATGAGGTCATGCAGATGTTCCTTTCTGCAGATGACATTATGCTAGTTGTATCCAATCCCAAAACATTATGAAAACGCCTAGAAGAGATCTGTAACCATTCAAAAGTTTGGCCTGACTCTCCACACAGGAAAGACCAAATGGATGGAGAATATCTACTATTGCTCAAATTATGGTGGTGGCGGAGGTTGTCCTCCATATTTAAAGAAGACCAAAATAACATCACTGGCAATGTCTTTTGACCCAAGCATAAATTGGATTTAAGTGAGGCAGAATTGTACAAAGTTGTCCGTCTCTCCCTCCCTCCCAGAGTCATCAAAGTCCAATGGCAAGACAAAAGCCAAGATGACTGTTGATAGCTTGGGATGCAGTAGATCACCTTGGCTTTTTTAGCTTATTTCCCTCCCTCCTTTCCTTTCCCCCTCCCGGTGCTGGCAGGCGATTCAGTATCCATGTACAATTATGCAAAACACATTTCCATATTGGTCATTTTCATTTTTGTAAGTAATTTTATAAAAACCAAAAACATAAACCCAATTAAACATCATATGCTTCTATCCCACTATTCTTAATTTCCCCTTTGAAAAAAAGTTGTTAGCCCTAAAGGGTAGGGGAAATGCATCATCGAAATATAGAAATAGAATATTGAAAAAATAGACAATCCATAATAGAAAGAGAAGATATGTGAACATCCAGATCCTCAAGGTGTGAGAAGGAGAGGAAGGCCTTCAACACATGAGATGGATAGCCTTATGGCAAATTAATGGGAGGACATGGACAAGAAACATGGAAAACAGGCAGCCATGGATAAGGTGTAATCTGCATCATTGGAGGGAATATCCACATTGAGGAGATTCCCTATTAATGAGTAATGTTATTATTGTTTCCGTCTACTATATACCACCAGTTAAGGCAAGTACCCACTTGAAGGCAGCAGATAGAACACTGGGTTTGGAATCAAGAAGATTCATCTTTGTGATTTGAAATCTAGCCTTAGGCACATTTTAGCTGTTTGACCCTGGGCAAGTCCCTTAACCCCGTTGGCCTCAGTTTCCCCATCTGAAAATTGAGCTGGAGAAGGAAATGACCAACCACTCCAGTGTCTTTTCCAATAAAACCCCAAATGGGGTCACAAAGATTCAGCCACAGCCAAAAGCAATTGAATAACAAACTTGAACGATATTATTATTTTCTTCTATGGTATACCAGTTAAGGCAGGGAATCTATCCACTTGAAGACGGTTCTCAATTTTTAGTAGTCAGCAGTTAACAAGTGGATCTCTCTCTCTCTCCTAGAAGAATCAGTTTAAATCCCATTTTAGCAGATAATGGCAGGGATCTTAGCCGAGGCCACAGAGGAAGGAGGATACAAGAATCTAGTAGGTCTCAGGCTGTTACTGAGCTGACTGCCAGGCAGGTACCACATTGCCATCATCATAGGATAGAGAGAAAGCAGAAGCAAGAGTTTTCATTCAAAGTCAGCATGAATGGCCTTGGAGAGTCTCTGAAGTGTGAAGAGGCAGTCATGGGGCAGCAGATAGAGGGTTGGACCTGGGATCAAGAAGCCCTAGGACCAGATTCCATTTCTGGACCAGTCGGACCCGGTCTCAGGCTCTGAGCTTCTCATCCCAAAAAAGCAAAGAAGACAAGAACAGCAGGGCTGCTGGGAGGTCCAGAGGAGAGGATAAACGTACTGCAGTTTGCAAACCTTAAAGTATGATTTATCATCTTGTCCTCGCCTCATCCTAGCCATAGGCCGAGAGAAATCCATCAAGGAAAAATTCTCTTTTGTCAATTTGGTGAATACACCCGTACCCATAAAGAATGTGGATGTGCAAGTATTCTTCTGCGCCCATAGAAGGTGGGCAACAGAGAAAGCAGCTCAGAAAAACTCCCACTGAAAAATCGTTGTGGGGAGGGCTATTCCAGCCTGTGTACAAGGAATTAATACGATTAGAACTGAGGCTCTTGGGGGCAGCTAGATGGCTCAATGAATTGAGTGAGAGCCAGGTCTAGAAATGGAAGGTCCTGGGGTCAAATCTGGCCTCAGATACTTCCTGGCTGAGTGATCCTGGGTAAGTCATTTAACCTCCATTGCCTAGCCCTTACCACTCTTCGGTCTTAGAACCAATACATAATATAGATTTTTTTCCCCTTTAAATCTTATTTATTTATTTGGAAATTTCCCCCCCCCCCATGGTTACATGATTCATGTTCTTTCCCTCCCCACTCCCAAAGCCAAGAGCAGTTCCACTGGGTTCTACATGTGTCATTGATCAAGACCTATTTCCATATTATTAATATTTGCAATAGAGTGATCCATAATATTGATTTTTAAAATTTTTATTTTTATTTTAAGCCCTTACCTTCAGTCTTAGAATCCATACTGAGTATTGGTTACAAGGCAGAAGAGTGGTAAGAGCTGGGCAATAGGGGTGAAGTGACTTGCCCAGAGTCACCCAGCTAGGAAGGGTCTAAGGAAAGATTTGAACCCAGGCTCTCAATCCACTGACCTACCCAGTTGCCCCCTAAGTATAAAATTCTTAAAAGGCACATAGGAAGAACAGAGACTGAAGGCTTTAAGTGAACAGGGAGTCAAACTGATCTTTCAGAGTTATTTATCTTTGCAAGGTGGTTATTATCTCTTGGTTCTGCTCGTGACACTGCATCAGTTACTGTAAGTCTTCCCAGGTTTCTCTGAAGCCTTCCCCTTTGTTGTTGGGTTTTTTCTTCATTTCTTCATTTTTTATTTAATTAGTTCATTTAGAATCTTTTTCCATGGTTCCATGACCCTCGTTCTTTCCATGCCCCCTCCCGGAGCCCACGAGCCATTTCTCCCTTCGTTCTTTCTTCCAGCACCAAAGAATTCTCTTCAGAGCACCATGCATGAACCCTCACCGGGTGAGGCATTTCCCCTCTAGCAAGGCACCTCCCAGGAGTTTCCACTTCTTTGCTATGAAAAAAAAAAAAAAAAAAAGCCGCTCTAACTACTTTTGCCCCCGTGGGTCCTTTCCCCTCTTTCTTTGATCTCTTTGGGGTGGAGATCCAGAGTAAGAGAACAAGCGCATTTCTGCCACACTCTGGAGAGACGGGAGCCCCCCCAGGGGGTTGCGGGGGGGCTCTGATGCGCGGTTTGCTCCCCCAGATTCCAGGACCCCACCGTCTGGATGGCCTACGCCGGGACCACCTTTCTCAGCGGCTCCGACAGCGGCACCGTGAAGGCCCGCGTGGCCCAGATCATCAAACACCCCTTCTACAACTCGGACACCGCAGACTTTGACGTGGCCGTCCTGGAACTGGGCAGCCCCTTGCCGTTCACCAGCCACATCCAGCCCGTGTGCCTCCCCTCCGCCTCTCACGTCTTCCCTCCCAGGAAGAAATGCCTCATCTCCGGCTGGGGCTACCTTAAGGAGGATTTCTGTAAGCATCGCTGGGGATGGTTTGGGAACCCGGAGCCCAGAGAGGAGGCGAGGGAGGGGGAGAGGGCGTCCCTGAGGCCCCCCCGTCTGCTTTCTCTGCCTCTCCAGTGGTGAAACCGGAAGTCCTCCAGAAGGCGACGGTGGAGCTGCTGGACCAGGCGCTGTGTGCGAGCCTCTACAGCAACGCGCTCACGGACAGGATGGTGTGTGCCGGCTACCTGGACGGGAAGGTGGATTCCTGTCAGGTGAGGTGCCAGCCCTGTGGGGATCAGGGACTAGGGCGTCCTCTGCCCCCTGCTCCCACCGCACGACCCCTCTCCATCAGGCGATAAACGTGAATAAGCACCTTCTCTGTGCCAGGCATTGTGCTAAGTTCTAGGGATACGACAAAGAGATAAAAGACGGTTCTACCCTCGAGGAAGCTCCGGGGGTAAGCCACCCCGGTTCTCCAGCTAATAATAATAATTAATCAAAATAATAACAAAAAACTGGGGGCAACTGGGTGCCTCAGTGGATGGAGAGCCAGGGCTAGAGACAGGAGGTCCTGGGTTCAAATCTAGCATCAGACACTTTCTAGCTGGGTGACCCTGAGTAAATCACTTCACCCCCATCGTCTAGTCCTTACTGTTCTTCTGCCTGTGAACTGATACTTCGCATGGATTTCAAGACGGCCAGTAAGGGTTTTTAAAAAGTCGTGGTATCAATAATATGGGATTAGGTGTAAAACCCAGTGGAATTGAGGTTGGCTACCGGGAGGGGGGGAGAAGTTGAATCATGTAACCATAGAAAATATTCTAAAACAATAAAAATAGAAATACAAAAATAAATAAAATAAAAATAAATTTTAAAAGTCATAGAATGAGGAACAAGAGATATAAGTGATATGTTAGGTGTTAAGTGGCCATATGGATAAGTAGCTCAGGAAAAGGGAGGATGTGACCCTGGGCAAGTCACTGAACCCCCATGGCCTAGCCCTAACTGCTCTTCTGCCTTAGAACCAATACACAGTACTGATTCCAAAACAGAAGGTGAGGGTTTAGAAAAAATAAAAGTAAATAAAATGGTAGTGTAGTGTAGTGGGTTTTCTCCCATAGGAAGTCTTAAAGTGGTAGCTGGATAACCATTTGTTAAAGATAACGTAGAGATTTACCATTCAGGTTGGACGGGATGCCCTCTGAGGGTGCCTTCTGGTTCCTGGTAAAAAAAGGTTCTGTTTGTGTTTGAAAGGGCAGCAGCAGAGACAGGAAATCATCTCCCGCCCATCCCCAAAATGGCGCCATTATCTCTGGGATGGGAGGTGCCTGTCCTCCAGCAGGAATACTTCCTAGGCTCCCTGCGCGGGGAAACCCAAAGTCGGGGGGTAAAAGGGGATTTCTTCATCAGAATTCAACCAAGTCGGGTTCTGAGCTGCTCCCAGAAGCCCCTCGGGACCGCAGGATCCCAAATCGACGGCTTTTACGCGCAGGGTGACTCGGGAGGACCGCTAGTCTGCGACGAGCCCTCGGGGAGGTTCTTCCTGGCTGGCATTGTAAGCTGGGGCATTGGCTGTGCAGAAGCCCGGAGGCCGGGGGTCTACGTCCGCGTGACCAGGGTTCGAGACTGGATTTTGGAGACCATCTCGACGGCACCCACTGTCGGTGCGCCGGCCGTCTTTTCTGACTCCACCACCAGCAGTGACTGGCTCTTGACGACAGAGAAGCTTGTGACCAGCACCACCACCAAGCCCAAGATGGTCACCGGCACAGACCTGGACGGGGCGTCTCTGCATCCTGGCACCAGCGCCAGGCCACAAGGTAATGTACAAGGATATTGGCAGATGCTGCTCTGGAACGAGGACCCTCTACGGGCAGCTCAGAACAGCTGCTCCTCCACCGAGGCTTGTAGTGATAAGAGGAAGAATCACTAGGGATGAGGATCAGGCTTGGGCTTCAGCTGCTGAAGGGATCTCCCAGAGGAGGAAACTCCCCTTACCCAGATAGGTCAGCATCTTTATTAGAGGGCTGTCCGGAGCAATAATGCTTAGCCTGATGTCCATAAGCTCATTCTAAAATTATTTGGGGGGTGGGGGGGGTGGCTCAGTGGATGGAGAGCCAGACCCAGAGATGGGAAGTCCTAGGTTCAAATCTGGCCTCAGACACTTCCTAACTGTGACCTTGGGCAAGTCACTTGACCCCCATTGCCTACCCTTACCACCCTTCTGCCTTGGAGCCAATACACAGTATTGACTCCAAGACAGAAGGGTTTAAAAAAAAAAAAAAAAACAGGGAAGACTTGTACAAGCTGATGCAAAATGAAGTGAGATGGCTCAGTGGATTGAGAGTCAGGCCCAGAAATGGGAGGTCCTGAGTTCAAATGTGGCCTCAGACACTTCCTAGCTGTGTGATCCTGGGCAAGTCACTTGACCCCATTTGCCTAGCCCTTACCACTCTTCTGCCTTAGAACCAATACTTGGTTCTAAGAGGGAAGATAAGGGTTTAATAAATAAATGAATGAATGAATGAATGAATGAATGAAAGTAATGGGGGGGGGGGGGAAGCTGGGTGGCTCAGTGGATGGAGATCCAGACCTAGAGATAGGAGGTCCTAGGTTCAAATCTAGCCTCAGACACTTCCTAGCTATGTGACCCTGGGCAAGTCACTTGACCCCCATTTCCTACATTCCCTAGCCCTTACTGCTCTATTGCCTTAGAAGCAATATACATTATTGATTCTAAGACAGACAGTAAGAGTTTTGGGGGTTGGTTGTTTTTTTATTATGTTAAGGGAGCAGCTGAGTGGCTCAATGGATGGAGAGCCAGATGTAGAGATGGGAGGTCCTAGATTCAAAACTGGCCTCAGCCACTTCCTAGCTGGGTGGCCCTGGGCAAGTCACTCAGGCTCCATTGCCTGGCCCATACTGCTCTTCTGCCTTAGAACCAATAAGATAGTTTTTTTTTTAAGTATTTTAACACTGTTTTTTAGTTTAATTAGTTATTGGCTTCACCAGACTGACTGCCAAAAGGGCCCATGACACATACAAAAAGGTATAGAGAGTAAAGTGACTTAACAGACACTAGGAGTCAGAAATAAGATTTGAACCAAGGCTTTCCTGGCTCCAAGGCCAGCTCTCTAACTATTCTGCTAAAACTACAAACGCTCTTATAACTTGGATCATGATATTTTAAACCAAAAGCAATCTCAGAGACCATCCAGTCCAACTTATTTTGAAGAGGTGAGAAAATCGAGCCCCGCCAGAAGGAAAGTGACTTTCCCAAGGTCACCCAGGTAGTAAGCTGAGAAATCAGAACTCAGATCCTCCTGCTCTAAATCCAGTATTCATTCTATGTCACCATCTACTTCTCACCACGTTCTTTTATAGGACCTTCCTCATAATTTTCTTCATTTTGAAGATGGAAAAACTGAGGCTATTGGAAGTGATCCAGCCACAGTCACAGGCCTAGTAAATGTTTGATCTTAGACGCAGATCTCCTGATTCCAAATCCTGCATACTATTGCTCATAAAACAAAAAACTCACCAAATCAGATCATTTAAAGAATTTGTGAAGCCTCCTCCTGTGGGCATTATGCAAGAAGAAAATAAACACTCATTTGCTTGGCTAGGTGGGTAGGGAATTAAGCTTTGGTTAAGCACCTACTATGTGCCAGGCACTGTGCTAACACTTTACAGCTGTTATCTCATTTGATTTTCATAACAACCATGAGAAGCTATTATTATATCCATTTTAGAATTGTGGAAACTGAGGTAGATAGAATTAAAGTGATTTGGCCAGGATCATTCTGCTAGTAAGTGTCTGAAACTGTCTTCCTGACTCCAAGCCCAGCACTTTTTATCTATTGCACCACCTAGCAACTTGAATAGGTTAGTATAATCTTGCCTAAAGGTAGAGGTAATGAATTCATGATACTTCTGAGGAGGAAGGGAGGGAAGGAGGTAGGAAAGAAGGAAGGGAGGGAAGGAGGTAGGAAAGAAGGAAGGAAAGGAGGAAGGAAGGAAGGAAGGAAGGAAGGAAGGAAGGAAGGAAGGAAGGAAGGAAGGAAGGAAGGAA